>NW_028277083.1:0-319285 GCF_059951505.1 Python bivittatus
GGACCGGGACGGGAGGTCCCTCCCGGCCCATGGGGTTTCCAGCGGAGGCGGCGGCGCGGCCGCGGCTCGGACTGTGGCCCTGGGCCTCGGCCTGGTCCTCAGGGACGGGGCCGTGGCGCGGCCGGACTCTTGTCGGGGCGGGGCGGCGACGGGCTGCGCTTCCCGGACTGGTCCGGTTTGCGGTATCTTTTGGCCCGCCTGGACGTGTTGGCCGCCGTTTGTATCTATGGAGCACTTGAGCCCGGCCGCCCGTTTTAGGGGCGGGTTTTTGTAGGGGTTTTTCAAAATAAAAAATTTGCTTTCGTCCTAAAAAAATTTGCTTTCGTCCCCCCTAACCCTAACCCTAACCCTAACCCCTAACCTCCCTAACCCCTAACCCTAACCCTAACCCTAACCCTAACCCTAACCCTAACCCTAACCCTCCCTGTCACAGGAAGTGGTGGAGGCGGGGTGTGTCTGAGGTGCGGGGCTCTTCCAGAGGTGGCTTCAACATAAGGTTTTTCGGGTGCTGGTGGGTGGGCCACTGTTTCCGGGAGCCCCACGTTGGGAAGGTGTTGGGTTGTGGGGTGGGGGTCCTGCCGGCCTGAGGGGCGTTTGGGGTGTTTGTTTTGTCCTCGTTTCTCCCTTCCTGACGGACGCCATTTTGTTTTTCGACTTCCTTTAAGTTTCCCAGCTGTTTTTTTCATTTTCCCTTTTTTCTTTTTCCCCATTCGGTTGGTTTTGTGGGGGTCCCGCGTCAGCTCTGGAGAGCAGGGGGGTTTGGGTGCCCCTCTGTCCCCGTTTGTGGTTGCATTTTTTCGTGTGAGTCTTCCCTTCTGTTTCCCTCCCTGGAGTTTCTGTTTCCCCATAACCTAACCCTAACCTAACCTAGTTCGGGGGAGTGTTTCCCCGGCCCCCCTAACTGTGGGAGGGGTGGCCCTAACCCCCGGGGGGCGGAGGACGCAGGGCCCGAGCTGGGTCGCTCCCGGCCTCGGCTGCGGGGCTTGTCTTTGCTTCCCCGGGGCTGGCCTATGGGTCTCCTCGTGGCGCTCAGCCGGCTGGGACTCCAGCTGCTGCCCTGAGCCCGGCTCTGGGCTGCACGTCGGCCCGGCTGCGGGTTCTTCCAGGGCGGGGGTTTCCCTCCTGGGGGCCCCGGGGCGTTCTGGTGGTACCCCAAGTCGCATGGGGTGCTGGCAGCTCGGGTCTGGCCCCGGGGTTTGGAGGAGGGCACGGCGGAGCGCCGGCGGTCAGGGCGTGGCGGGCGGGCTGGCCGGGGCGGTCTCTGGCGAGCCCCAGCCCTGGTTGGCAGGGGCTGGGCGGAGTGCTGTTGGGCGCCGCTGGCCGCGCTGGCCACGGCGGCTGCAGGTGCATGGTCCGACCGTTTGGGGCCTGCGCTCGGATGTGGGGGGTGCGTTCCCTCCCGGAGGGCTCGGGGTGGTCCGAGTGCTCTTCGCTTGGTTCCTCTTTGGAGGACCTTAGTGTCGGCGGGCGGGTCTCGGAGGGTGCCCGTCCATCGTCGGGGCGGGTGCTCCTCGCTCGCGGTCCCTGGAGGGGCCGCGTGGTTTCCGCCCGCCTCGGGGGTGGCGCGCGGCGAGGCGCCGGGGGCGGGACCGCCGCGGCCGCGCGCTCGCTCTGGGAGCTGGGCCGGCCCTGTGCGCGGTCCCTTCCCCCTGGCGCCCGCGGTTCTTCCTGCTCTCCGCCGCGGGGCGGCGCGGGTGGGCGGCTATCAGGGAGGGGTGGGCGCTGGATCGTTCCGTGCCCTTGTCTGCGCTCCCTGGCGGCTGCCTCGCCTCCGGCGGGCGGCGGGCTGGTCCTCCTGCGCTTTTGGGGGTTGGTGGTGGCCCACCTCCGTTTGCCCCCCGTGCGGGTCCCGGGCCTCCCAAGTACGGCCAGAGCGGTTCTGGCTGCTGCTGGAGGAGTTGGAGCCGCTTTTGGCCCGTGCTCCATGACGGGCTCCGGCTCGGGGCCCCGCGTTCGATCGCGCGCGCTGGCGCGCTCGCTGTCGCTGGCGGCCGTGGAGCGCTTGCTCGTCTCCCGAAGCCGAGGGGGCCGGCGTTTTGGCGCCGCGTGGATGACTGAGCCGGCGCTCCTCGAGGGCCTTCCAGGCCATCCTCGCGCCTGGTTGGACGGGCCGGCGGCGGAGGTCCCGGTGGCGGACCTGGAGGGCGCTCTCCGACCGGCGATGGCTGCGCCCGCCTATGTGGACTGGCTCGACGAAGTCATCGTCGCGCTGCAGGCGTCGGGACCGCTGGCTCCGCCGGTTCGCTGCGCGGACGCGGGGATGCTTCGGGGGCGTGCAGGTTCGGGGCTGTGCGGCTCAGGGCGGAGGCGCTTCGCCGCGGCCGCAACGCCGGCGGCGGAAGGCGCGGCTCGTCTGGGCGCGGCGGCGCGCCGGGCGTCCGCGGAGGCCCGGGCGGCGGTGCTCCTGCTCGCAGCTGCTGCAGCAGCAGGGCGCGGCGGCGGCGATGGGGAGGGCGGCACGGGACCGTTTTGTGCCAGGACGGCAGCAGCAGCGGCAGCGGCAGCAGCAGCAGCAGCAGCATGGACGCTCGGCGCGGGGGCTGGCCCCCTCGGCGCAGGACTGCCCGGGCCTCGGGGAGCAGCGCGGTGCCGGCGGCGGCGGCGGCGGCGGCGAACGGCGGGCGCGGCGCCCTCGTCCGCGGGGGCCGCCCGCGCCCCGGGGCCCCGTCCGCGCGTGCCGCGCGCTGCGCCGCGCGCACCCCTCGGGCGCTTCTGGGCGGCGCCGTGGTCGACGGTGCGGCTGCTGGCCCTCCTCGTGCTGCAGGCGCTGGTGGCGGACCGGCGTCGAGAGCTACCTCGCGAGCGGCAGCGCGGGACCCCGTCGCCGGACTGGTCTGCGGCCCGCGTGGCCGACGGGGTCCTCGCGCGCTGGCACGTCATCCGCGAGGCGGAGCGGGCGCGCTGGCCGCGGCGCAGGTGGGCGCGCCTCTGGCCCTGGTCGGCGGCCTCGGCCGACGGGCCCATCACGTGACGGCCGCCTCGGCTGCTGTGGACTGCCTTTTCTTTCTTTTTTTCTCTCTCTGTGGGCTTTGTTCCGCTGCGGCGGTGGACGTTGGGCCCTCCCCTGCGGTGGTGGGTTGTTGTTGTTTTTGTTTTTCTCGCTTCCCCCCCTCCCTCCCTGCCCTTCCGTTTTTCGGTTTTCGGTTTGTTTATTGTTTCTCTATGAGCCCGGCTTCCCTGTTTTAGGGGGAGCCGGTTGACTTTGTAGTAGGGTCCTCTTTTTCTAAATAAAAAAAATTGTGTTGTCCTAAAATTGTGTTGTCCTAACCCTAACCCTAACCCTAACCCTAACCCTAACCCTAACCCTAACCCTAACCCTAACCCTAACCCTAACCCTAACCCTAACCCTAACCCTAACCCTAACCCTAACCCTAACCCTAACCCTAACCCTAACCCTCTTCGTAGTCGGGTGCTACGATCTGGCGCGTCGCCGGCTGGACCTGCTGGAGGGCTTCCGCGTCACCTCGCTGGTGGAGGGGGATGTGCGGACGGTCTTCGTGTTCTTCCGGTCCCACCTCGTCCCGCCGCAGGACGTGGCCACCTGGCTGGGCCGGTTCGGGGCGCTGCTCGCCGTGCCGGCCAAGGTGCGGGACGAGGCGGGCATCTGGACCGGGGAGGTGCGGGCTGTCCTGCGGTTCCCCCCGGGGGGGGCGCGCCGCCTCCCGCGGTTCTTCTATTTGGGGGCGGAGCGCGGGGTGACGCGCTATGCGGGGCAGCCCCCGGCTTGCTTCTCCTGTGGCGCGTATGGCCATCAGCGCCGCGCCTGCGTCACGCCCCTTTGCGCGCGCTGCGGAACCAGGGGACACGTGGCGGCGGGGTGCCAGCAGCCGGTGCGCTGCAATCTCTGCGGGGCGGTGGGCCATGTTTACGCCGGCTGCCCGCAGGCGGCGGCCAATCGGGAGCTTCGGACACGGGCGGGCCGGGGGAGGGCGGGTCCGTCGGCGGGCTCCGAGTCTCGGCCGGTTGTTGCGGAGGGCCCGTCTCGGCAGGGTGCGGCGGACGGTGCGGCAGGGCCCGGCCTGGAGGGCTGTGGGGATGCGCAGGAGGGGCCTGGAGGGCGTCGTATGGAGCGGCGGGAGGCCGCGCCGGGGACTCTTGGCACGTCGCCTGTACCGCCGGAACCCATGGAGACGGCCGCCGCCGGCGCCGACGGAGGGGAGTTCCGCGCCGTCCGGCGCCGTAAGGGTAGTGGCGGGGAGAGCGGCTCCAAGCGCTCTCGGCTCTCGCCCCGGGCCGCTGGAGCTCCCTCGCGCGGCCAGGATGAGTCCGCCTGGGGGTCGGGGAACCGCTTCGCGGTCCTTGGCTTGGGCGGCGGGGACGCTCCGGACGGGTCGGGGGCGGCGCCCCTCGCAGACGCTGGCCGTGCGGCTGCAGTAGGGGACTCGCTCCTCGCACGGACGCGGGAGCTGGTGGCGGGTGTGCAGGAGGGCGGCGGGTCGCAGGGCTCAGAGGGGCCGGGCGGGGGGGCGGCCTCGGGGGCAGGAGCGGCCCTCGTGTGGGATGACGGGGCGCACCTCCTTCCCCCGGTGCTGGCCGTCTTGTGTCCCGCGACGGCGGCGGTACTCGCGCTCGGGGACGGCGGGGACGTTGGTCCCGTGAGCTCCGGGGTCGGGCCGAGTGCTGGGGGTCCGCCGCCAGTAGGGGAGGCCTCGGGAGGGCCTCGTGAGCAGGAGGGGCGCCCGCTTCCGCCGCGGCGCCCAGTTTTGCGGACGCGGAGGGCGCGGTGGGGCCCGTCTCCCGCGGCTTGCCGGAGTCTCTGCTGGGCCGCGGCGGCGGCGGCGGCGGGGTCTCGGGGACGGGCGGTGGGGGGGGCGCAGCTGAGGGGGGCGAGTCGGACGGGCGCTCGACGGGGGAGCCTTCCTCCGCGGCCTCGTCGTTCCGCCTCCTCCTCTCGTCGGACGCCGACAGCGTTCCGCCGTCCTCGGGGAGTCCCCGTGTTCCACCCCGGGTCGCGGGGCGCTTTCTGGGGACGGCGTTCCGGCTTTGCGGGGCGAGGGTGCGGGGAGTGAGCCGGGCGGACCTGTCGGGCCTCCGGACGCACTGGGCGTGTCGGGGTCGGAGTCTTCTCCGTCGCGGCTCGCCCCGGACGCTCGCGCGGCGGGTGGCGCTGGTCCGTCCTTTTGCCCGTCATGATGATGGCGACGGAGTCAGCGCAGTGGCGGAGGCACGTCGCGTCGCCTTGCCGTCGCCTGGGGGGGCCGGACGAGGCACTTTGGCTGGGGGCGTCGGCCCCGTCCTCGGGCGGGTTTCGCTCGGCTCCCTCGGGACGCCGGGCCCGGCTCGTGCCTCCTGGGGTGGCCCGGGTCGCGGGCGGCCGCGCCGGTTTGGCCGTCGCCACGTGGAACTGCGGCGGCCTGCGGCAGGCGGTCCGGCGCGAGGAGCTGCTGGAGGCGCTGCGGAGTCTCCCCGCAGACTTCGTGGTCCTCCAGGAGACGCACTTCGCGTCGGAGCGGCACCGCGCGGCGGCCCAGCGCCTCTGGCGCGTCGGCCCCTCTTTCTGGAGTTACGGGGCCGAGGGCCGGGCGGGGCTGGGCGTGCTGGTGCGCAGCGGCCCGGGTCTGCGCCTCCAGCGCTATGTGGAGGAGGTGCCGGGCCGGCTGGCGGTGCTCGATTTTGAGCTGGCGGCGGTAGGGCCGCCGGCGGCCGGGCCTGCCGGGGCCAGCGCCGCGAACACGGCTGCTGCTGCTGCTGCTGCTGCTGCTGCTGCTGCTCCTGCGTGGGGAGTGGCTGGGCGGGCGCCGGGACGCGAGGGCCGCCGCGCCTTCCGCCTGTGCGCGCTCTACGCGCCGGCGTCCTCGACGGCGGCGCGGCGGGAGCTCTGGGTGCGGCTGCGCGCGGCCTGTGCGACCTGGCGCTCGGTGCTGGTGGCGGGGGATTTTAATAACCGCGCGGTCCCGCAGGACCGCGTCCCGCTGCAGGTGGCCGGGCGCCCGGGTGGAGGGCGGGGCGGGGATGGAGGGCGGCTGGCGGGGCCGCCGCCGCCGCCGCCGCCGCCGCTTCCTCGCGCCGCGCCCGCCTGCGGCCCGCCGCTCAACGCGGAAGAGCGTTTCGCGGAGGGCATCCGGGAGGCGGCGGGCTTGGTGGACGCGGCGCTCGCGGTGCCCAACGCGCTGGGGTTCTTCCCCGAGCCGCCGGGGGGGCCGCGGGAGGGGCGGGAGAGCGGGCCGGGGTCGGGCGCGCCGGCCGACGGGGCCGCGGTGGGGCCGTCGCCGCGCCTGCCGCCCTTCTGCACCAGCTACGGGGCCCGCGCCGCGAGCCGCCTCGACCGCGTGTGGGCGCCGCGCGACTGCCCCGTCGATTCCTGCCGCGTGCTGGTGACCCCGTGGTCGACGCACGCGGTGGTGCGGGTGGCGCTGCGGCTGCCCGGTCGCCCGGTGGCGCGCCGGCCGCTCTGGCGGCTGACGGCGGCGCGACTCGACGGGGACGAGGGGCTCAGGACGGCCCTCGCACGCCTGGTGGAGGAGCGCCTCTCGCTCAGGGACGTCTACGGCCCCTCCCGCCTCCGCGAGTGGTGGGGGCGGCTGAAGCGGGACGTCCGCCTTTTCTGCCAGGGGTGGGAGGGGCGCAGGGCGCGCCGCGCCCTGGGACGCTACCAGGCGGCGGTGCGGGTTTTCGTGGGCTGCCACGCGCGCGTGCAGGAGGGCGCGCCCGTGGACGCGGGCCGGCTGGAGCGGGCTCGCGCCGCCATCGCCGCCTTCCATGCCGAGCGGCGGCGCGTCCGCTTCTTCCGCCACTACGCGCGGGCGGCGGGCGGACCGGTGGGCGCGGACGACTGGGAGGGGCGGGGCCGGGACGCGCCGGCGGCCGAGGCGGCGGAGGGCGAGGACGTGCCTTCGGCGGGCACGGCCACGTTCATCGAGGCCCTCCGTGACGGGCCCGCCGACCCGCTGCGCACCGATGAGGCGGGCATGCTCGCCGTCATGGACCGCTTCTACCGGGCGCTGTTCGCGGGGCGGGACGACATCGGGGAGGAGGCCGTGGAGCGCTCGCCGCGGCCCTCCCCCCCCCGCCCGCGGGCGGCAGCGCCGACGGTGACGGTGGGGCGGCCATGGCGGCGGAGGCTGGGGGGGCGGCGGCGGCGGCGGGCCGCCTCGCGGCCCTGGGCTGCCCCATCGAGCCCGAGGAGGTGCGCGCGGTGCTCTGCGGCGGCCGGCGGCGCTCGGCGCCGGGCCCGGACGGGCTGCCCTGGGCCTTCTACCGGGCCTTCGCCGCCCAGCTCGCGGGCCCGCTCGCCGCCCTCTACGAGGCCTGCGCGGCGGCCGCACGTGGTGAGGGGGGGGAGACGGCAGGGAGGGGAGGGAGGGGGAGGGCGCAGGGCTGCTACCCAGCTCCTTGTACCAGGGCCTCCTGTGCTTCTTCACGAAGCCCGGGGGCCTGGACCGCACGCTGCCCGCGAGCTGGCGCCCGATCGTCCTGACCAACGTGGACTATCGGGCGCTGGCGCGGGTGGTGTCGGACCGCCTGGCCGTCGCGGTGGAGCCGCGCGTCGTGCCGACGCAGACCAGCGCGTTGCCGGGCCGCAGCATCGCCGACTCGCTCTGCCTGCTGCGGGAGGTCTTCCACAGGGCGGGCCGCGGGGAGTGGCGGGGCTATTTGGTGCAGCTGGACCAGTCGCGCGCATTCGACCGCGTGCACCACGGATTCCTGTGGAGGGCGCTGGCGTGGCACGGCGTCCCGCGGGGGTTCGTGGCGCTGGTCCGGCTGCTGTACGCCCGGGCCACGGTCGTCCCGCAGGTGAACAATGCGCGCGGGGCGGCCATCCCGGTGCGCTCGGGCGTGCGCCAGGGGTGCCCCGCGAGCCCCTGCTCTATGTGCTCGCCCTGGACGTGGCCCTGTGGGGGCTGGAGCGGGACGGCGGCCTGACGGGCTTCCCGTGCCCGGTGGCGCTGCGGCAGCGGCGGCGGCGGCACCGGTGTGGCGCGGCGGTCCGCGGCGTGCGGTTCCTCGCGCACGCCGACGACATCTCCCTCCTCGTGGCCTCGCGCGAGGAGGGCCGGCGTGCGCGCGAGGTGCTCCGGGGCTTCGAGGCGGTCTCGGGGGCCCTGGTGAATGACCGCAAGAGCTGGGTGGTGGCCTTGGAGGGGTGGGAGGTGGGCGGCGGCGGCGGCGGCGGCGGCGAGGCGGGCGCGCTGCGCCGCTGGCCGGTGGAGGAGTGGTGGGGCGCGGCCGCGACGGCAGCGGCGGCGGCGGGAGGCGCAGGGGGCGGCGCGGCCCCTGGCCAGGCCGCGGCCCGTCGCGCGGGGGCGGCCCTCGTGGCCGAGATGGCACCGCAGCGCACGGTGCGCGTCCTGGGCGTGCGTTTCGGCCTGCGCCCGGACGCCTGGGAGGAGGGCTGGGAGCGCCTGGCGGCGCGCTGGGAGGCGCGCTGGCGGCGCTGGCGGCGCTGGCGGCTGTCGGTGTACCAGCGAGCCATCTACCTGCGGGCGTACCTGCTCCCGCAGGCGGCGCACCTGGCAGCCGTCTACCCGCCGCCGGAGGCGTTCCTGCGGCGCGTCACGCGCGGCTGGTTCGCCTTCCTCTGGGGGACGCCCTTCTTCCCACTGGCGCGCGCGGCGGCCTACTTGCCGGTGCGCGAGGGCGGCCTGGGCCTGCCCGTGCTCGACCTGGCGCTCTGGGCGCGCTTCCTGGCGCAGAACGTCGGGGGCGCGTCCGTGCTGCTGCCGCCGCCGGGCACGGGGCCGGAGCCCGCTCTGATGGGGCCGCGGGGCGGGCGGAGGGGCCGTGTCGGCCGGCGGCCGCACCGGCGCCACAGCTGCCGCCGCTGTGGGCGGCGCTCTTCCTCGCCCACTGGTGGGGCAGTGAGTGGGGCGAGGAGCGCTGGTGGCGGCGCGGCGCGGCTACCTTCCGGGTCTCGGGGCCGGACCGCGGCTGCCTGCCGCCGTTCCTGGCGGGGCTGCCGGCGGTGCTGCGCCGCTACGCCATCCCGGCGGCCCACTTCCACCCCTCCTACTGGGAGGCGGGCGGTGGCGGCGGGGGCGCGGGCGGGCGCGAGCGGGCGGCGCGGCGCCGCGCCATGCGTGCGGAGCTGGCGGCCGAGGCGGCGGAGAGGGCCATCCTGGGCCCGTGGCGCGCGGCGCGGCGCCGGCGCGTGGCCGAGGGGCGGCTGCCGGGCTACCTGGCGCGGCCCGAGGGCCCGCTGGAGCCCTTCACGGACCGGCGGCTGCCCTACCTCTACTGGGAGGCCCGCTGGCGCCTTTACCACCAGGTGCCGCGGGAGGCCTCGGCGCAGCCGTGGGCGCAGGGCGCCGAGCGGCTCTGCCCGCGCGCGGCCTGCCTGCGCGCGGCGGTTGCGGCGGGCGCCGGCGCCGCGCCGCCGGAGGACGACGTCCGCCACCTCGTCGCGGGCTGCCCTGTGGCGCGCGAGCTCTGGGCGGCGGTGGCATGCCGCTTCGGGCGCCCGGAGCTGGCCGGCCAGCCGTGGCTCGCCCTCGTCTCGGGGCTGGAGGAGCCCGAGTCCTGCTCGCGGGGGTCTTGCCCGGGGGCGCCCTCCTCCTCCGCCCCCCCCGCCCCTCGTCCTGCTCCCCCTGCTCCTGCTCCCCCTCCTCCTCCTCCTTCGCCTTCCCCTGCCCCCGTCGTCCTTCTGTCCCTCCCTTCCCCCCCTTCCTTTGCAGGTGCGGCGCTCCGGGGTGCCGGGGATGGCGCCGGGGCAGTCGGGCCGGAGCCTGCGGTCGGCGACGGCGGTGGTGCGGCGGACGGCGGCGGCGGCGGCGGCTGCGGAGACGGTGGCGTCGGTGGCCTCTGGCGAGCCCCGGGGGACACGGATGGTAGTGGCGACAGCGGCGGCAGCGACGGCGGCGGCGGCGGCTGCGACGACGACGACGACGACGGCGGCGACGACGACGGCGGCGTGGAGGCTCCGGCGGGCGGGGCGGCGGCGGCGACGGCGGCGGAGGCGGCGGAGGAGACGTCGGGCGGGGCGGCGCGGCGGCGGCGGCGGCGGCGCCTGCCCCTGTTGCCGTGGACGACGCGCCGCCTGATCAACTGCGTCGTCCTCCACGTCCTCTGCCTGCTCCGGACGCGGCACCTGCGCCTGGAGCGCAGCGGCGGGACGCTCCCGCCGGACTGGGCCGCGCAGGCGGCGGAGGGCGTCGTCGACCGCCTCGCTTGGATCCGCGAGGCGGAGAGGGGACGCATGCCCGAGGAGCGGTGGCGGCGCCTGTGGCCCTGGCGGGACCGGGACGAGGACGGTGCTGGGGGACAGCGGCCGGGGTCCCACCAGTGACTTTGAGGGCGGCCCGCTGGGGCTCGGACTGTGGCCTGGGCCTCGGCCTGGTCCTCAGGGACTTGGGGCCGTGGCGGCCGGACTCTTGTCGGGGGGAGGGAGGGCGTTGGCCCTTCTCCGGTTTGGAGTATCTTTTGTTTTTGTTTTTGTTTGTATCTATGTATTTATTTTCTTGAGCCCGGCCGCCCGTTTTTAGGGGCGGGCCAGGGTTTTTTGTAGGAGGGTTTTTCAAAATAAAAAATTTGCTTTCGTCCTAAAAATTTGCTTTCGTCCTAACCCTAACCCTAACCCTAACCCTAACCCTAAACCTAACCCTAACCCTAACCCTAACCCTAACCCTAACCCTAACCCTAACCCTAACCCTAACCCTAACCCTAACCCTAACCCTAACCCTAACCCCTAACCCTAACCCCTAACCCCTAACCCTAACCCTAACCCTAACCCTAACCCTAACCCTAACCCTAACCCTAACCCTAACCCTAACCCTAACCCTAACCCTAACCCTAACCCTAACCCTGCCCCCGTTGCCGTGGACGACGCGCCGCCTGATCAACTGCGTCGTCCTCCACGTCCTCTGCCTGCTCCGGACGCGGCACCTGCGCCTGGAGCGCAGCGGCGGGACGCTCCCGCCGGACTGGGCCGCGCAGGCGGCGGAGGGCGTCGTCGACCGCCTCGCTTGGATCCGCGAGGCGGAGAGGGGACGCATGCCCGAGGAGCGGTGGCGGCGCCTGTGGCCCTGGCGGGACCGGGACGAGGACGGTGCTGGGGGACAGCGGCCGGGGTCCCACCAGTGACTTTGAGGGCGGCCCGCTGGGGCTCGGACTGTGGCCTGGGCCTCGGCCTGGTCCTCAGGGACTTGGGGCCGTGGCGGCCGGACTCTTGTCGGGGGGAGGGAGGGCGTTGGCCCTTCTCCGGTTTGGAGTATCTTTTGTTTTTGTTTTTGTTTGTATCTATGTATTTATTTTCTTGAGCCCGGCCGCCCGTTTTTAGGGGCGGGCCAGGGTTTTTTGTAGGAGGGTTTTTCAAAATAAAAAATTTGCTTTCGTCCTACAAAAAAAATTTGCTTTCGTCCTAACCCTAACCCTAACCCTAACCCTAACCCTAACCCTAACCCTAACCCTAACCCTAACCCCAAACAGGAAGAGGAGGAGTCAGGTGTTTTTTGGGACAGCTCAAACACACGCAGCTCTTACCTTAAGTTCTTTGTGGTGGTTAGAGTGGAGTGGGGCATTCCTTTTTGGGAGCCCCACGTGTGGGAAGGCGTAGGGCACCCCCCCTTGCGGGGGGGGCGTTCTTGGGGGCCTGGGGGAGGAGTTAGGGGGGTTTGCTTCTCCCCCCCGTTTCTTCCTCCCTGGCGGCCGCCATTTTGTTTTTCCCTTTGCAGTGCTTCCTTTGCTTGTTTTTTGGTTTTTTTTCTTCATTTTTTCCCCCTCCTTTGGTTTCTTTTTGTGGGGACCCCGTGGGGACTGCTCTAGAGAGCAGGGGGGGTCGTTGTTGGGCCCCCCTGTCCCCATTTGAGGGCATTTTTCCGTGTTTGTTTTCTCCCTTTCTTTCCCTTCCCTGGTGTTTTGTGTTAGAGGAGAGGTCATGGAGTTTTCTTCTCCTCGGTCGGGGGGGGCAGCCCCCCCGACTTCCTCGGAGGAGGGGCGTGTCTCAGCTCCCCAGAGGGTGGCAGCTGGCCCATTGGGTCGAGCGGTGCAGCTCTCAGCTTCCTTGGGAGGGCTTGCACTTGGCTCCCCTGTGCTCGACAGTGGGGCTCCTCGCGAGTCATTTACGCAGCCGGCTGGGACTCCTTCTGCTCAGCAGCAGGCTGTTTCTCTGCAGCTGCAGAGTGGCCTGGCTCTCAGCCCTTCTGCCGGAGCCCTTGGTTTCTTCCAGGGCCGCAGTGGCAGGCTTCAGCGGGGGGTCCCCCGAGACACGTCTGGGGGTGCTGCTGCCGCTGCGGAGCACTACGCCCTGGAGGGAGACGGCGGCTCTCGGGGGCTGCAGACCGCCGGGTTGGTGCAGGCTCTGGGCCGCAGGTCGGCAGGCGCCTCTCCCGAGATGGAGGTGGGCGGCGACGGGCAGGGTGGGCCTGGGGGGAGTCCCCGTTCGGGGCCCCTCCAGTTGCGGTGGCTGGATCGCCTCCTGGGGGTGTCGCATGGGTCGGCGGCGCTGCAGCGGCTGGTGGTGCGCGGCCGCACCGTGTGGGGCCTCCCCTCGGACTTGGGGGAGGGGGTCTTTTTGGCCGAGGGGACGGGGTGGTCGGAGCCCTCGTCCCTTGGCTCCTCTATGGAGGACCTCAGCTCAGGGAGGGGGGCTCCCCTCAGGGCCGCCGGTCGTTCTCCGGCGGGGTGTCGGGGCCGTTCGCGGTCTGTGGAGGGGCCTCGTGGGCTCCTTCCGGTGCGGTCCTCCGGGTACGGGGACTCAGGGACGCGTGACCGCTCCCCCTTGCGCGCTCCCTCCTCGGAGGCGGGGTGGGCGGCAGCGCGGTCTCGGTCGGCGGACGCGCGCGGCTCGCCCGCCTCCGTGAGTTCCCAGGGCTCACAGCCACGGGCGGGGGTGTCGAGGGAGGCGACCATCCGCCAGGGGTGGGCGCTGGATCGCGGCGCCCCGGTGTCCATGCTCCCGCGCAGCTACCTGGTTTCGGAGGGTGCGGAGGGGGTGGTGCTCCTGCGGTTCTGGGGGCTGGTGGTCGCGCACCTCCGCCTCCCGTGGGTGTCCGTCCCCGGCCTGGAGAAGTATGGCCAGAAGCGGTTCTGGCAGCTTCTGGAGCGGGAGCTGGAGCCCCTGCTCGACGTCCTGCACGACGGACTCCCGGCCCCGGGGCCCCGTTTCGAGCGGGCGGCGCGAGCGCGGTCGCTGACGCTCGCGGCCGTCGAGCGTCTCCTGGTGGCGCGGAAGCCGCGGGGGGACACCTTTTGGCCCGCCTGGATGACCGAGGCGGCCTTCCTCAGGGTCTTCCAGGCGGTTCACCGCGAGTGGGCGGCTGGCCCGGGCGCGGAGGTCCCGGTGGTGGACCAGGAGGGGGACCCCTCCTCGGCACTGTCGGCCGAGGACTACGTGGGCTGGCTGGACGACGTCGTCGTGGCCCTCCAGAGCAGGGACCGGCGGCTCCGCCGATCGGGGATCGAGGGGGCGCCTCAGGTGCAGGAGCAGGGGTCCGCCTTCGGCGCGGGGGCGGGGGACTCCGCGTCTCGGCCGCAGAGGCGGCGGCGGAGGCGTCGGGGTTCCGCTGGCCGCCGCGCGGTGCGCCGGGCTGCGGAGGCGGGCCGCGGCGTCCCGTCGGACTCGGGGACGGGCTCCTCGGCCGGCGAGGAGCAGGAGGGGCGGGATGGGCGCCGCTCACGGCAGGGCCGCTTCACGGCGCGGCGTCCGGCTCTGGACGGGCAGGGGGAGGGGGCTGTTGTGGCGCCGGCTGAGGCGGCAGCGGCGGAGCCACCCGCGGGCCCGTCGGCCGCGCCGGCGTCGCTCCAGCGGCGATCGCCGCCCGGGTCACCTCGCGTGCTCCGCGGTATCCCACCTGGATACGACGACCCGGAGCTCGAGCAGCGGGCGCGCGGCTCTCCGGCGGCTCTCTCTCCCCCAAGGGGGTCGCAGGCGGCTGTGGTGGTGACGGGCGCGGGGCCGGTCCCGGTTTCTCCCTCACGGGATGCCGAGGCGGCGGCGGCGGCGGGCGGGGGAGTGGTCGGAGGGCGGGAGCAGGTGGAGGAGCCGGCTCGTGGCTCAGCAGTGGGGGCCTCGTCGGTGCAGGGGGCTCCGCCGGCAGGATCGCCGGCCCAGAGTGTGGCGGCAGGGGCGGGGGGAGCCCGCCCCGCTTCGGGGGCCCCCGGCCCGTCTTACGCTTCCGTGACGGGCGGTGGGGGCGGACGTGCGGCCGGCTCGGCGGCGGGGGGGCAGCGGCGGGACGGCGGGCCCGGCGTGGCCTTGCCCCTGCGCGACCTTGCGGACGTCCTTCACTCCGTGGGAGTCGCGCCGGGGGCGGGCTGGGCGCCGCCGCCCAAGGCCGTGGGGCTGGGGGCGGGGGCGGGCTGCTTCTCGCCGGCGCCAGCGGCGCGGGAGCGGTACGTCCTCCGCTTCCGATATGTGGGGGCGGATGCGGCCTTCCAGCCGCGGCGCCACGTTGTCCAGGCGCTCGTCCAGGGCGGCCTAGGCTTCGATGTGCGCCTCCTGGCGGCCGTCATTCAGCCCCCGGACTCGAGGGAGGTGGACGTCTGCTTTGTCAGCTTCGCGGCGTTCGCCTCTTTCACGGTGGGCTGCCACGGCCTGGCGTCCCGCCGGCCGGAGCTCCTGCACTCTTTCCGCGTCTCGGCGGTGGTGGAGGGTGATGTGAAGACGGTCACGGTATTCTTCCGCTCCCACCTGGTCTCGGTGGCGGACGTCGCCACCTGGCTCTCCCGCTTCGGGGTTCTGCTCGCCCCTCCGTCGCGCGTCCGCGACGAGGCAGGGATCTGGACGGGGGAGCTCCGGGCCGTCCTCCGGTTCCCGGCGGGGGGGGCGCGCCGCCTCCCGAAGTATTTCTATTTGGGGGCGGAGCGTGGCGTCACGCGCTACGCCGGGCAGCCCCCGGCGTGCTTCTCGTGTGGCGCGTATGACCACCAGCGCCGCACGTTTGTGACGCCCCTCTGTGCGCGGTGTGGGACCCGCGGCCACGTGGCGGCGGGGTGCCGGAGCCCCGTCCGCTGCAACCTGTGTGGCGGCTCGGGTCACACGTACGTCACGTGTCCGCTGGCCGAGGGCGTGGGGGTGTTACGGGCGTCGGCGAGTCAGGGGCCGCCGGGGAGCCAGGGGCCGGGGGCCGGGTGCTCTGCCCGGCGTCGGGGGTCGGCGGCGGCGTCTGGGGCCGGCGGCGGCGAGCCGCGTAGCCCTGAGGGTGCGCCTGGCCCGAGCGGGGCAGGCGAGCACCAGTCCCCGGAGGGGGGTGCGCGGCGGGAGGAGGAGGAGGGGGAGCCCATGGAGGGCGACGATGCCGGCGCGTTCCGGGCGGTGCGGCGGCGGCGGGCGAGCGGCGGCGGAGGGGGCTCCAAGCGCTCCCGGATGTCGCCGCGCGAGCCTGGCGACCGCCTTCCTGAGTGTCCGGCGGGCGGGTGGGAGCGGGGCAACCGATTCGCCGTTCTTGAGGCCGCCGGGGAGGATGGGCCGGCGGGGGGGGAGCCCGCGGCGTGCGTTCCCGGTCTCGCGGCCCCCGGGGACCCTCTCTTCCGGGGCCGCACGAAGGAGCTGGTGGCACGCGTCCTGGAGGGTCGGCCTGGGCCGGCGGCGGGGGTGCGGTCGTCGCCTGCGGCGGCGGCGGCGGCGCTGGCCTGGGACGACGGGGCGCACCTCCTCCCCCCGGTTGTGGTGCCCTCTCTTCCTCTGCCACTGGGGGTCGATGGGGCGTCGCCAAGGGGGGCGGCCGGTCCCCTGGCGTCGGCTCCGGGGTTGGTTGTGAGGGGCGATGTCGTTGGGCAGGGCGGCACGTCCCTCGCACAGGAGGTGCTGGGCGTTGGGCAGGGGGAGGAGGAGGGGGTCCCCGGGGTCGGGGGGACGAGGCCCGATCCTGGGGGAGGTACGCCCCTTTCGGAGCGCACGGAAGGTGGGGAGTCGGACGGGGCGACGGCCGGGGAAGGCTCCTCGGTGTCTGCCTCGTTCCGGCTCTTCCTGCCCTCTGACTTGGAGAGCGTGCCCCCTTCCGAGGGTGCCTCTCCGGCCTCCACACCGGGCCGTGGGGGGGGAGGCGGGGCGGCTGCGACGGCGGCGGAGGCGGCGGCGGCTGAGCGCGCGCAGGGCGCTTCGGCGCCAGGACTGCGCACAGGCGGCGACCCGGAGCCGGCGGTTGGCGGGAGGAGGGACAGGGAGGGCCGGTGACATGGCCGGACCTTCCTGTTTCCGCGGGGGCCGCTTCCCTCCGCATGTTCAGACGGTGGGGCTCGAGGCGGGCGTCGCGGGGGCGCGGCGCGCGGAGGTGGGGCGAGCGTCCCGGGGAGGCCTCACGTTGGCCACCTGGAACTGCGGCGGGCTGCGCCAGGCGGTGCGGCGCGAGGAGCTCCTGGAGGCGCTGCGGGGTCTTCCCGCCGACCTCGTGGTCCTCCAGGAGACGCACTTCCTCGACGAGCGCCACCGCGCTGCGGCCCAGCGCCTCTGGCCCCTCGGTCCGTCCTTTTGGAGTTACGGGACCGAGGGCCGGGCGGGCCTGGGCGTCTTGGTGCGGAGCGGCCCCGGGCTGCGCCTGCTCCGCTTCGTCGAGGAGGTGCCGGGCCGGCTGGCCTTCCTCGACTTTGGGCTCGTGGGCCCGGGCGCGGGGGCCGCGCCCGCCGCGGGCGGGGGGGGCTCGGGGGCCTCCGGCTGCCGGGAGCGCGCCTTCCGCCTCTGTGCCCTGTACGCCTCGGCGTCGTCGGCGTCAGCGCGGCGGGACCTGTGGGTGCGGCTGCGGGCGGCGTGTGCCACGTGGCGCTCGGTGCTGGTGGCGGGGGACTTTAACAACCGCGCGGTCCCTCAGGACCGCGTCCCGCTGCTGGTGGCCGGGTGCCCAGGGGCGGGGGGGAGGGCTGGCGGGCGCGTCGTCCCCGCCCCGGTGCGCGCCGTGCCGGCCTGCGGCCCGCCGCTGTCCCCCGAGGAGCGCTCCGCCGAGGCGCTGCGCGTGGCCCGCGGCCTCGCAGACGCGGCGCTGGCCGTCCCCAACGTCCTGGGCTTCTTCCCTGCGCCGCCCGGGACGCGTGTGGGGGATTCCGGTTGCGGCGCCGGCGCCGCCTGTTCAGGCGTCGGGGATGGGTTGGGCGCGGCCGCGGGCGGCGCCCCCGCCCCGCCGTACTGTACCAGTTACGGGGCACAGGCGGCGGCGCGCCTGGACCGCGTGTGGGCGCCACGCGAGTGCCAGGTGCGGGCGTGCTCGGTCCTGGTCACGCCCTGGTCCACCCACGCAGTGGTGCGTGTCGAGCTCGGGCTCGCCGGCCGCGCGGTGCTCCAGCGCCCGCTCTGGCGGCTGACGGCGGCGAAGCTTGACGCGGACGCGGGCTTCCGCGCCGCACTCGGGCACCTCTTGGAGGCCTGCCTTTCCCTGCGGGACGTCTATGGCCCGGCCCGCCTCCGCGAGTCGTGGGAGCGGGTCAAGGCGGACGTCCGCGCCTTCTGCCAGGCCTGGGAGCGGCGGCGGGCGCGCAGGGAGCTCGGCACCTACCAGGCGGCGGTGCGCGAGTTCCTGGCGTGCCACGCGCGGGTTCGGGAGGGCGGCGCGGTGGACGCGGGCCGCCTGGAGCGGGCGCGCGCAGTCATCGCGCGCTACCACGCGGCCCGCCGCCGCGTTCGTTTCGTCCGCCACTTCGGGCGGGCGACGGGCGGCACGGTGGGCGCGGGGGACTGGGAGGACCGGGGTCGGGGCGCGGAGGGGCTGGCGCGGGCCGCGGCGGAGGGCGAGGACGTCCCCTCGGCGGGCACGACCGCCTTCCTGGAGGCGCTCCGCCGGGACCCGGCCTCGCCGCTGCGGGCCGACCTGGCGGGCATGCTGTCCGTCATGGACGGCTTCTACCGGCCGCTCTTCGCCGGCGGGGGGGACATCTCGGAGGAGGCCGTCGATCGGTACTTCTCCGGGCTACCCCCGCCGGGCGGGGACGGCGGTGGGGGCGTCTTTAGCGGCGGCGGCGGCGGCGGCGCGGCGGCAGGGGCGTCCGCGGCGCGTCTCGCGGCGCTGGCGGGCCCCATCTCCGCCGCAGAGGTGCAGGACGTGCTGCGCAGCGGCCGGCGGCGGTCGGCACCGGGCCCCGACGGGCTCGGCTGGGCCTTCTACCGCGCCTTCGCCGACCGGCTGGCCGCGCCGCTCGCGGCTCTTTTCGAGCGCTGCGCGGCGGATGCACGCTCGGGGGAGGGCGGGGCGCACCTTCCCGCCTCCCAGTACCAGGGCCTCCTCTTGTTTTTCACGAAGCCGGGGGCCCTGGACCGCACGCTCCCCTCCAGTTGGCGCCCGATAGTCCTCACCAATGTGGACTATCGGGCCCTCGCGCGGCTGCTCGCCGACCGCCTGGCCGGCGCGGTGGGGCATGCCGTCGTTCCGACGCAGACCAGCGCGCTCCCGGGGCGGAGCCTGGTGGAATCGCTCTGCCTGCTCCGGGAGGTCTTCTGGCGCGCGGGGCGGGGGGACTGGGCGGGCTTCCTGCTCCAGCTGGACCAGTCCCGCGCCTTCGACCGCGTCCACCACGCCTTCCTGTGGCGGGCGCTGGCGTGGCACGGGGTCCCGCGGGACTTCGTGCGGCTGGTCCAGCTGCTCTACGCCCGGGCCACGGTCGTCCCCCAGGTGAACAACGCGCGGGGGGCGGCCATCCCGGTGTGCTCGGGCGTGCGGCAGGGTTGCCCCATGAGCCCCCTGCTCTACGTCCTCGCGCTGGACGTGGCGCTGTGGTCGCTGGAGCGGGACGGCGGCCTGCGCGGCTTCGACTGCCCGCTGTCGTTGCGCCGGGGAGGCCCGCGCCCGGCCGTCCGCGCCGTCAAGTTCGTGGCGCACGCGGACGACGTCTCCCTCCTGGTGCGCTCGCGGGGGGAGGCGCGCCGGGCGCGGGAGGTCCTCCGCGCCTTCGAGGCCGTCTCGGGCGCCCAGGTCAACGACCGCAAGAGCTGGGTCGTGGCGCTCGGGGCGGCGGAGGAGGAGGGCGGGGGTGGCGGCGGCGGCGGCGGCGGGCTGCGCCGCTGGCCGGTGGCGGAGTGGTGGGCAGCACGGGAGGGGGCGGAGGGGGCGGGGCGGGGGCGGCGGCCGCGCGTGTCCCGCGGGGCCCGCGGGCCCGGGCGGGCGGCGGCGGCGCGGGAGGGGCGGGGGCCGGGGCGGCGCTCCTCGCGGAGCTCCGCCCGCCGCGCACCGTCCGCGTCCTCGGCGTCCGCTTCGGGCTCCAGCGGGACGCCTGGGAGGAGAATTGGGAGCGGTGCGCGGCGCGCTGGGAGGCGCGGTGGGCGCGCTGGCGGCGGAGAGGCCTGTCCCTCTACCAGCGGGCCGTCTACCTCCGGACGTACCTGCTCTCGCAGGTGGCGCTCCTGGCGGCGGTCTATCCGCCGCCGGAGGCCTTCCTGCGGCGCACGTCCCGGGGGTGGTTCGGCTTCCTGTGGGGCACGGCCTTCTTCCCGGGCGGTGGCCCACCTGCCTGTGCGGGAGGGCGGCCTGGGCCTCCCGGCGCTGGAGCTCTCGCTCTGGGCGCGCTTCCTCGCGCAGAACGTGGGGGGCGCGTCCGCGCTGCTCCCGCCGCCTGGCGGGGGCGGCGATGGGGGTGCGGCGGCGGGGGCCGGTGCTCGGGGGCGGCCGGCGGGCGGCTCGTCGGTGCCGCCTCCTCCGCTCTGGGCGGCGCTCTTCCTCGAGCACTGGTGGGGCAGCGACTGGGGCGAGGCGCGCTGGTGGCGCGGCGGCGCCGGCGTGTTCCGGGTCTCGGGCCCAGACCGCGGCTGCCTGCCCGCCTTCTTGGCCGGGTTTCCCGCCGTGCTGCGCCGCTACGCCGTCCCCGCCTCCCAGTTCTTTCCATCTTACTGGGATGTGGGCACGGTGGGCGGCGGTCCCGGCGAAGAGGGCCGCGCGGTGGCCGTCCTGCGCCGCGACATGCGCAGGGCGGTCTACGAGGAGGGGCTGGAGCACGCCGTGCTGCGGCCGTGGCGGGAGACGTGCCGCCGGCGAGTGGCGGAGGGGCGGCTGCCGGCCTACCTGGCGCGCCCCGCGGGCCCCCTGGAGCCCTTCACGGACCGCCGGCTGCCTTACCTGTACTGGGAGGCTCGCTGGCGGTTCTACCACCTGGTGCCCAGGGAGCAGGCGGCGCAGCCGTGGGCGCGCGGCGCGGACCGCCTGTGTCCGCGGGCGGAGTGCGCGAGGGCGGCGGCGCGCGGTGCGGGCCCCCGCCGGAGGACTCCGTGCGCCACTTCGCCGCCGACTGCCCGGCGGCGCGCGCCCTCTGGGCGGCGGTGACGCGCCGCTTCGGCCGGCCGGAGCTCGCCGACCAGCCCTGGCTGGCGGTCGTCTCCGGCCTGGAGGAGTACGCGGCGCCGCCCCGGGACCCGGCTCGGGCGGACGCCCCCGCCACTCCTACTCCTGCTCTTCCTCCCGCCCTCCCTCGTCCTCCACCTGCCCCTCCTGCCCCTCCTGCCCCTCCTGCCCCTCCCACTTCGCCCCTCCCCCGCCTCGCAGGCCCCTCCCCTGGCGCCCCGGGTCCGGCCCCCGCCGGTAGCGGCCCAGCCCTTCCCCTCCCCCCCTCTCTTCTTCCCGCAGGAGCCGCGGGGCGGAGCGGGAGGCGTCCAGGCGCGTCCCCCGTGGTGGAGGCGGGCGGCGGAGTGGATGGTGGCAGCGCCACAGCGGACGGCAGCGGCGACGGCGCGGACGGCGGAGGAGACGCTGCGGATGGCGACGGGGGCGGCGGCGCAGACAGCGGGGGCGGCGCGGCCGCAGCCAGCGATGACAGTCGCGACGGCGATGGCGGCCGCGGCGGCGCAGGCGGCGCCGGCAGACGGGGCCGTGGAGCACTGGCAGGGGACGGCGGCGGAGGCGGCGACGACGGCGCATGTAGCGGTGCTGCGGGGCCGGCGGACGGCGGAGCCGTGCTCGGCGGGGCCACGGACAGCGGGGCGGCGGAGTCAGCGGCGCGGGCAGCGGATCGCGGACGGCGGCGGTGGAGTCGGCAGCAACGGCGAGGGCTCCCAGCCCTCCCGTGGACTACGCGCCGTCTCCTCAACACCGTCGTCCTGCACGTCCTCTGCCTCCTGCGGACCCGCCACCTTCGAGTCGAGCGTGGCGGTGGCGCGCTCCCGCTGGATTGGGCCGAACAGGCGGCGGCGGACGTCATGGACCGAGTGGCCTGTGTCCGGGAGGCAGAGCGGGAGCGGCTGCCGGAGGACAGGTGGCGGCGGCTCTGGCCGTGGCGGGAGCGGCCTCTTTCACCGGCGCCCGTCACCTGACCGTGGGGGACACGCCCTGTCCTTTGGACATTGGGGCCCGGACTGTTTGGCTTGGAGCAGCCGGGGGGAGGAAGCCAGTTGGCCTTTGTTTTCCTTTTCTGTGTCTCCGGTCGGAGTGCTTTTTGTTGCCTTTGGTTTGTTGTTGTTGTTGTTTTTTTTTTTTTTTTTTCCGTTTTATTGTAATTTTATGAGCCCGGCCGCCCGTTTTTAGGGGCGGCCCGGGGGACAATGTAGGAGGGTTTTCTTTTAATAAAAATTTGTCTGTTTCCTAAAATTTGTCTGTTCCCTAACCCTAACCCTAACCCTAACCCTAACCCTAACCCTAACCCTAACCCTAACCCTAACCCTAACCCTGAACAGGAAGTGGAGGAAGCAGGGTGTGTTGGCTGTTAGCTCCAACAAACACAGCTCTCATCTTAAGGTTTTTGGGGGTTTTCCAGGCGAGCTGCTTGAGCTCTTTTGGGGGCCCCTCGTGTGTTAAGGTGTGGGGCACCCCCCCCCCCGTTGAGGGGGGGTGGTGTTTGTTTATTTTGGTGGGTTTTTCTTGCATTTCTTTTCTCCTTTTCTCCCTTACTTAGGTGGTGGCCATTTTGTTTGCAGTTTTCCCTTACTGTTTACTTGACTTGCTTTGTTCATTTTCTAAGGGGGACGGTTTGCGTTGTGTTTCTTTTTCAGGCCCCAAGGGGACTGCTCTTTTAGAGCACAGGGGGTCGTTGTTGGGCCCCCTGTCTCCGTTGGTGGCATTTTTTGGCGGGTGTGTTTTTCCCTTCACTTCCCTTCCCTGGTGGTCTTTGTTTTCGACTTTCTGCATTATGGCAGATTCGTCTGTCCCCAGAGTTGGGGTTGACGTCCCTGACTCCGCTGGGGGTGCTCTGTTGGTCCAGCCTGCTGGCAGTTCTTTTCAGGCTTCTCCTGTTCCATTTACTGGTGGGCAGTCTTTGGGCTCCTTGGTTCTGTTCAATGAGACTCCTCGTGAGTCATTTACAGAGCCGGCTGGGACTCTGTTGGGAGGTCAGCCTGCCTCCTTTTCTCAGCAGGATGGGGTTTCGTTTCCTCCTTTCCCTGTTGATGGAGTTCCTGGGGAGTCTAAGGAGGCCTCTGCGCTACAGGAGGTCCTCGCAGTGGAGCATGGGTTGGGGCGTGATGTCTCCCCGGGGCCGTCTCGGCCCGGCTGCTGGGTGCGGGACGTGCTGGGCGGCTCGGTGGCGCCGGGTGGGCCGCGGCGGCGGCTGGTTCCCGGGCCGCGGGTCTGGGGTCTCCACCCCGATACGGGGCCCGATGTGTTTTTGGAGGGTGGGACGGGCTGGTCGGAGCCCTCCTCGTTGGGTTCCTCTTTGGAGGACCTTCGGTGTGGCCTGGGCCGCCCGTTCTCTGTTCCCGCGCCGGTAGAGGGGGCGGGTCCCGATCCGGTCCGCTCGGCGGTGGTTTCTGCCCCTTTTGCAGAGGCGGGGGGTGTGCCGGGGGGCTCGCGGCGCTCCGTCTCCCCCGGGGCTTCTTTGCCGCTCCGTCCTCTGTCTCCGGCTCTGGCGGGGCCCTTGGACCCTTCTTCTTTGGCTGCTGGGAGCGGCCCTTCGGACTCTTCGCAGCCGCGGGCGGCTTCGCGGGAGGCCACGATCCGCGCCGGATGGGCGGCGGACAGGGAGGCTCCGTTGGGGTCGCTGGCGGCGCGCTATCTGACCTCCGCGGGGGCGGAGGGGGTGGTCCTCCTGCGTTTCTGGGGGCTCGTGGCGGCCCACGTGCGGCTCCCCGACGTGCCGGTGCCGGGTCTGACCAAGTATGGTCAGAAGCGTTTTTGGCTCTTGCTCGAGCGGGAGCTCGAGCCGCTGCTGGAGGTGCTCGAGGGGGGCCTGCCGCCTCCGGGCCCTCGGTACGAGCGGGCGGCTCTGGCTCGCTCGTTGACCTTGGCGGCCGTCGAGCGTCTCCTCGTCTCGCGGAAGCCGCGGGGGGAGACCTACTGGCCGGAGTGGATGGACGAGCGGGGTTTCCTGCGCGTGTTCCAGCTTCTCCATCGTGCTTGGCAGGGCGAGCGGGACGTGCAGGTCCCGGTGCTGGATCGGGTGGGGGACGATGGGACGGCTCTTTCGGGGCCGGATTATGTCGGGTGGCTGGACGACGTCGTCGTCGCCCTGCAGAGTCGCGGCCGCTGGCTGCGGTCGACGGCTGATGAGGCCTTGGGGGCTTCGCAGCGGCTGCAGGGAGAGGCTGCGCCGGCGCCGGCGGGCGGCGCCTCTCCGCTCCCGCAGCGGCAGCGGAAGCGGAAGAGGCGGGTGCGGGGCCGTTCTTCCCGCCGCTCCCGGGAGTGCCACGCCTCGGCGGTGGGTCCTTCGCGGTCGCCTAGCTCGGGCGGCAGTTCCTCGGATGCGCCTCCAGAGGGCCGGCGGGGGCAGGAGTCCCGCCCTGTTGGTGTTGATGCTGGGCGCCCCGCTGCGCCGTCGGGAGCGGGCGGCGGCGGTGGGCGGGGTGCGCTGACGCCGGCGGTTTCGAGCCCGGTCTCCTCCCGTGCGTGTCCGGAGGGGTTTCGGCCTTCTCCCTCTGCTCGGCCTCCTCGGGAGTTGCAGGGGTTCCCGCCGGGGGAGCCCGGGGCTACGGGGCCGGACCCTACGTGGACGGTTTCAGGGCGCTCGGGGAGTCTCCCGGCTCCCTCTTTTCGGGCCACGGGGTCTCCTGGGCCGGCGCCGGGGCCCTCCGCTCCGCCGCCGTCGGCCGCTTCGGATGCGGGCGCCTTTCCTCGTCCTGCTAGGGATTCGGGCGCGGCCGGCCCCTCCTACGCTTCGGTGGCGGGGGGGGCCGCGGGTTCCTCTGGGTCGGCGCGGCGCGGGCGGGGGGTCGGACGTGGGCCCTCGGCTCCCGGGTCGGGGATCGGCGACCTGGCGGATGTCCTCCGGGCGGTGGGGATCGATCCCGACTCCTGCCAGGAGGGTGTTTCTCCCGGGGACGGCTTGCCGAGTGGGCGGGTCTCTCCGCTGTCCAGGGAGCGTTACGTCCTCTCCTTTCGTTATGTGGGGAGCGACGGGGGCTTCCAGCCGCGGCGCTACGTCGTGCAGACGCTGGTGCGCTCTGTCCTGCGCTTTGATGTGGCGCTGCTCGCGGCGGTGATCCAGCCCCCGGACTCGCGGGAGGTGGATGTCTGTTTCCCCTCCTTTGCGGCGTTCCGCAGTTTTGCCTGCGGGTGTTTCCTGGCGGGGCGTTTGCGCCCGGAGCTCTTCAGCGACTTCCGGGTCTCCTCGGTGGTGGAGGGAGACGTCCGCCTGGTGACGGTCTTCTTCCGCTCTCACCTAGTCCCCTTGGCGGATGTCGCCACGTGGCTCGGGCGCTTTGGGGAGTTGCTGGCCGAGCCCGCGAAGGTGCGGGACGACGTGGGGATATGGACCGGGGAGGTGCGGGCTGTCGTGCGCTTCCCGCCGGGAGGCTCTCGTCGCCTGCCCAAGTTTTTCTATTTGGGCGGGGACCGGGGGGTGACACGGTATGCAGGGCAGCCTCCCGCCTGCTTCAGTTGCGGCGCCTATGACCATCAGCGCCGGGCCTGTGTGTCGCCGCTCTGTGCGCGCTGCGGTACGCGCGGCCACGTCGCGGCCGCTTGCCAGGCCTCGGTGCGCTGCAACTTGTGCGGGCTCCCGGGGCACACGTATGCCGGGTGTCCGCGTGCGGAGGCTGCTCGCGCTCGGAGGGAGCGGGCGGGTCACGGCCCGCTGGAGTTTTCGGGGGACGCGGACGGCGGGCGGCCATCGGCGCGTCGCTCGGCGGACTCTGGGCGCCCCTCGCGGGCTGGGAGTAGCGGGGGACTGGCGGCCCAGGCCGGAGGTGTGAGTCGGGGCGGGGCGGCGGACCCTGAGGCGGCGTCGGGTCCGGCGGAGTCGGTGGCGGGGCGGCGGCGCAGGCGGCGGAGATGCAGGGGGTGGAATTCCGGGCGGTCCGTCGGCGGCGGCCCTCGGCAGGAGGGGGGGGCCCGAAGCGCTCGCGGGCTTCGCCGCGGTCTCCGCCGGGGGGCTCTTCTTCTTCGGCGTCTGCGCCGGCTGCGTGGGCGGGGCCTAACCGCTTCGCCGTGTTGGCTGGCGACACGACCGGCGCTCTGGCGGAGCAGGGCGGCGGTTGGTTTTTGGAGCGGACGCGGCGGCTGGTGGCGGCGGCTCCGGAGGGCGGCTCCCCGGCGCCGCTCTCTGCGCCTGCGTTGCCGGCCCTCCCCTTGGAGTGGGACGACGGGGGTCACGTTGTTCCTCCGGAGCTGGCGTCTCCCTCGGGGCTCGGGGACGCGGGGTCCGAGCCGCGGGTTCCGGGCCCTGGTCCGGGTCCGGAGGGTTGTGCGGCAGGCGTGGTGGCGGGGACGGCGGCGGCGGCAGCGCCGCCGCCCGGGTCGGGGGCCGTCCTTCCTCCCTCGTGCGAGGCGGGGCTTGGGTCTCCGTCGTCTGCGGGCGTTTCCCCTTCTTGGACGGGGAGCGGGTCTGTGCCGCCGGAGGGGGGGGCTGGTGGGGGGGCGGGGAGCCCTCCGTCATCCTCCTCCTTTTGCCTCTTCCTCTCGGACGGGGAGGGCGCTCCCTTGTCCCCGGCTGCCGTTCCGGCCTCCGGCTTGCCGGGGGGGCCGGCAGGGGCCGGCGGGGGTGCGGGCTCTCCGTGTGGTGGGGGGGCCGGTCCGGGTTCGGAGCTCGCCTCGCTCGGCAGGGCACCGGCTGAGGACGAGGTAGGGGGCGGGGAGGCCGGGGGGGCGCGGCACTGATGGGTCGCGTTTCCTCTGTCGCCTCTTCCCTCGTCTTCCTCTTCGGCCTCGCCCTCGTCTCCGTCATGGCTGTGACGTCTCCGTTGCGGGGGTCCGGCAGGGAGTTCCCTTTCGCCGGCGCGGCTCGCGGGGTGCCCATCCCTTCCTCGCTCCCGGTTCCGCCGGCCTCCGGGAGGGGCGCGGGGCGGGTCCGGGGTGTGCGTGGCGGTGCCGACGGCCGCGGGCTCGTGCTCGCGACCTGGAATTGTGGTGGGCTCCGGCAGGCTGTGCGGCGGGAGGAGCTCCTGGGGGCGTTGCGGGGTCTTCCGGCCGACATCCTCGTCCTCCAGGAGACGCACTTCCGGGACGAGCGGCACCGTGCGGCGGCGCAGCGCCTCTGGCCCTTCGGTCCCTCCTTCTGGAGCTACGGGACGGAGGGCCGGGCGGGCCTCGGCGTCCTGGTCCGGAGCGGCCCCGGCCTCCGCCTCCAGCGGTTCGTGGAGGAGGTGCCGGGGCGCTTGGCGCTCCTCGACTTCTCCGTGGCGGCCGCTTCTGGGGCGGGCGGGGGCCGGCCTGCGGCGCGCAGTTTCCGCCTCTGCGCGCTGTACGCGTCGGCCTCCTCGGCGTCCGAGCGGCGCGGCCTCTGGGTCCGGCTGTGCACGGCGTGCGCGACCTGGCGCTCGGTGCTGGTGGCGGGGGATTTCAACAACCGCGCGGTCCCACAGGACCGCGTCCCGCTGCTGGTTGCCGGGCGCTGGGGGGATGGGGCCGCGGCGCCGGGCGGAGGCGGTGGCGGCGCGGCAGCCGTCTCCGTGGCGGGTGCCGGCGGGCCGCCGCTGTCTCCGGAGGAGCGGTTCGCGGAGGGCATCCGCATCGCGTGCGGCCTCTGCGACGCGGCGCTCGCGGTGCCCAATGAGCTGGCGTTCTTCCCGCCGTCGGCGCCGGGGGCGTCGCGGGCTGGTGCTGCGGGGCCGCGGTGCGAGGCGGAGGGGGGCGCTGGGCGGCCGCTTCCCTTCTGCACCAGCTACGGGGCGCGCGCGGCGAGCAGGCTGGACCGCGTGTGGGTGCCGCGGGACTGCCCGGTCGCCTCGTGCGGCGTCCTGGTGATGCCCTGGTCGACGCACGCAGTGGTCCGGGTGGCGGTGCGGCTCACCGGCCGGCCGGTCTTGCGGAGGCCGCTCTGGCGCCTCACGGCGGCCCGGCTGGACGCCGACGGGGACCTGCGCACCGCCCTCGGGGACCTGCTCGAGGCGCGCCTCTCCCTGGCGGACGTGTACGGCCCGGGCCGCCTCGGAGAGTGGTGGGAGCGGGTGAAGCGCGACGTGCGCCTCTTCTGCCAGGCGTGGGAGCAGCGCCGCGCGAGCCGGGACCTGCGCCGCTATCAGTCGGCCGTGCGGGACTTCCTCGCCTGCCACGCGCTCGTGCGGGAGGGCGTGCCGGTGGACGGGGCGCGCCTGGAGCGGGCGCGGGAGACTGTCGCGGCCTTCCACGCCGCCCGCCGCCGCGTCCGCTTCTTCCGCCACTTCGCGCGGGCGGCGGGCGGGCCGGTCGCGCCCGACGACTGGGAGGGGCGCGGGCGGGACGCGCCGGCGTCGGCGGGGGTGGGGGGGGAGGACGTGCCCTCGGCGGGCACGGCCACCTACATCGAGGCGCTCCGGGAGGGGCCGGCCTCCCCGCTGCGGACGGACGAGGCGGGCATGCTCGCGGTGATGGACGCCTTCTACCGGGCGCTGTTCGCGGGGCGGCAGGACATCGCGGCGGGGGACGTGGCGCGTTTCTTCGCGGGCCTGCCCCCTCCTCCGCCCGTGGACGGCGCCGACGGCGCCGCGGTGGCCGCGCGCTTGGCGGCTCTGGGACGACCGGTCGGGGCGGAGGAGGTCCGGGCGGTGCTCCGTGGCGGGCGGCGCCGCTCCGCGCCGGGCCCGGATGGGCTCAGCTGGGCCTTTTACCGGGCGTTCGCGGACCGCCTCGCGCGCCCGCTGGCGGCGCTCTTCGAGGAGTGCGCGGCGGGCGCTCGCGGCGGGCGGGGGGGGCTGCTGCCCGGCTCTTTGTATCAGGGCCTCCTGCTCTTCTTTACGAAGCCCGGGGGCTTGGACCGCACGTTGCCCGCTAGCTGGCGCCCGATCGTTCTCACGAACGTGGACTATCGGGCGCTGGCGCGGGTGCTTTCGGACCGCCTGGCCGCCGCGGTGGAGCCGCGCGTCGTCGCGACGCAGACGAGCTCGTTGCCGGGGCGCAGCATTGCCGACTCGCTCTGCCTCCTGCGCGAGGTCTTCTGCAGGGCGGGCCGCGGGGAGTGGCGGGGCTACCTGCTGCAGCTGGACCAGTCGCGCGCCTTCGACCGTGTGCACCACGAGTTCCTGTGGCGGGCGCTGGAGTGGCACGGCGTCCCCGGGGACTTCGTGGCGCTGGTCCGGCTGCTGTACGCCCGGGCGACGGTCGTCCCGCAGATTAACAACGCGCGCGGGGCGGCCATCCCGGTGCGTTCGGGCGTGCGGCAGGGATGCCCCGCGAGCCCGCTGCTCTACGTGCTCGCCCTGGACGTGGCGCTCTGGGGGTTGGAGCGGGCCGGCGGCATGGCGGGCTTCCCGTGCCCGTTGTCGCTGCGGCGGTCGCGCGGGCCGGCGGTCCGTGGCGTGCGGTTTCTCGCGCACGCCGACATCTCCCTCCTCGTGGCGTCGCGCGAGGAGGGACGGTGTGCGCGGGAGGTTCTCCGGAGCTTCGAGGCGGTCTCGGGGGCCCTCATTAACGATAAGAAGAGCTGGGTGGTGGCTCTGGAGGGGCCGGCGGGGGCGGGGGTCGGCGGTGGCGGCGGCGACGGTGGCGGCGAGCTGCGCCGCTGGTCGGTGGCGGACTGGTGGGGCGGCGCAGCGGGTGCCCCCCCGCGGACCGAGGTCGGCCCTGGCGCGGGGCGCGGGGTGGCGGGCGGTGGCGGTGACGGCTGCGGCGGCGCGTCCTTGGCGGCGGTGCTGGCCCCCCAGCGGACGGTGCGCGTCCTGGGCGTGCGCTTCGGCCTGCGCCCGGACGCCTGGGAGGAGAGCTGGACGCGGCTGGCGGAGCGCTGGGAGGCGCGCTGGCACCGCTGGCGGCGCTGGCGGCTTTCGCTCTACCAGCGCGCCATCTACCTGCGCGCCTACCTCCTCCCGCAGGCGGCGCACCTGGCGGCGGTCTACCCGCCGCCGGAGGCCTTCCTCAGGAGGGCGACCAAGGGCTGGTTCGCCTTCTTGTGGGGTACGGCCTTCTTTCCGCTGGCGCGCGCGGCGGCCTGCCTGCCGGTGCGTGAGGGCGGCCTGGGCCTGCCCGTCCTGGACCTGGCGCTCTGGGCACGCTTCCTGGCCCAGAACTTCGGAGGCGCGTCCCAGTTGCTGCCGCCGCCGGGCGTCGGGCCGGCGCCCGGTGCGCTGCTGCTGCTGCAGGCGGGGCGCGGTGCGGCTGCGGTGCCGGGCCCGGCGGGGGGGGCGTCGCCGCCGACGTCGGCGCCGACGCCGCCGCTGTGGGCGGCGCTCTTCCTGGCCCACTGGTGGGGCAGCGATTGGGGGAAGGCACGCTGGTGGCGGCGCGGCGCGTCCGCCTTCCGCGTATCGGGGCCGGACCGCGGCTGCCTGCCGCCGTTCCTGGCGGAGCTGCCGTCCGTGTTGCGCCGCTACGCCATCCCGGCGGCACATTTCCACCCCTCCTACCGGGAGGCGGGCGGCACAGCGGCGGACGCGAGCGCGGGAGCGGCGGGACGGGAGCAGGCGGCGCGCCGCCGCGCCATGCGGATGGAGGTGGCGGCGGAGGCGACGGAGCGGGCCATCGTGGGGCCGTGGCGCGCGGCACAGTGCCGCCGCGCGGCCGAGGGGCGGCTGCCGGGCTACCTGGCGCGGCCCGAGGGCCCGCTGGAGCCGTTCACGGACCGCCGCCTCCCTTATTTGTACTGGGACACTCGCTGGCGCATGTACCACCTTGTGCCGCGGGAGGTCTCGGCCCAGCCGTGGGTTCGGGGGGTGGGGCGCCAGTGCCCCCGGGCGGGCTGCGTGCGGGCGGCGGCCGCGCGTGGCGCGGCGCCGCCGGAGGACGACGTGCGCCATCTCGTCGTCGGCTGTCCGGCGGCGCGGGAGCTTTGGGCCGCGGTGGCGCGCCGCTTCGGGCGGCCGGAGCTGCCCGGCCAGCCGTGGCTCGCCCTCGTCTCGGGGCTGGAGGACCACGCGGCCGGCTCGGGGGAGCGGCGCCTGGCGGCCCGCGCCTCCGGCCCCGCCCGCTCCTCCTCCTCCTCCTCCTCCTCCTCTGCCTTTCCGGGCCTCCCCCGTCCTCCTTCCCCCTCCCCCCCTTCCTTTGTAGGTACGGAGTGGCTCGGCGGCGGCGGCGGCAAGTGCGGGCGTGAGGTCGGCGCCAGCAGCGGCGGCGATCGAGGCCTCCGAGGTGGTGACGGCGGCGGCCGCGGTGGCGACGGCGACGGTGGCGGCGGCGGTGACTGCGTCGGTGCCGGAGGCGACGGCGACGGCGACGGCGGTGGCGACGGGGCGGCTTCGGCGGGAGCGGCGGCAGCGGCGGTGGCGGCGGCGGGCCGGGCGGCGCGGCGGCGGCGCCTGCCCCCGTTGCCGTGGGCGACGCGCCGCCTGCTCAACTATGTCGTCCTCCACGTCCTCTGCCTCCTGCGGCCTCGGCACCTCCGCGTCGAGCGGAGCGGCGGTACGGTGCCGCCGGACTGGGCCGAGAGGGAGGCGGAGGGCGTTGTCGACCGTCTCGCCTGGATCCGCGAGTCGGAGAGGAGGCGGCTGCCGGCGGAGCGGTGGAGGCGGCTGTGGCCCTGGCGGGAGAGGCCTGACGACGGTGCTCGGCAGCAACGGCCTGAGCAGCTCAGCTGACTTTGGGGGCGGCCCTTTGAGGCCGCGACTGTGGACATGGCGCGGGCCTGGGGCCCAGGGACTTGAGGGCCGGAGCGGCCGGTCTCTTTGTTTTTGGGGGGTGGGTGGGCGTTGGCCCTTCTCCAGTTTGGGGTCTTTTTGTTTTCACTTTTATGTGTTTTCGTTGTTTCTTTTGTTGAGCCCGGCCGCCCGTTTTTAGGGGCGGGCCGTGGTTTTATGTAGGAGGGCATTTTAAATAAAAAATACTTGTCGTTCTTCCTAAAATACTTGTCGTTCTTCCTAACCCTAACCCTAACCCTAACCCTAACCCTAACCCTAACCCTAACCCTAACCCTAACCCTAACCCTACGTGGTGCTGGCGGTGCTCTTGGCTGAGCGACGACGGGAGTTGCCTCGGGAGCGGCGACGCGGCTGCGCTTCTCCGGACTGGTCGGCCTCCCGCGCTGCGGCGGATGTGGTGGCCCGCCTGGACGTGTTGGCCGCCGCCGAACGGGACCGTGGCCCGGCCGCGCGATGGCGGCGCTTCTGGCCATGGAAGGCAGCCGCCTCCACTCCGCCCATCACTTGAGGGGCTGGCCGGCTGGCGGTCATCCCTGCTGGCATGCCGTCCTGCCATGGACTGCGTGGGACTACTGTGGGCCTGCGGTTCGCTCCCCTCCTCTCCTTGGGTACCCTGATTCCTCCTGCTCCTCCTCCTCCTCCTCCTCCTCCTCTCCTGGGTCCTCTCCGGGGATTTTTGGGGGGTGCTTTTGAGGTGCGGGTGGGTGGTGGCTTCGGTATCGTGGGAGTGATGGGGGAGGTGGGGGAGTTTGTCCGGTCCCGGGGAATGGACTGTTCTGAGGTTTTTGGTTGTGGGGGATGGTGGGTGGCATGGGATTGGCATCGGGGGGGGACGGGGGGGGTTTGAGTGGGGTTGATGTTTTTCGACTTCTGTTGTCGGGAGGTGTATCCCTTTTGGTTTTGTTTTTTTTGTGTCTGTTTGTCGCCCGTCCTCCTGCGTAGAGGGGGTTTGGGTGTCTGTAGCAGGGTTGCTTTTCAATAAAAAAAATGGTGTGTTACCTAAAAAATGGTGTGTTACCTAACCCTAACCCTAACCCTAACCCTAACCCTAACCCTAACCCTAACCCTAACCCTAACCCTAACCCCTAACCCCTAACCCCTAACCCTAACCCCTAACCCTAACCCTGACGCCTAGGAGGAGGGATGGGAGCACCTGGCGGTGCGCTGGGAGGCGCGCTGGCGGCGCTGGCAGCACTGGCGGATGTCTGTCTACCAGCGCTCCATCTTCCTGCAGGCGTACCTGCTCCCGCAGGCGGCGCACCTGGCGGCCGTCTACCCGCCGCCGGAGGCGTTCCTGCGTCGCGTCACGCGCGGCTGGTTCACCTTCCTCTGGGGGACGCCGTTCTTCCCGCTGGCTCGCGCGGCGGCCTACTTGCCAGTGCACAAGGGTGGCCTGGGCCTGCCTATGCTTGACCTGGCGCTCTGGGCGCACTTCCCGGCACAGAACGTTGGGGGCACGTCCGTGCTGCTGCCGCCGCCGGGCACAGGGCCGGTGCCCGCTTTGCTGGCGGGGGGTGGGCCCGCAGTCGCGGGGCCGGCGGCCAGGCTGGGTTGCTTGCCGCTGCGGCTACCCCCGCCGCCGCCACTCTGGGTCGCGCTCTTCCTCACGCACTGGTGGGGGAGCGACTGGGGGGAGGCGCGCTGATGGCGGCGTGGGGCGGCTGCCTTCCGGGTCTCGGGGCTGGAGCGCGGCTGCTTGCCGCCATTCCTGACAGGGCTGCCGGCCGTGCTGAGGCACTACGCCATCCCGGCAGCCCACTTCCACCCCTCGTACAGGGAGGCGGGCGACGCGGGCACAGACGCGGGCGCAGGCAGGCGCGAGCAGGCAGCACGGCGTCGCACCATGCGTGCGGAACTGGCGGCTGAGGCAGTGGAGCAGGCCATCCTGGGGCCATGGCGCGTGGTGCAGCGCCGGCGGGTGGCGGAGGGGCGGCTGCCGGGCTACCTGGCACAGCCCAAGGGCCCGATAGAGCCCTTCACCAACCGGCAGCTGCCCTACGTTTACTGGGAGGCCCACTGGCGCCTCTACCATCAGGTGCCGCGGGAGGCCTCAGCCCAGCCGTGGGCGCGGGACGCCGAGCGGCTCTGCCCACGCGTGGCCTGCCTGCGCGCAGCAGTGGCGGCGGGAGGCACCGCGCCACCGCCGGAGGACGATGTCCGCCACCTGGTCGCGGACTGCCCGGTGGCATGAGCGCTCTGGGCGGCGGAACCTCCCCGGCGTGATGCAGCGCAAGAAAGACTCCGTCGGCGGGTAGACCGCTGCCAGGAGGTGAGCCTGTGGGAGGAGGTAGGTCTTGAGGTAGATGGCCCTCTGGTAAAGGGAGAGGTGCCAGTGCCGCCACCCCCGCCATTGGGCCTCCCATCCCTCCGCGCAGCACTCCCAGTTTTCCTCCCAGGTGGTCAGGCCGAGCCCCATCCGCAGCCCCAGGACCCGGACCATCCGCTGTGGGCGGACGAGGCCGCCCTCGGGGCAGCGCACGGCCCTCCCCCTGGGAGCGGCACCTCTGTCGGCGCCCGTGACCCCCCGCCTCTCTGGTCCCGGTGTCGTCGTCCCCCGCCATGTCGTCCCACCATCCGGCCACCGGTCACCTGTACAGCTCCTCCTCCCCGCCCGTGGCGTCAACTACACATAGCGCTACCACCCAGCGCTTGTCCTCATTGAGCTGTGCTCCCAAGATGCCGCTGAATGTGCCGAAGACGTCCCAGGCCGCGCGGGCCTCATGCTGCATCGCAACTAGGAGCGACACGTCCGCGTGGGCGATGAACCTTACCCGACGGCACTGCCCGCAAGCCGCAGGGCCCGACCTTGGACACGGGAAGCCCACCACTCACCTGTCCCTCTCCAGCGCCCAGGGGATGACGTCGAGCGAGAGGATGTATAGGAGTGGGCTCAGCGGACACCCCTGCCGGACCCCCACGCGTAGCGGGATCGCCGCCCCCGCCAATGGTTCACCTGGGGGACGACGCTCACCTGCTCATACAGCAGGCGCACCGCCTGGATGAAGCCCGCCAGCACGCCGTGCCACTCCAGCGCACGCCACAGGAACGGGTGGTGGATGCGGTCAAACGCTGACTGGTCGAGCTGCACGAAGTAGCCCTCCTACTCTCCCCACCCCACCCGCCAGAACACCTCTCAGAGTAGGCAGAGCGAGTCCGTCAGGCTGCGACCGGGCAGGGTGCTGTCTGCGTCGGCACGACCTGCGGGCACACCGTGCCCGCCAGCCTGCCGGCCAACACGCGCACCAACAGTCAATAATCGACGTTGGTCAACATGATCAGACGCCAGCTGCCCAGCAGGGTGGAGTCGTGCCCGCCCGGCTTGCCAAAAAAGACTAGCAGCCCCTGGTAGAATGACTCCGGTAGCCCTCCCTGTCCCGCCCGCGCCACCTCCACACAGCTCTGAAAGCCAGGCCAGCGGCGCCACCAAGAGGTCCGCGAACTCTCTATAGAAAGCCCACGAAAGGCTGTCCGGGCCTGGCGCCGACCTCCGACTGCCCATGCCCATCACAGTGCGCACCTCCGCCACCTCGATCAGCCGCTCAAGCGCCGCAAGTGCCGCCACTGAGGAGTCACCGGCCGCGGATGTCCCGCCCCCGCAGTCCCCCCCCACTGAGGCGAGGCATCGACGGGCAGCCGCAAGGTGGAAAAATAGGCGTCTATCGCCGCGTCGGTGATGTCGGAGCGGCCGGCAAAAAGCGCCCTATAATGACCGTCCATTATGGCCAGCATACCCTTGACTTCCCACTGAATGGGGGCCAGGGGTGTCGCCCGCAGAGCCTCAAAAAAGCTCTGCGCTTGTCCGCATGAGCGCTGTCCCCCAATCGCCTGGCGCTCTGCCACCCCTGGCTCTTCCTCGGTCCTGCACCACTCTAACCCTAACCCTAACCCTAACCCGGGCTTGCATGATTTAGAGGCGGTGCTCCAGGCGGTGGGGATCATCCCGGGGTTCAGCGTGGGAGCCACCTGCCAGTATTCCTGGGGAGAGTGGCGGCCACTCCTCTGCTTGCCTTCAGGCGCGGGAGTGGTATGTGCTCCGCTTCCGCTACATGGGGGCGGAGGTAGGCTTCCAGCCACGGCGATATGTTGTGTAGGCCCTCATCCACTCGGGCCTGCATTTCGACGTGGGACAGCTGGCCGCGGTCATCCACCCGCCCGACTCAAAGAAGGTGGATGTTTGTTTTCTCACCTTCTCTGCATTCACCCTCTTTGCCTGGGGTTGTTATGACCTGGTGCGGCGCCAGCCAGAGACTTTGACAGACTTCTGTGTTTCCTCTATAGTAGAGGGTGATGTATGCACAGTATACGTGTTTTTCCACACCCACCTTGTCTCGTTGCCTGATGTGGCGACGTGGTTGGCCCATTTGGGTGCGCTCCTTGCCTCGCCCACAAAAGTGCGAGACGAAGCTGGCATATGGACAGGTGAGGTGAGGGCCCTGCTGCGCTTCCCTCCGGGGAGCGCACAGCACCTCCCAAAGTTTTTCTATTTAGGGACAGAGCAAGGTATGATGCGCTATGTGGGGCAGCCCCCAGCCTGTTTCAGCTGTGGGGCATATGATCATCAGCGGCGCATGTGTGATGCCCCTTTGCACACGTTGCGGGATGCGCGGCCATGTTGCGGTACATGCCAGGCAGCTGTGTGCTGCAACCTTTGTGGCGTCCCGGGCCACACTTACGTGGGCTGTCCGAGGGCCGAAGCGAACCAAGTGGGGCGGCCATGAGAGTTTCGGGACCCGCCAGCGCCAGCTGCAGCAGAAGGAGTTGACCCACAGGGGCCCATTCCAAGAGGAGGGGCAGCCATGGGCGCTCCACGGTGGCCCTCCGGGGGGCTGGTTAGTGGCAGGGAGGCGTCCAGTCCATGCCCCGCAGAGGAGACTGGCCGGTGTCCGCTCGCTGTGGAGGGTGAGTGGCACGAGGACATGGAGACGGAAGCGGGCGGCTCATTCCGGGTGGTTCGTCAGCGGAGGGAGGGAGGCCAGGCTGTGGCCTCGAACCGACCACGAGTCTCACCACGGGAAGTGGCATCGCAGTCCCAGGAGGCACCTTGTCCAGAGGGGGTTGTGGGGAGTTGGTTTGTGGTCCTGGTCGAGGACCCTCTGGCTCCTCCCACCTCCCCCGTGGCCGGCCCTGGAGGTACCACTCCGGGCCCTACTGGTCCGAGCTTTCTGGAGCGGATGCGGGAGCTCGTGGAGCAGACGCCGGTTGGCCTGGTTCTGGAGTCAGTTCTCTCCCCTGGTGGACAGTCCTCAGCTCTTGCATGGGACAACACGGGCCACCTTCTGCCCCCAGAGTCGTCTGCTGGGCCCGGAGGAGGCTCAGGTCTGGCTCCCGGTCTCTGCGGGATCCCAGACCATCAGGTGGAGGTCCGGGGATTGGGGGGGGTGCCATCGACACCAGAGGCAGAGGCACCTGCTTTTTTGCAGGAATTAGCGGATCGGGCAGGGTCGTGTGGACGCTTTTCCGTAGGCTTCTCTCTCTCGCCAGTCAGTGGGGGAGAGTCTCCTGGGGTGGCCGCATCTGTGGGGGATGAGGGAGGGGGGACTCCCTCCTCCTTGTTCCATCTCTTCCTCTCCTTCCCGGACTTGGGGAACATCCCCTCCTCCCCATTGCCCATGACATCGGCCGCACTGGATCGGGAAGGGGGGGCGGATGCAGCTGATCAGGGAGGTGCTTATGCGCACGGCGGAGGGGACTCGGCGGAAGGGGGAGATCCCAGGCCCCAGGTTCATTCAGTAGTGGGGTGTGGAGATCCAGGGAGGTTCTCTTTCCTCCCCTCTTCATCCTCTTCGTCCCTGCTCGCAGACTCTCCGTTCATGAGCCCCTGTTCATCGGCGGCCACCCTTCGGCCCAGAAGGATAGGTGGCTCGGGGCTGGTACTCACCACCTGGAATTGTGGCGGCCTGCGTCAGGACGTGCGGCGGGAAGAGCTCCTGGAGGCACTGCGGGGTCTCCCAGCAGACCTGATCGTCCTCCAGGAGACTCAGTTCGCGTCAGAGCATCACCGGGTGGCAGCGCAGTGGCTCTGGCCCTTTGGCCCCTCTTGGTGGAGTTATGGGACGGAGGGCAGGGCAGGCTTGGGGATCCTGGCCCGGAGCGCCATTGGCCTACGCTTCCAGCGCTTGGTCGAGGAGGTGCCTGGCAGGCTGGCTATCCTCGACTTCGACCTTGCAGGCCCGGGTCCGGGTGCTGCCTCAGCCGTCCACTCGCAGGGGGATACTATGAGCACTCCTAGAGGCTGGGGCCAGGGCCGAGGCCTGCGCCTGTATGTGCTGTATGCGTCGGCCTCCTCGGCATGCGCACGTTGCAGCCTATGGGTGAGGCTGCGCGTGGCGTGCACAACGTTGGGCTTGGTGGCGGGCGACTTTAATAATCGTGCAGTCTTGGGAGACCGCATCCCGCTGCTGGTGGCTGGGCGCCTGGAGGGCCCCTGCAAGGTGCCGGTGGGCTCATTTCTGGTGCGCATGGAGCCCAGTTGCGGCCCGCCCCTCTCCCCAGAGGAGCGCAGTGCAGAGGGCATCCGCGTTGCGTGCGGCTTGTGCGACGCAGCGCTCGCGGCCCCCAACCAGTTCGGGTTCTTCCCAGCCTCAGGGTTGCCTTCTGGGACATTAGCCACGGCTGCCACCGCCACTGCCACAGTGGACCCTGGCCCGCCGTTTTCCACGAGCTATGGGGCACGCACGGCGAGCCGCCTTGACCATATCTGGGCACCGCAGGACTTTCCAGTGTTCACTTGTCGGGTGCCAGTCATGCCCTGGTCCACCCATGCGGTTGCGGCGGTCACGCTGGGGCTGTGCGGGCACCCGGCGGCGCGACAGCAGCCGCTGTGGCGCTTGACGGCAGCCCGGCTGGACGGTGACACAGCACTTCGCAGTGAGCTAGCGCAGCTGCTGGAGGAGTGCCTCTCCCTGCAGGACATATACAGGGTGTCCCGCCTTGATGAGTGGTGGGAGCACCTGAAGCGCAACATCCGCTTCTTCTGTCAGGTGTGGGAGCGCCGCCGCGCCCGCCGCGCCCACTGTGCCCTGGGGCGCTATTAGGTGGCAGTGCAGGACTTCCTCGTCTGCCACACCTGGGTGTGGGAGGGCAGCATGGTGGACGGGGACTGTCTGGAGCGGGCATGCAGTACGATTGCGCGCTTCCACGCCGACCAGTGGCACCAGCGCTTCTACTGCCACTACGGGCGGGCAGCAGGTGGTCCGGTGGCAACAGAGGATTGGGAGGGTCGGGGCGACGCCAGCGGCACCATTGAGCTGGAGGGCTGGGAGGTGCCTCGCACCTGCACGGCAACCTTCATCGAAGCCCTGCAGGAGCACCCAGCCACCCCATTGTGCACCGATGAGAGCGGCATGCTCGCCGTTATGGACGGTTTCTACGGGGCACTGTTCGCAGGCCACACAGACATCGTGGCCGAGGCGGTGGACCACTTCTTCACTGGCCTGCCTTCCCCTGGGTCCGGGGGGAGTTGGGGGGTGGGGGACGGCGGTGCGGCATGCCTAGCCATCTTGGGCGACCCAATCACAGCCGAGGAGGTGAGGGTGGCGCTGCGCAGCAGGCGTCGGCGGGCCATACCTGGGCCGGATGGCCCGGGCTGGGCCTTCTATAGGGCCTACGCAGATCTGCTGGCCCGGCCACTCATGGCGCTTTTCTGCGCATGCACGAAGGGTGCACACAGGGCAGGTGGGTCACCTCTCCCAGGGAGTCTGTTCCACAGCCTCCTGCTCTTTTTCACCAAGCCGGGAGGCCTGGATGCCTCGCTGCCAGCCAGCTGGCGGCCAATCGTCCTGACAAACGTTGATTATCGGGCGTTCGCCAGCGTGCTGGCCGACCGGCAGACATGCGCGGTGGAGCCCCGCGTGCTGCCCACACAGACCAGCGCGCTGCCATGAAGGAGCCTAGCCAACTCACTGTGTCTGCTGCGGGAGGTTTTCTGGCAGGCGGGCAGGGGTGACTGGGCCGGCTTCCTGGTACAGCTGGACCAGTCCGGCGCGTTCAACCGCATCCACCACCCCTTCTTGTGGCGAGCGCTGGAGTGGCACGGGGTCCTGCGGGGCTTCGTGTGTCTGGTCCAGCGGCTCTACGAACGGGTGACCGTAGTGCCGCAGATCAACCACGCGTGGGACGCGCCCATCCCAGTGCGCTCGGGCATCCGCCAGGGCTGCCCCTTGAGTCCCTTGCTTTACGTCGTCTTGGACGTGGCGCTATGGGCCCTGGAGCGGGATGCTGGGATGGCAGGATTCCCCTGCCTGCTGTCACTGCGTCAGCAGGGGCGCATGGTTCCACCGCACAGGGTCCGCTTTGTTGCACATGCCGACGATGTCTCGCTGCTGGTGACTTCAGTCGCGGAGGCACGGCAGGTGTGGTGCGCTCTCCAGGCATTTGAGGCAGTCTTGGGGGCCTGTGTCAATGAGGGGAAGAGCTGGGTGGTGGCCCTCTCAAGGGAGACCGCCCACAGGGACGGCGAGCTAAGCCACTGGCAAGTTGCGGGCTGGTGGGGCGGGGAAGGCCCAGATGGAGCCGCTGGGGCACAGCCGCAGATGCACGTGCCAGCCCCTGGCCGCGGGGGTACAGGTGAGCTCTGCCCCCAGCAGACGGTCCGCGTGCTTGGCGTCCGCTTCGGGCTGCACCCGGATTTGTGGACAGAAAATTGGGACCGCAGCGCAGAGCGTTGGGAGGCGCGGTGGGGGCACTGGCGCTGGTGGCGCCTCTCACTCTTCCTGCGTACCTACCTGCTCCCGCAGGTGGCGTTGATGGTGAGCATGTACCCACCACCAGACAGCTTCCTGTGACGGGTGATGCCAGGCTGGTTCCGGTTTCTCTGGGGCACGGCCTTTTTCCCGCTGGCACATGCCGTGTCCCACCTACCGGTGCGGGAGGGCAGCCGGGCGCTGCCGGCGCTGGAGCTGTCGCTCTGGGCGTGCTTCCTAGCCCACAACGTGGGGGGGCCTCTGCCCTGTTCCTGGCACCGGGCAGGAGCGTAGGCGGCTCCGGGCCCTCCATGGCAGGGTCACCCGTGGCTCCTCTGTGGGCATCGCTGTTCCTCCAGCATTGGTGGGGCGAGTGGGGGGAGGAGCGCTGGTGACGAGAGGGCGTGAGTGCCTTCCGCGTTGCTACGCTTGACCGGGGCTGCCTGCCCACCTTCCTGAGCGGGCTGCCGGCTGTCCTGCGCTGGTACTCCGTTCCGGCAATGCACTTCTCCCTGTCCTATCGCATCGCCAAGCTGGGCGACGAGGAGGGCACGGGGTGCGCCCCGGTGATCCGCCACCGCACCATGAGGCAGGAGCTATATGGGGAAGCCATGGAGCGCACAATCCTGGGTCCGTGGCGTGCAGTGCACCGCTAGTGAGTGGCCACAGGTGGGCTGCCGGGCTACTTGGTGCATGCGGACAGCCCACTGGAGCCATTCGCGGACCGGCGGCTCCTGTACCATTACTGGGAGACCCGCTGGCGCTTTTACCATCTGGTGCCGCGGGAGACGGTGCAGCCCTGGGCACGTGGCGCACAGTGTCAGTGCCCACAGGCAGCTTGCATCCGGGCAGCCGCGAGCACAGGTTCGGCCGGGCCGGAGGACACCGTGAGGCACTTTGTTGCCGAGTGCCCAGTGGTGCAGGCGTCCTGGGACGCCGTGGCTCGGCGTTTTGGGCGGCCGGAGATGGCTCGCCACCCGTGGCTGTGCCTGGTCTCGGGGCTGTCAGAGCCCGACCGCTTCTCTCCACCGGGCCCCCCTCCTGTCCCCTTGTGCCCTTCCCTTCCCTCACCTCTCCTTTCGCATAGATGCCCCAACCCCCTTCCTTCCCCTGCCCCTGTCCCTGCCCCTCCCTCTTCTCTTTCCGCAGGGCTGGCGGGGCGATGGTCTGGCAGCAGAGCAGGCACCGGCAAAGAAGCAGCGGCGCAGACAAAGCCTGATGGCCGGCCTGGGCCCGGAGCATGCAACGGTGGAGGAGACGGCGACGGAGCAGTGGTGGTGGACGATGGCCATAGGCGCTGGAGGCAGCTGCCTGAGCTTCCGTGGTCGACACTTCGCCTCCTGAACACCGTCATCCTCCACGTGAATCGGGCGCGCTGGCGGGGTGCTCCCGGCGGACTGGGCGGCGTCGGCAGCGGAGCGGGTAGTGGACCTGGTGGCCTGCGTCAGTGGCGCGGAGCACGAGCGGATGCCGGAGGAGCGCTGGCAGCAGCTATGGCCGTGGTGGGAGCGGGTGCCCGCACGTCCGCCGATCACATGATGCTGCGCTCGGCTCATCGGGCGCGGTAAGCGACAGGAGCCAGGAGTGGCCCATGGACTGGACCCTTTCTGCGGACTCTAGTGGGCCAAGGACTTTCCTTTACGGTTTCTCCGGTTGGAGGTTTTTATTTTGTTGTATTTCTGTTTTTTTTATGTATATATTTATGAGCCCAGCCGCCCATATTTAGGGGCAAGCCGGTGGACTCTGTAGAAGGGTTTTTATTTAATAAAAAATGATTGTCGTTTCCGAAAAATGATTGTCACTTCCTAACCCTAACCCTAACCCTAACCTAACCCACCACTTGATTAACACGGTCGTCATCCACCTCCTATGTCTCCTTTGGATGCGACACCTCTGGCTGGAGCGCAGCGGCGGGGCCCTCCCAGATGACTGGGCCGAGGCAGAGGCCGAGCGGGTTGTCGACCGTGCGGCCTGGATCCGGGAGGCTGAGCGGGAGCGGCTCCCGGAGGAGCAGTGGCGGCGGCTGTGGCCGTGGAAACAGCGGGAGCCGGCGCCGGACCCCATAACATGAAGCTGGCTGGCACGGAGCTAGCGGACACAGGGCCAGGTGCTTCTGCGGCACTGGGGGGGGGTTTGGGGCAGCCCGTGGACTTGTATTGACGGGCCATTTGGACTGTGTCGGTCGGGGAGTCCTCCCCGTTCCTTTCGTTTGTTTCTTTTTTTGTTTCTCCGGAACAGAGTAGTTCTTTTTGTGTATAGCTTTTATTTGTATGCGCCCAGCTCCCCGGTTTTAGGGGTGAGCTGGACGCGTCTGTAGGGGGGGGGTTATTTCAATAAAAATTGGTTTGTCATTCCTAAAAATTGGTTTGTCATTCCTAACCCTAACCCTAACCCTGGGGGTTTTTTGGGGGGGGCGGCCCACAGACTTCTATAGATGGGCCATTTGGACTGTGTCGGTCGGAGAGTGCTCCCCGTAACTTTCGTATGTTTCTTTTTTGTTTTGTTTCTCCAGAATGGAGTAGGGGTTTTTTGTATAAATTTTATTGGTGTGCGCCCAGCTTCCCGGTTTTAGGGGTGAGCTGGCCGCTTCTGTAGGAGGGATTTATTTAAATAAAATGTTTGTCATTCCTAACCCTAACCCTAACCCTTCTTGCAGTGCATCTGGGCAGCGCTCGAGGAGCAGGAGTCAACTGTCTCTGCCGGAGCAGGCACTTCCCGGGACACCGTTCGCCATGCTGTCAAGGACTGCCCCGTGATTGGGGCGGTTTGGGATGGCTTGGCGTCAGCTTTGCGGTGCTCCGCCCTGGGAGTCCTGCCCCGGGACGCTATCATCTCGGGGGAAGAGCCGCGGGGCTTCTAGGGGTTCCTGTGGCAGCAACAAGATGACCAGCAGCAGCAGCAGCAGTCGGCGGAGCGACACCAGAGACGGCAGTGGGCCATCGGAAAGTGGGGGGTCCTGCCATGGTCCACCATGTGGCTGCTCCTTTTGTTGGTCCTCCAGGTGCTTGTGGATCTACGGCAGGACTGGCAATGGCGGATGCAGCAGCAGCAGCCGCGACAGCAGGTGGACGTACGGACGGAGGGGCCGCGGATCGCAGACACACTCGAGCGAGTCCTCGTCCGCTTCGACTGCCTGCGACTCACCGAGCGGGAGCGCTTGCCCCGCGCGAAGTGGCGGACTTTGTGGCCCTGGCGAGAGTGGACTCGGTGCTCATGGGCAGTGAGCTGAACTGCCCTTGGGACAGTGGGGCTTTTTCTTTTGGTCGTTAGCTGAAGGGTATTTTACTGACAATTAAGACACCACCCAGAGAAATAGTATTGGATGATTTGGTTTATTGTTTTCATGGCAGAGTGTAATCCTGTAGTTTTCAGTTTGTGTTAGCTCATCTGCATATGAGCAGTTTTGTGCTTATAGGATGGATTTTATCAATAAAAAAGTTTCCTAATAAAAAAGTTTCCTAACCCTAACCCTAACCCTAACCCTTTTCTTCGATTGGAGTTTTGTTTTTCTTTGGTTTTTATTGTATATATTTATGAGCCCGGCTGCCCGGATTTAGGGGCATGCTGGAGGCCATTGTAGAAGGGTTTTAACAAAATAAAAACATTGTCATTTCCTAAAACATTGTCGTACCCTAACTCCAACCCTAACCTGGCAGCCTGGGTCTGGGCCACAAAGCGTAAGCAGCTGCCGGAGTAGCGTTGGAGGCGTGGCAGGATTGGGCACCCGCCCAGCCATCCATCACCTAGTGCCACAATGGAATCATGGGGCACAGCACTGGACAGGAGCCAGGAGCGGCCCAGCCGCCGCACTCTTTACAGGGGATTCTGCGGGGGGCAGCATTTACCCACTCTGGTGTTTCCTTTGGGGGTTTTCTCCAGTTGGAGTTTTGTTTTTCTTTTCTTTTTATTGTATATATTTATGAGCCTGGCCGCCTGGATTTAGGGGCGTGCTGGAGGCCATTGTAGAAGGGTTTTAATATAATAAAAACATTGTTGTTTCCTAAAAAAAATATTGTCGTTTCCTAACCCTAACCCTAACCCTAACCAATAAAAAAATTCTGATTTCCTAAAAATTTCTGATTTCCTGCCTGGCCCTCTGGGAGGCAGTGGCACACTGACTGTTGTTTCCAAGGCTAGCGACCCAGAGCTGGCTGGCGATGGTCTCCAGCCTAGAGGAGCCCGAGCGGGCCAGGGGACCGGCGGCGACAGTGCAGAGGATGGTGACGGCGGTGCCGAATGCTATGGCAACAGCGATGTTGGAGACAGGGGTAGTGGCCACGACGATGGCGGAGATGGTGGACCTGCCGCCAGAGGCGGCAGTGATGACTATGGCTGCAGTGGCGCAGGGAACCACTTCACAGACAGTGGCTGCAGCAGCAACAATGATGGCGAGGGCAGCCCAGGGGCAGGCGACGGCGGCGACAGGGACGAGCCGGTTGACTGGGGTGCCCTGGTCAGTGGTGCAGCTCGTCAACGCCGTCGTCCTCTTCATCCTCTGCACCATCCGGCAACACCATGGCGCGATGGAGCAGCACGGCAGTTCCGTCCCACCGGACTGGGCAGAGCAGGCAGTGGAGGTCGCTGACCAGGTGGCCTGCATGCAGGAGACGGAGCAGGAGCACTTCCCCAAGGAACGCTGGTGGCGCCTGTGGCCCTGGTGCCGGAGAGACACTGACCTACCGCCAGTGCCGTAATCGGGCAGCAAGGGACTGACACCGTTACCCCGGGACATTGGGGGGGTTCAGTTTGGGGAGGGGGGAGTGTGTTGCTTCCTGTTTTGACAGGTCTGGCCCCCGGTCGCTGCACTTAGAGTGCTGGGGGTTGGTGTAGTAGGGATTTCATTTTAATAAAAAATGTCTGGTTTCCTAAAAAATGTCTGGTTTCCTAACCCTAACCCTAACCCTGGAGGAGCACTGCCGGCAGCTCTGGCCATGGAAGAAGTGGGTGCCTGTGCCAGTGCCAGTCACATAGCACTGGCCAACGGTATGGACTGTGCGTATGAACTGCTTCTGCAGCAACTGCGGAGAGTTGTTTCTCAGAGAAGCAAGGATGTGCTTCTCTGGACTGGTCAGCGACCCGTGTGGCCAAAAACATCGTGGCCCACCTGGATATTCTGTGCAAGGCCAAGAGAGCCTGATGGCCGACAGCAGTGCTGGCAATTCTGGCCACGGAAATCGGCAGTGGCCACCCCTCCAATCACGTGATTTTTCCACTGTGCAGCCCCCATTTGCTGATGATGGGCTCAGGGCTGGACTTCTGACTGTTGCTTTTCTTTCTGTTGCCGATCTTGCTGGACTATGGCCTATTTACCTGTTGATTTTTCCTTATGCCGGAGGCCCCATCTGGGCCTTTGGGTTGTGTGTCCCCGCTTGCAGCTGCTGCTGCTCCTCCTATTATCATTCAATGGTTTACAGGGTGGGGTCACGTGGGTAGAGGGTCGAGGGGATTGGGGGGATCAGGGAAGGTGGCACTGCTAGTAGTAGGGGATGGTCGCTTTGGATCAGGCACGGGTTTTGCCTATTTGATGGTTGCTTGCCTCATGGGGCTAGTAGGGGTGGTGATTTGGGAAAGTGTTTCATGTTTTGTGATGGCAGGGATGGAAGTGGGATGGGTGTCTGGATAGGTGGGAAAGGGTCGTTTTCTTTATGTTGACATTTTATAGTAATTGTTATCTGTTGTTGTTTCTTATCATTGTCACCCAGCCTTCCATTCTAGGGAAGGTCTAAGGTTTATGTAGCAGGGCTATTCTTTAAATAAAATGTTGTGGTTTCCTAAGCCTAGCCCTAACCCTAAGAGCCATTAGCAGCTCGGTGCCTGACTATCCTCCAACTGCCTCATGCTGTGAACCTGCCCAGCAACACAGATCAGTGTGTCCAGCCTCTTTAAGATCCTACATTGCCAGAAGCCAGGGTACCTAGTGGGCAGAAAAGGGCCTTCTCTGATATGGCTCCTAGGCTGTGGAATGTGATCCCTAAGGAGACAATCTTCTCACCAGCTGTTGCAGAATTCAGCAACATTCCCATTTGCTGGGAATTATTTAGTGGATTCCTGCACTAAACAGGAGGCCCCTTCCAACAGGTCAAAAAAATGAATGTCTAAAATCATGCAATATCACAAATCTCACAAGTTTTTAGTGTTTCTGCCTGAAACTAAGGAGGCCTGCAAAAAAAAAAAATCTCCTGAGAGTTCCAGTGAGAACAACTCTGGCAAGATGTGGTAATCTCAGGTGATTGGGGCCATTTAAAAATAGTCTATCCTGGGGACCACCAGTGAGCTAATCACTGTATAACATCATGGTCTGCCTGATCTTCTCTATCCATATGACTTTCCCTTTTCTTCTCTTTGCCCCCTCCCCCCCCCCCCCTGCATGGCATCCAGTGTTTTCAGTACTCCCAGTGCAGTTGTCTGCTTTTTCTGCTCCATCCACTCCTCCCAGCATGGGTGCTCATTTATTCTTTCTCCCCAGTCCCAGAAGTGGCATAATGAGCAAAGCCAGTCTAAGTGAGAGGACAAAAGCAAAACCCTCATCTCAAGTAGAGCAGGTGGATCAGTGCTCCAGCTCCAGCCCCAGCCTGACAGATAGCGGTTAGAGGGACCACTGTCCACCGGATGGCAGCATTGCAGCTCTACCCACCAGATAAAGAATGAGAAACTGCATCTCTGAGCTCCCATTGAGGGTCCATCTTCATTCTAACTTGTTACAGCTGGACTGAACAGCCTGGTATAGACTGAAGATATTCCCTGAATGTAGCTGGGAGGAAGAGAATTGTCTGGCTTCTCTTTGGATTTCCTCTATATGTTGACCCCAAATTTAAGCAGTAGTTGGTGACAGTTCATCTGAGCAGGTACAGAGTAGTATTCAATACCAATTAAGATAAGTCCACCCACCCCCAGCCCCATGATGAGGGTAGAACTTCCAGATAGGTATCAGCCTCCCAAAGAAAATATAAAATTTAAACCCAATTTTCTGAATTAACCTAATTTTCTTGCTTTGCACTACACACTGAACCATAAATTACCATGAGGGCTAGATTCACAGAACCCACTTCATTTAATGAATTTGATGTGGGGGTTTGGCTACGCCAGTCATTTATAATTCACTGAACCTTTAGATTGTAAACGCCTTACTAAAAGTGATGGTACACATTACTATAAGAAAAAAAAGCTACAGCATAAATAAAATAGCATATAATGTTAAGAATGTAACTTAAAACAACCAAACTTAAGATTCTGAGGTTAACTCTCCAGGACCAGGCCAATTACATTCAAACGTCTTGAAGGAGCTGGCAAATGTCAGGTCTCCAGATTTTGAGAAATCCAGATGTGTGTAATGGTAGAGGATCAGAGGAGGATAAATGTTGTCCCTACTTTCAAAAAGGTGAAAAAGCAAGTCAAGTAAAAACAGGCCATGATGTGGAGGGTATATAAAACTCTACAGATTATTAAACATTTAGGAAAGAATAAATTGGTGTGGGGGGGTTAGGATTAGGGTAACATTTATCAAAAGTAAACTATGCCAAACCAACCTGCTCTTTTGGAAGAGTTACCTGACCATGAGAATAAGACGGATACAGCGTATCTTGACTTCAGCAAAGCATTCAACAAAGTCTCCCACCATATTCTCATAGAGAATATGTTCTGGCCCCCTCTCAGGAACAGCATCCCCTGAGATACAGATGGTGCCCACTCTCCTGGGATCCCAGAAAGCCCTTAAGACTTGGCTCTGTTCTCAGACCTGGGCTTAATTGTGACTATGTATTGGTGGGGCTTCTGCAGGATTTTTTTGTATTGTTTATCGTTCTACCTACTTTAGTCCAGGCTGTCTGTTTATGTGGATTTTAACAGTTTTTGTTTTTTTGTTTCTTTTTTACTGTTTGTTTTGGACTTCGCAAGCCACCCAGAGATTTCTGGAGAGTTAGGGTTCTGGAGGCCATAACAAATGTAATAAATTAAATTAACTGTAGCAAAATGTGGGTTGGGTTATGCTACCATTAGATGGATACAGAGCTGGCTGAAAGTCATACCCAATGTATGGACAACATCCAGCTGGAAGTAAGTGAAATATACTACACTGCTCCATTTAAGACATGTGCTCTTCAACACATTCATAATTATCTGGATGAAGTATAAAAATATTATTTATCAAATTTGCAGATGACACAAAGTTGGTGGGGGGAAATAGGAATTATTTTGAAGCACAGTGTAAGACTCAAGAGGTCCTTGACAAGCTGGAACAATCGGCAGAAGCCAGCAAGATGAATTTCAACAAGAACTAAGGCAAAGTCCTACATTCAAAGGCTTGTGTGAAGAGGGGGACCATAAAGGATTTGGGTACCTTGGTGGTTCACAAGCTGAACATGAGCCTGCAGAAAAACCAATGCCACGCTACACTGTCTAAGAGACCCATGCTCAGAGAAATCCCTATTCTTTGTTCCATGCTGGTTACAGCACCCCTAGAGTACAGATAGTCCTCAGGTTATGTCAATTGGGACAGGAATTTCCATTGATAAGCAACACAGTTGTAAAGCATGACATCACATGACCACATCACTTAGCAATGGTAATTCTGGCAGTCCCAGTTGCCGTCATTAAGCGAAGACCTTATGTGACTGTGACTTCTGACTTCCCCCAGCTTCCTCGTTCGCTTTCACTTATTTTTTTCTATTTTATTTTTCAAATTTATACATGCTGCCCATCTCACTATACAAGCGAGTACAAGTTCGCTTGGGAGAAGCCGGCAGGGAACATCAGAAATTGTGATCAAGTGACCGCAGGGACCCTGCAATGGCCGGAACTTCAAGGACTCATCATAAATACCATTCATTCAGCACCGTCATAACTTTGAACAGTCACTGAACAAATGGACGTAACCCCAGGACTACCTGTACAACCTCAGTTCTGGGCACTGCATCTGAGGAAGGGCGTGAGAAAAGAGCATCGAGAGAAGAAGGGGCCTGGAAGCAAGCCTGTGGCTGCAACTGCCTATGCCAACTTGGGAACGACGGACCGAGGGGCTGCCAGCTAGAAGACGGGCCGCAGACAGGTGAGAAACCAAGCATCCAGCTAGGTGGAAGCAGATTCTGGTGGGACATCAGGGGAAAGGCCCGTTGAACGATGGGGGATCCGTGCGGGGCGGGAAGAGGAACCAGGTAATCTCGGAGCTTCTTTCCGTAACCAAACGTGCAACAGTTCTGCGGCGGAGACGGAGGTCGTGAGCATCGGTGGACCGCAACCCGCTCCAGAAAACGGAGCTGACGGAGGCCGTCGTGGGTGCGGGCGAGCAGACTCCAAGAGGGAAAAGCTCCTCGCACGCGCCCGGGTAACGGCTGCCTCCACGGCGCCCGGCTGGGCTCGCGGGAGTCGCCGGCGGGAGTCCGAGCGGCCTCGTGCGCTCGCTGCTTCGGCTACGCTCGTGCTTTTCCGCCGCCGCCGCGCCGCCGCCGACGGTGGCCGAAGCGGGAGGGACGCGCCGTGCGCAATGAGGCGAGCGCGCACGCCCGGCCCCGCCCCTTTGTCTGTGGAAAAGAGAAGAGAAAAAACTTTTTTTTTTAATTGAGGAATCAACAGCCGCCATCTTGTCGCGGAGCCGGAGCGCGTCGCGGGCGGGAGCCGGGCCGGGCCAGGGCGGGAGCTGGGCCGCGGGGCCGCCACCGCGGGGCCGCCGACGCCGCACGGACGGGCCCGTACGCGCCTCGGCCGCTCGGTCCCTCCAGGAGGCGCTGCCACCGCTGCGGGCCGCCGCCGCCGCCCGCTCGCTCGCTCCGGTCCAGCGGCGTAGGCTCTGCCGTGCTTGCTTCCCCTGGGGACGTTCGACCCCGCAGCCGCGTCCGGGCGGCGGGGGACAGGAGAACGGCGGCGGCGGCGGGCGGGCCGGCCGGCCGCTGTGACTGACTGCCCGCCCGCCCGCCTTACGGAGGGAGGGAGGGAGGGAGAGAAGGAGGGGGCGCGGGCGCCATCCGGGCACTGCGCGAGAGGGAGGGGCGCCGCCGCCGCGCCGCCCGCCTGAGGTCCTGCTGCTGCCCGCCTCGGCCGCCGACATGGGGGTCGCGCAGCGGCGGGGGCGGCCGGCGGTGAAGCGCTGAGGGGCGGAGGGCGGCGCAGCCTCTCGGGCAGCCCCGCCACGGCGGCGAGGAGGAGAACGACGCGGAGGAGGCGGCGGCGGCGGCGGAGGAAGCCGCGGCCGGCGGAGCGCGTAGCCGCGGGGGAGACCGAGAGCGAGACCGCACCGGCGGCGGGCGGCGGCGGCGGCGGCCATGGCGGAGAACTTGCTGGACGGGCCGCCCAACGCCAAGCGGGCCAAGCTCAGCTCACCCAGCTTCTCCGCCCCCGACACCACAGGTGAGCCGATCCTGCCAGCCCGGGAGAGCGGCGGAGCGCGGTCCGGGCGGCCTGTCAGGCGGGCGGGCGGGCCCTTGCGCCAGCCGAGCCGGGGCCGGCGGGGCAGCGGGTGCGCCGGGCTGCCTGGCGGCTGGGCTTTTGTTCCGCAGCCCGCGACGGGTAGCTCGGGGCGTGCGAAGCCGAGCGGCTCCTTGCAGGCTGCGTGTTGCCCGTCCCCGCAGGCCAGGCGGAGAAGCAGCTTCGAAATCTGTGCCGCAGTTGCGGGTCCTGAAACGTAGCCAGGAGGAGCTGGGGCGGGGGGATCGTCGCGGCTAACGGGGGCTTGGAAGGTGCGTGCCGCTCCACAAGGTCACTGTATGTTCTCGGAGCAGCTGCTCCTGGCGACTTGTTAAAGCCGAGTTCCCGGGACGTGCACACGGGCCGGGGAGAGGAGGCCTTTAGCGGTGGCTTCGGCACTTCACTTTTTCACTGGACGTTCAGCGTTCGGGAGCGTTTCACGGGTGCTGAGGCATGTCAGAATGCCCATCATCGCCCGAAACTTTGTTTACAAGTATCAAAACATTTCCACGACCTTCCGTTGTGAAATAAAAATGTGATTATCTTCTGGAAGTATTATGTTTTACTATTGTTGTTACTACTACTGTTGTTGTTGTTTAAATTTGTATGCCACCTGATTCCCAGTGACTCAGTTGTGTACCACTTTTACCTCTTAGATGTAGGGTCTGGTTATCAGAGGCCATCTACCAGGGAAGCTTGTGAAGTTGTAGTTGGAGAGTTCAAAAGCTTGTTTCTCTGATGCACAGTGGTAGAACTTGCTACATAAACTCAGAGAGTTCTGCTTAGCTGCAGTATGGCTTCAAAATTATTAGATATTTTAGCAACTTCATGTATTGTAAGTTATAGAAATGCAAGAAATCCCTGCTTTCAGAGGTCACCTTTTTTGACAGTGGCCCTACCTATAAAATGCCCTTCCAGAGAAGGTACCTGTCAGACTGCCCTCCCCTTTAAGCATGCTAAATTTTCGCCCTTTATTATTGTTTAAATTGTGTGATTTGTTTCTCATTTGCATTAATTCTGTGTAAATGACCCGTAATCTTGGATTAGAGATGATACAAATTTGAAATAAACATAATACATTGAAATATTGTATTAGCAGAATTATACTAAGTGTATGTCTAATTTTGAAAATACACAGTTCAATGTGTGTTACATATTTGTTTCAAACATTTGTCACCTCCAGATTTAGTTGACATTAATATATATATTCTTATATTTTAATGTTCTTCCCATCTGTGTAATGCAGCATGTATAACACTTAAATGCAGAGTGGTTCAGGCCAAAAGGTAAACGATTTGATTATCTGATTGTCAGTAAACTGCAGTTTGCTATTATGTTCAGACTGACTGCTGTGGTTTGTGTGAAGCCTAGAAGTTAAGTTTTCTGAATACATTACTAATTGTAATGTGGTACAATCTCAATAAACCATATGCAACAACTGTTGTGCTTCTGAAGCATCTCTTCCCCCATTCCACTGTCCACAGAAATAACCAGCATCCCTAAACCATGGTTATGCCCATATGTTTGACAGTTCAAACTCATCCTTGGGTTCTGAAAAGTACTAGCTGTGCTAGTGTTGATAGAATCTGAACCTGAATGGTTTTTACACTTTAAATAAAGTTAGCTTTGCTTTAGGGTTAGGGTTCTCACATAGGGTTTAGAGCTTAAGGGTTAGGGTTAGCTTAAGCAAATCTACATTTTTGTTATGGCAGCAAAACACTTTATTGCTGTTACAAATGTAGGAATCCAATGAGCTAGCTGGTCCTGCTTGCACCTCTGTGGATTTTATTATAATTTGAAATTTTCTAAACCATGGTAATACAGTTTACGTTCTTAGAATACTTTTCTGTTGGCAGATCTCTGAGTGTAAAAATAATTTTTTCTAAATGTATAAGTAATGATTATTTTTGCTTCTCAAAATATTTTGTATAGGAAAACAAATGGTAAAATAACATTTTTTGAATCAAGCATTTAATTCAGTGACATTCTTTTTTAATCTAATTTTTGCTTTATGCTGAAGTGTGTTTTTGAAAGAAGTATTAATATATGGCAGTTTTTTATTTTCTCTGACAGCTGCCTCCATCAGTATGATAGGTGGAAAAGCTGCGCTGCGTAGCACTTGTTTTGTGTTCCTAAGCTGTATTCAGAAGTGATTTAACTGGGTATGAATATTTTCTGTCTTATGCAAACCTCTGTTAACCTTGCAGATTTTGGAACTTTCTTTGATTTGGAAAATGATCTTCCTGATGAACTGATCCCTAATGGAGAGCTGACTCTTGTAAACAGCGGCGGAAACATTGTTCCAGATGCAGCTTCTAAACACAAACAACTTTCTGAACTTCTGAGGGGAGGCAGTGGCTCTTCTCTTAACCCAGGAATTGGGAATGTGAACTCCAGTAGCCCTGTCCAGCAAAACCTCAATAGCCAAGTCCAGGCACAACCAAACAGTGTGAATATTGGCAACTTGAATGTGATGGGCAAGAGTCCATTAAACCAGGCAGATGCTGGTGTTTCAAGCCTGGCCAAACAAGCAGCCAGCACATCTGGGCCCAACACCACAGCCACTCCAGGCCTGAATTCTCAAGCACAGAAACAAGTGGGGATGGTGACAAGCAGTCTGGCAACATCCCAGACAGGATCTGGGATATGTATGAACACTGGCTTCAACCAGGCTCATCCAGGTCTTCTCAACAGTAACTCTGGCCACACTTTAATGAATCAGAGCCAACAAGGACAAGGGCAGGTAATGAATGGTTCCCTTGGGACAGCTGGAAGAGGCCGAGGTGCCGGAATGCAGTATTCTATCCCCACCATACAGGGAAATGCAAGCAATGTGCTGGCAGAGACCTTGGCGCAGGTGTCTCCTCAAATAACAGGGCACACAGGCCAGGCAGGAGCCATGGCAAAAGTATGTGGGGGTCGCATAAACTGGGGAATTGTTTGCAGTTTTGTTCAAGTATTTTGTGAATGCTAAACTTAAAGGCATTTGCTTTTGCAGCTTTCATTTCAATAACTAATTTTCAAAAAAAATCAGAGTAAATGTAGTTTAGTTATCTAAGGTCTAAAGCAAAGGTGGCCAAACACCACACAGTAGTTTGGGAAAGTAGAGCAAGGGCTATAGAATAATGATTTGCCTTCTTTGGTCTTGTAAGGTTATTTGATTTTTTTTTCTTGTTATCTGTATTGTTTAAAATCACATTGGGCTATGGTTGGACTTATATTTGAAGTCCCTACGTGTGTTTTTTCAACCTCAGATTGGTAGAGAGCTGTCTGATTTTCACAGTTACATCACCAAAATTCAGCAGTGCAATCAGAGGGGGCTCTGGATATCTCCAAAGAAGTAGTGGGGCAGGATGTGGGGGGCAAATGCAGCCTTTCCCTAGTTTAGAATAGTTGGCAACTATTCTTTCAGACTGGTGCTTATTTTAAACTTGATTATGTGCTTCATTATATAAGTTTCCCCAATATGGTGTTTCCCGGAAATGTTGGATTATATATTCCTCCCATCAGTATGACTATTGACCAGGGTGCCTGAGAATAACGCCACAGATTGGCATTGGGATTGGGAAAACTGCTCTGTTTCAAAGCTGATGTTTTAATCTCTGCTGCAGTAAGTTTTTTAAAAGCCCCTAGAAACAGTTGTTTTGGGTTCTGGCTATGGTGACATTGTTGCCACTCATCACTCATGGTAACTGATCACCTTAATTTCTTGGAATGGAACAATTAATAATTTCTGGCATTGTTGTGTGGTGAATGTTTGGATTGGATTATTTGCTCTCTATTTATTTGTGACTTTTTTTTTGTTGTTCAACATCAGCTGCTTTATGAAATGATCCTAGAACTGTAGACTTAGAAGGGGCTAGTGAGGCCATGAACTCCTTACTCATTGCAGGATCCACATTAAAGCATCTCCAACAGATGGCTTCCTAGCCTTTGCTTAAACACATACGGTGGATAGTCAACACCTCTTTGGGTAATTGGTTCCACTGCTGAATTGCTGTTGCCGTTAGGACTTTTTTTCTGACGTTCAGTAGGAATCTGCCGTCCTATAATTTCCACATGTTATTCCATATCCTGCATTTTGGAATGATACAGTACAGACCATGATATTTTGTCTGACATCCTTTCAGGTATTTGAAGACTTCTATCCTATTCCTCCACCCATGTCTTTTCAAAGCTAGACACTTCTAGAATCTTCAGTAGGATTTAGTTTTTTTAATCCCTTGATCATCGTTATCTGAATTTGTGAGTAACTGTGGCGCCCATTTACTGGACACAATCCTTGATTGTTGAAAAGTTAGGTTTTCAACGATACAGAATAATATAGAAATATCATTTTTTGCCATTTGGAAATTATTCTCTTATTTATTTATTTATTTATTTATTTATTTATTTATTTAATTTACATGCCATCCATCTCCCCCAGACAGTGACTCTGGGTAGCTTACAATTAAAATCTGAAACAGTAAAAGCAACAAAAATATAAATATCCATATTAAAATCCCCAAGATCATGGGGAGAGCAGTATTGATCATCCTACCCGCCAATTCCAACAATGCGAGCCCACATCAGGCCCCCAGGCCATCTGGCATAGCTATGTTTTCACACTTTTTTGGAAGGCCAGGAGAGTGGGGGTGGCCCACACCTCAAGTGATAAGCTGTTCCACAGGGTGGGGGCCACGGCAGAAAAGGCCCTCTTCCTAGACCCCACCAATTGAAATTCCTTGACTGGTGGGGTCCGCAACATGCCCCTTCTGCTGGACCAAGTGGGGCGGGCAGATATAACAGAGGCGAGACAGCTCCTCAGATAACCTGGTCATTAACACCACCTAACATTGAATTTTCCTCTCTTGCAACCACGGTGCTTTGCTGATTCATAGTGAGCTGTAATAAGCTGGTATTCCAAGTTCTATTTCAGAAATACTATTGCCAAGCTAGGTATCCCCCATTCTGTGCTGGTGCATTTGATTTCTATTTCCTAAGTGAAGAACTGCATTTGTCTCTGTTGAATTGCATTCTGTTATTTTCAACCCATTTCTTTAACCAAACCCTAACCAATGTTGTGTCATCTGTAGATTGGTTAAGCATTCCTCCTTCATCAAATTTGCTAATAAACATTTTGAATAATACAGAGCCTAGGAGTGAACCCTGTGATACCATACTCAGTTCTTCTCAATTTCAGTTTAATGAAGAACTGTTTATGAACAATCTGTGAGTATGATTTTGAGCCATATGTATCTCCATTTAATTGTCATGCTCATCCGTGAAATAGTTGGCTGATCAGAAGTAATGATTAGGAGTACTGAAATCAGGATATATTATGTTTACGGTATTTCTACAGTCTACTAAATCTGATTTTAACAATGAAATAAGGATACTTGGGCAAGATTTGTTTTTCACAAATCTATGTTGACTTTGGGTAATTGCTGTATTGTCTTCAAAATGCTTACTGATGCTACCAGTGTCAAGACAGGCAATTAAGTTGAATGTATAGGAGCTTGATAGTCTAGGTAGCTGACTGGCTAGGATTTTGCAGATTCTGCCAGAATATTCCACTGAAAGACATAGCAATCCCACCAAGAAATTCTGAGGATCATGTCATTACAGCTGAGAGACGAAGGGCATTCAGAGGTGTGCATCCAGGAGGGTCTAGAGGGGCAAATTACTTTGACTGCAGAGGACCTAGGAAAAGTAATATAGTATCATTTTAACACCATTGTCATCAAATTATTGGAGATAAGATTATGAAATACAAAAAACAGAATGCTTTATTGCAGAAAGGTCTGTTTCAAACACATGATTAATGCATAAGTCTGTTCAAATGAACACATGGCCAAGGAATAAATATAAAACTAAAAGTATGATATATCATTCATTGCTTATGATGAACAATTGAGAGATTAGTGAAGCAAAGAAGCATAATTAGAGGTTTTGAATAAGGGACAGAACTTTTTTTTTTTTTGGGGTAGTATCAGGAATGGATCTTGAGGGAAATGGACATGGAAAAAAAGAACTGAAAGAAACTAGAGTAAGTAGAATGATTGCCAGAAGATAAATTACAAGTCTTGTATAAATAAGTGTTAGATGATAGTTTAATCTCCCAACAGAAAGAACAGAAAATTAATGTAAGGAAATTAGATGCATAAGCTTCTTGGAATAGAGTAAACGTAATTATTGTTAGAGAGTGCCGAAAAAACTGGAATTATGCTACTGGGAATGTGTGAAATGATGAAGTAAAAGAAGCTGTGGATAAGAAAAATGCATATGAGAGAATGATTGCTGGAAAAAATGAGGATGAGAGAAAGATATTGTATAATGTGTATATATAGAAGAAGTAGTTGCAAAACATGATCAAAGAGAAAAAGGGATAGTTAAAATTAAAAGGGGTAGAAAAAATGCAGAATGATTTTGATGGAAATAAACAGTTGTTTTGGAAGTGTGTGAGGAGGAGCGTCCATCAGAGAGTGGAATTAAAAATAAGAGTGATGAAATTATTTGGGATGAAGCTGAAGTGAAGGAATGCCAGAAAGGGTATTTTAGAGATTTGTGTGGGAATGACAGTAAAAACTGGAATTGTCACAAATGCTGTTATTGTTACAACCATATGGCCAGCAGTCAGAAAGAATTAAACAGGTAAAAATGAAGTTGCATAAAACTAGCAAGAAAGAAAATTAATATACATTTTCCAGGAGAGGTAGAAGTGTAGAATTGGGCAACCTGGGAAGATATATCCAAACAATCATTAGACAGGAGGGACAAATGGAAAGATGCTCTTGATCAGAAAATTTATTCAAGATAGGATCAGTAACAGTTATTCAGGATCCTCTGTAGAGAGAGCAATGAAAAAACATATGGCTCAAGGACTCCACTGCATCTCCACAAAGACACATACATTGAAGGAAAATATTTTTGTAATGCCCCAGTAAGACTGGCAAGGCAGTGCATCCTGAAGGCTACAAATGTTAGTGCCCCAAAAAAAATAACAAAAAGGAAGTCATAAATGCTGTGCGAATGTTGAAAAAAAGTAACACTGCCGATATAGATGGTTTAACTAGAGAAATGTTAAAATGTGTTGTGATTTGCTTATAAATTGCTGTGTGACTTGTTTAATGTGGGTGTGAAGGTGGCATTAGTGCCTGATGATTGGAAGAATGATATTGTTATTCTCTTATACAAAGAGAACGATAGTAAGAGATGGGAGAGGAATACAGTGAATTGAAGAAAAGTGGCATGATTTTTTTTGTCTCCTGTTATACTGAAGGTAGTTCTGGAAAGTAGTATATGCTGAATCATTGGATATGACCAATGTCTCTGAAGAAATTTTAGAGTTAACGAAGAGGTAGTGGAACGGTAGAGTGGGGCGAACAATCTTTTGTTGGCCATGGACTGTGCTTAATATTTTATGTGTACATGGGCTGTAGTAGATGGGTTAACAATGCAAATCCAGGCTCAGGATTTTCAAGGCGGGGGGAGTCTTAGGTTTTACAATGTTAAGACTTTTATGCCACTAGTTTTCAACAGCTGCATTCGGAGGTGGATCCAGAAGCTGCAAAAAAGGAATTTCGGATCTGTATCAAGCTCTGAGGCCTCAAGATGCTCAGTGCTAGACTGGATGAAGCTGTGATCTAGCTCTATAGAAGTCATCTTCTCAGGTTCACTGTTTTCTTTGAACAAAAAATAGATGTACGATATCAAAGATCTAAGTTGAATGTTGCTACTGATGAAAGAGTCTTTAAGCACATCAGCAGTTCTTTGAATAAATCAGCTTGTGCAGTACAAATAAAATATTCCATATTATAACTTAGTTGTGGAAGGAACTGAAGACAAGTGCCCCTTGACAGCTTAAAAGAGATTAGATAAAATGTATTAAGCTCAGTGAGAGACCATCATGATATTATGTAGATATAGAATCATAAAGTATGAAAGTATCTCAGAGGTCATTTGGTTTGGCCCCCTGTTCAGTGCAGGGTAGGCTAAGCATTTCAGACAGATTACTATCCAGCCTTTGTTTGAAGACCTCCAGTGAAGAGAAATGTACCACTTCACAAGGTGATCTCTTCTACTCTTTGAAAGCTCTTATCAGGAACTTCCTCCTAATATCTAACTTGAATCTACTTCCCTATGTTTTCAATCCATTGGTTCTGGTCCTTCCCTCTGGGGTGACAGAGAATAAGTTCACTCCCTCCTCTATATGACAAGCCTTTCGTTTTCTGAAGACTGTTATCATATCTTTTTCGGTCTTCTGTTCCGCAGGCTACATAAATTCAGTTAATTCAACCATTTCTCATAGGACTTTTTTTTCCACTTCTCTCACCAGCTTGGTGATATTCCTCTGCCATTTTAGTCTTCAGGGCTCAACACTGAATGCAGGATTCTAAATATGACTTGGCAGAGTAGGATAGATTAGAATAGAGTATTTTAACTTCAGCAATTCGAGTATAAATGTGGCTGCTGTTCTACAGTTTTTACTTACCTCTCTCTCATATATATGTGTGTAGGCTTAAAAAAAATAGGGGAAGATCATTTTTAATTTTTCTGCAATCTCCTTATCCACAGGATATTAACTATTTGTGTTTACAAACCCAATCTTCACTTTTCATACCTATATACATGCATATTTAGCCATGTTAATCTCTTTTGCAGTAATAAAGTTATGCAGAATGTAGAAAAAGAGTAAAAATAGTAATTAAGGGCATAAAAAAAGAAAAGGAAATAATAGCTAAAACTAGTTAACCATAGTTTCTGAATCAACGAATAGTGTTTTTCCTGCATTCATACACTTCTCAATGTGCTGAAGAACAAAAATGTGGTATGCACACCCCCTGCCTGACAAAGCCATAGTGCACTTCCCAGTTTTACTTGTTACCATATCCTCTACCTTTTGATTAGTATTCTGCCAAGCACCTTCCTAGGCACACTTAAATTGATCCCCCTGTAGTTTTTGCATTCAGCTGGGCACAGAGAGAACTGCTCCTGTCTGTGCTCCTGCACTCTGAAGATGCCGGTCACACGTGCTGACAAAACGTTAGGAAACAAAACTTCAAGAACACGGCCACACAGCCCGGAAGACCCACACCAGCTATCGTATGCCGGCCGTGAAAGCCTTCGACAATACATCCACCATTGCAGCCTTACCACTTCTCAACATTTTCACAGAATGTATGACCTTTTGGTCACTTCTTTTCTTGGACAATAACATTTAGAGCATTCAATTTCAGTCTCCACTAAAATATTCCTTTTAGCATTCCCTTACTTCATTTTCTTCCCAAATAATTTCAACATTTTCATTTTAAATCCCATTCACTCTGCTGGAGGGTTCTTGTTTAACCCTCTTCACCCACTTCCAAAACAACTTTTTTGTTTCCATCAAAATTGTCTGTATTTTGCAACTATAAGTCATTCTCTTCTATGCATTTTTTTCTCATTCACAGACTCTTAGGTAATCATTTTGCTTCTTCACTCTCTTCTTATATCTATTCATTCATTGTATTAGGAGATTAATCTTCTAAAACTTCTTTACAGAGAATTCATACTCGTTTTGGAGTCATTCTACTTTCACTCTCCTTTCTTTCACTTCTTTACATTTATTTCATGTCTGTCTTTTCTCATGATCCATCCTGGACAAAACTAAAAATGGTTATTCCACTTTCAGAACCCTTGATTCCTTAATTTAATTCTTTGAATCTTCATAAATAATCAGGTTTTAGATTTATATTAATTCCTTAGCCATGTGTTTCTATGAATAAGTTCATGATTAAACCACATATTCAAAACAGACAGATTAGGGTCTTCCATTATGAGCATTAAGTGGAATGTAACAGGCAACTATCACCAACCTCCTACTTTCATATGAGCTCATAACCTGGATGACAGCATTCTGACATGCCTTTTAGCCCTTTTAGTTATGATAAAACCTGCTCCATCCCTTCCCTGTATATATTCATCGACACCACTCTGCAAGATTATACCATCTTCATTCAAATCCATTACATCTTTCCACTTTTACTTTCACTTTTTCTCATTGATTAATTCTTGCTCTTTACCATTTCTTCCTCTTACATTTCAAATCACAATTTTCCATATGCTGTAGTCATCACTAAATGAGCCTATAAATGTTGATCTCCATTGCCCATTATGACTTTAATCAATTAAGATTTCCCATAAGACTTTTAGGAAGTTAGAAAAAATATGGGCTAGGTTACTAGCCTTAGTTGTACGCATGTCACATCTAATTATAACACTAGTACCTGTGAGTTTTGGCACATTTGGCCAATATGCCAGAAGTATAACCAAGGTCTAGTTTTACTCAGCCATGTTTGCACGATTATCTGGAATTTAGAGACTACCTTGCCAGCCAATAAGCTGTTACCCATATCCCCCCAACTAGGAAGTATATGCAGTGTACTGACACACCCTCATGAGATATATGCATCTCAGCGTAAATCTCTTGATTCTTTTTAAAGATAATTTGATGACTTGATAGGCATTTAATATAACAGATGTGAATTTTGACTGTTACACATCAAGGCGATTGCTTTAAATTTAAATTTAAATTGCTTTAAAGATCCATGGATAATTATATGTAATTTGATTACTGCGATTTTTAAGTCTAAAAACTCTAGAGAATACAAAATATTACATAGCCAGGGTACTGATTTGAACTGGGAGTTTGGACAATTATGTATTGATGTGGGGTATTAACTTTTGTGGCTCCCCATTTTGTTTTTCAACTAATATAGCAGAAATATAGAAATCTGATAGAATCAATAGGTATTTGCTTGGCACTGAAAAAGATAATGAGCTGAACGCTGGGCAGAGTTTTCTGGAGATGGAATTGGAAACTGGAAAGCTACCACTGAACAGGCTTGCTCCTAAGCAGGCCCATGCCACACCTCAGAACCAGGCTTCAGGAAGAAGATACAGTAAAGAGCATAACTCGCATATAGAAGGAAACAGTCCTTCAGGTGCTGCAACTCAAGCTGTGAAGGGCTTTCAGAATTAACATCAGAACCTTGAACAAGCTTTAATTAGCTGAAAAACAAATGAGGAAGCCACCAAAGTTAAATAAAACAGTAGTTTTATTTCTATGGCATTTTTTAGATTTTCTGAGAAGCATGACTTAAGCATTACTGTTTCGATTCACTGTTTTTAACTGATTGTGTCGCTCTCCTGTTTTTCATTTGCATTACGTGGGTTTTATTTGCAATTTTCACCTGTAAACTATAGAGGGACAAATGAATATCTGAAATCAATCAATCCAAAGACACATTTCCAGGAATTCCTAGAGAACCAGAAACTCAGTTGAGAAGGCCACTCTGGTCCTGAGAAAATCCACAAACAAGTGACAAGGACAGTTGCCCATTTCTTTGGTAATTCTGTAGAAAGTGGTAATCAGAATAATGCTGGCATGATCCTAAAAGTAGTATAAAGCCATCAGGATTGAGAGCCATTGGTAGACCAGTCTCCATGAATTTTCTTAATTTCTTTCATTAATACTTTTCTGAAAATAAATTCCATTGTTGGGGAAAAGTATTTCATTTTTTCTGCACTGCGTATCCCACCACTGAATGACTGGGTACTAGTCCTATTTAGAAGGGAAGGAGGGGATGAGAGAAAGAGAAAGAAGGAGGCCTCCTTATGCATTGCCTCTGAAGATGCGTTTTTACATCTCTGCAATGCCCCCTTTCACTCACTTTTTTCCCTAAACTGTCCAGAGTGAGATGTTATAAAACATTATCTTGTAAGGAGGCATCACCTGCTCTTTGGATCCAAATAATTTGCAAAGATCAAAGTATTTGAGTAGTTAGCATATCATAGCAGGTACTTTAGTGTCAGAAATAGTTGGCTATATAGCATTGGGGCATATTTTGGGGGTTGCTAATCTAAGATACACTGGTCATGTAAAATAGGCTGCAAGATTTGAATGCTTTCCATAATCTAGTTTGACATTTATAATCTAGTTAGTAGCAAATTACTTGACATGTTTCTAGAAATTTCTTTTGCTTGCATAATTGTTCTGTCCATTAATAATTTAACATTTCAGATAATTTTCTTTGGTGTTCTTTATTGACAAACATATTTGTTTAGTCTTGTTCATTAATTTACCTTTTAATTTTTTTAATTGCTGATTTTGAGATCTAGCAACAATTTTTCTTTTCAAAATCTTTGCAAAATTACCCTGGGATATTAGCAATTACTATATTAATAATCAGTAAACAAGATGAAAATTATTAAAAAATATATTTTTAAAAAGTGGTAGAAAATGCATATCAGTCAAATGGTCTTTGAAGCTTATTTTGTAGTTATCTCTTTTATGTGCAGTAGGGCGGGAAGCCTCTGGTCCTCCAGATGTTATCAAATGCCAACTTTCATCAATCCCAACTAATATAATAATTCACCATGAATGCTGGCAGTTCTTGTTCAAAAGCACCTGGAGGGTCACAGTTTCTCAATTCCTGATGCACAATACTTTAAAATTAATGTGGCCACCAAAAAATCACAGGAATGCATAGCAAGTGGTTTAAATACTAGAATGAACCCTTCTATCTAGTAGCAGCAGTGCTTGTCAGAAGAAGATACTTTGATTTATTTTTTACTTCACGCTTCAAATGCTAATTCCAGTTCAAACTATTGAATTTTTATTCTTATTCATCCTTACGTTGAAATATTATAAATAAGATTTAAAAAGTAAAGGGCAAGTAATTTCCTCTTTGTGTGGAACGTGCTTATTCCGGTTTCAGTGATAATTTTTACTTTTCATAAAATGTGCAGTATTCCTTCAAAACTAATGTTTGAAGATCGTGGCTGAGGTTCAACAAAACCATATACATACATGTAATAGTCCTAATTGTTAAGCTTTAGGCATACAGGTAATCTTTGTTTAGCAACAGCCTCATACAATGACCATTTGTAGCTACGACGGTGATGAAAAAAATAACCTTGTGACCAATCATTCATTCATTCATTCATTTATGACCTGTAAAGCCAAGGAAAGCTGAAGTAAGATCATAAGCACAGTGGCAGTTTCACTTAGCGACCACTTCACAACCAAGTTGCCAGTCCCAATTGTGGTCACTAAACAAGGACTACCTGTACTATTAATTCAGGCAAACTGCATTTTGGGCTTGGAAAATTATATATTCCTTTCTGTCTGTACCTGCATTTAAGTGAATGCAGGGTGCTAACGTTATTAACTTTGCTTTCATTCCAGATGGGAATGGCCAGTAACCCAGGTCCCTTTGGGCAACCATTTAGTCAACCTGGAGGGCAGCAGATGGGAGCAACAGGAGTCAACCCACCGCTAGCAAATAAACAAGGCATGGCAAATAACTTGTCTCCCTTTCCTTCAGATATCAAGAGTGTTTCAGTTACCAGTGTGCCAAATATGGTGAGTTGCTTGTAGCTCACTTGGATGTTCTCTACAATACTGATGTGTCTTTTGTCAATACTACTGGTGCAAGATGATAAAAAGCCCTTCAAAAAGCATAATTGTATTCAGTGAGAATCATAGGAAGGGATATGCAGAAAACTGCATCCTAAATAACTTGGAACTGTAGTAATAAGCTCTGGAGAGGACTTTCTTGTGCAGCATTTTAGTAGGTTTTTCAGGAGATGTTTGGATAAGTTGTGCCTCTGGGATATATTTGTTAGCAACCTTTGTGAAGTTAAGGGAGCTAATAAGGAAATTTATTTTTTCTATGGGAGATTTATTTGATTACTGTTTGTCAAGTCATTTGCAGTGCTAGTTAGAAGACCAGAAAGATTGCTCAAACTGTGCAGAGGGAGTCACACAGAAAACCAGCAAACACTGAAGAAGCCTTTAGATGGAGGTAGATTAGTTTAGAATGTATGTCATTCTCATGTAACCATGCAATATGTACCCCTGCAGTTGCAGAGTTGAATGGAGTTTCCATTCAGTATGTGAAGGTACATGTGTGTGTGTAATCTGAAGTATTTTAATGTATTTTTAATTATCTTTCATTATGGAAAAGCAGAGTTGTGCCTTCTAAAAGATTTTGACCATAGCTCTATTTTTTTTTTGAGTTCTGAGTCTTTTTATTCCTAAACAATGTACTGTATGTGTTATTACATAAGCTACAAAATTATGCTAAAGTTTACCTTAGCATTAAAAGTAAAATGGCTATACTATGTTTGGTTTGCCTGTGGGCTTCTTAGAGGCAGTTTATCATGCCAAAGAGGTTTGAGATGGTAGTCAAATTATCACTATTTATTAAGTTTATGTGCTGTTCTGTGTGTATAATGTTTCATGCCATGCATTTTTTGTTTTAGTCTCAGATGCAAACCCAGGTACAGCAAGTGGGAATTGTGTCAACTCAGGCAATGGCAACAGGGCCAACAGCTGACCCTGAGAAACGCAAACTGATTCAGCAACAGCTAGTTCTACTACTTCATGCTCATAAGTGTCAGAGGCGAGAGCAAGCAAATGGAGAGGTGCGGGCATGTGCTCTTCCCCACTGCCGAACCATGAAAAATGTCCTCAATCACATGACACACTGTCAAGCGGGAAAGGCCTGTCAAGGTAAGAGCCAGGAGCTTATCTCAACAAGCCTGCCCTGTGTTGCTCCCTAGCTTTGGTACAACCTAGTGCCTTCCTATTGATTTATACAACAACTAGGAGAGTTGGGGTGGAAATTGACCAAAAAGCCAGCCTGATGCTCTGAGATGTTGGATTGCAATGCCTGTGATTTTCAGCCTCCACAGCCATTGGTAATTGAGATCTCTGGAGACTGATATAAGCCATTCGTTCACATGACATGGTGTTATTGAATCCCTTGAAATCGAAAGGGTTATTTATTTTTCCTTGCTTTCGTGAGATAGAATCTTTTGGAAAGAAGTGAGTTTTCCTATATGTCTGCAGCTTTCACCTTCATGAGGTTCACATAAGTTTTCACTAGTTAAATGTATTCACAAAAGAATAGGTAATAGGGCTTTTGCTGCCTTGGAAGAGGCATGTGGGGTTGCAAGAAGCTGCTTCCAATCACTTTTAGTTGGGCTACTTTTGACTAAATAGTGCTCTCTCATTAAGAGTTTTAAAGTTTACTGTAGTATTCTGCTGACATTTCTGCTTACTCTGTACATTTGGAACCTAAAGCAAGATAGTTTTGACTGGTGAGGCTAATCTTTTTTTTCATTCTGATTTCAAAAATGTCTTCAAACCTGTCTTTACCTGGCAAGAGCCAGTAAGCAACCTTAAAGAGTTGCATTTCTTGTAAATTACGGTAACATGCTTGAGCTAGGAGGATTTTGAGCCATAGGTCTTTTTTAGAAAAGTAAATAAGTTTGTATTAATGGTATTTCAATACAGTCATTCAGGTTACCTTTCCATGTTTAGTAGGTGATATCCTCAGTATATGATCAATACAGAGAATTTTCTGTTGCTGTATAGCAAACGGAAGGGATTAGTGGATTCTCCCTATTCATAGATCCAAGTTTTGCAAATGCTGCTATATGATTTGGAATTAAGGTTATTCAAGACCATAGAGGTTTAGTTTATGGTTTCTCTTCTCTAGTGGCACATTGTGCATCATCACGTCAGATCATATCCCACTGGAAGAACTGTACACGGCATGACTGCCCAGTGTGTCTCCCATTGAAAAATGCTAGTGATAAGAGAAGCCAGCAACGTAAGTAATCTGTTTGGTTGAAGAATTTTTTATAGGGGTGGAGAGAAATGCAGATTAAATGCATTTTCTCCATTTCCTGGTTTGCTTTTGAACTTGTTCCTTTAAAATGGTATTATCAAATTAAGAATATATAAAGCCACAATATTATTAAGAAGTTTTAGTCTTAGATACTTTGATTACTTACCTGCATTTAACCAGAAGGCCTTCCAGGGTAGATGGAGATAGCCTTGAAGAAAATATGTGGCAACCATTCCAAAAACATCAGCTTAGCCCAGAAAGAAAGGAAAGGGTGAGAAAGAAACTTAAGATTGGCCCACCTGGACTCTCTTGGGTATAAGAGGGAGGGAAAGAGAAACTTTGTCAGGCTTTCAAGATTCTGTTATTATAGCCTATAGCAATAAAGTTGAGTTCCAGTATTTCTTGTGGCTCTGTTTCCTGATCTGGTCTACCTCAGAGAGTTCACAGTAGGTTCCAGGTTAGTAAAATCGCAAGAACCCTGCTGTCAGATATAAAAAGTAATGAGCTGAAGAGATTTTTAAAAAATTTAATCAGATTTCAAAACTTTCTTTTAAATGTTTCATTAAACCATCAAGCACATATCAGAGATATAATCTATATTCTGTTCTACTTGCTAATATGGAGATGTGAGATAAATTAACAGACCTGGTAACCAATCTTTCTAAGGGGGAAAGATAAAGAAGGTCAGTTACTAGAGAATATGAGGTGATAGAGTAGATCTCGGCAGGCAGGGTAGAGAAGTAAAAAATGAGCAGAATGCATTTCTGCAGTCCTAAGGATTTGAGGAATAAATTGCTGGTCCTGAAGTATACTTTCTACTGACTAAATCCTAATCAAGGCAGCAGGCATTAAATAATCCTTGTTTGGAAATAATTGAATGAATATTGAGTAAAATAGGAAGCTGTGCACTATGCAGATCATACAGCAAAGCAACTTAAGGTGTAGTGGCCTAAATGAATTATTGTTATGAGAATAGCTGCTGCTTTGAACATCTAAGATGTTAGTCAGTATTAAGTTAATCAGTATTAATATTCTTACGCTGTGTGTGTGTGCATGTGCGCGCGCATGTTCATTCCCCTTAAGGACTGTTGTCTAATCACAGCTTTTGAATAATTGCTATTCTCAGCTTGCTACTGGAATTCTCCTGTTTCAATAAAATCAGAATTACTTTATAGTAGTTGGATGTGATTTAACAAAGCAGGGAGATGTTCCTTCTGCTGATTTGCTTTTATCAGTACACACACCCAATATTAAATAAGCAGTAGGCATGCTGTCTTTAGTGTCACCATCAGAGTCTACCACTTCACAGTTACATGAAATCATTTCCACCGAACCCCCACAAACGGAAAAAGAAAAAAAATCAGAAATAGGCCTAGATAATCTTATAATGGAAACTAATACATACAGTGTATTACTGTAGACTCAAGTATTTAGTCAGCCACCAATTGTGCAAGTTCTCCCACTTAAAAAGATGAGAGAGGCCTGTAATTTTCATCATAGGTATACCTCAACTATGAGAGACACAATGGGGGGGAAAATCCAGAAAATCACATTGTCTGATTTTTAAAGAATTTATTTGCAAATCATGGTGGAAAATAAGTATTTGGTCACCTACAAACAAGCAAGATGTCTGGCTCTCACAGACCTGTAACTACTTCTTTAAGAGCCTCCTCTGTCCTCCACTCGTTACCTGTAGTAATGGCACCTGTTTGACCTTGTTATCAGTATAAAAGACACCTGTCCACAACCTCAAACAGTCATATTCCAAACTCCACTATGGCCAAGACCAAAGAGCTGTCGAAGGACACCAGAAACAAAATTGTAGACCTGCACCAGGCTGGGAAGACTGTATCTGCAATAGGCAAGCAGCTTGGTGTGAAGAAATCAACTGTGGGAGCAATAATTAGACAATGGAAGACATACAAGACCATTGATAATCTCCCTCGATCTGGGGCGCCACGCAAGATCTCACCCCTTGGGGTCAAAATGATCACAAGAACGGTGAGCAAAAATCCCAGAACCACACGGGGGGACCTAGTGAATGACCTGCAGAGAGCTGGGACCAAAGTAACAAAGACTACCATCAGTAACACGCTACGCCGCCAGGGACTCAAATCCTGCAGTGCCAGACGTGTCCCCCTGCTTAAGCCAGTACATGTCCGGGCCCGTCTGAAGTTTGCTAGAGAGCATTTGGATGTTCCAGAAGAGGATTGGGGGAATGTCATATGGTCAGATGAAACTAAAGTAGAACGTTTTGGTCTAAACTCAACTCATCGTGTTTGGAGGAGAGAGAATGCTGAGTTGCATCCAAAGAACACCATACCTACTGTGAAGTATGGGGGTGGAAACATCATGCTTCAGGGCTGTTTTTCTGCAAAGGGACCAGGACGACTGATCCGTGTAAAGGAAAGAATGAATGGGGCCATGTATCGTGAGATTTTGAGTGAACACCTCCTTCCATCAGCAAGGGCATTGAAGATGAAACGTGGCTGGGTCTTTCAGCATGACAATGATCCCAAACACACCGCCCGGGCAACGAAGGAGTGGCTTCGTAAGAAGCATTTCAAGGTCCTGGAGTGGCCTAGCCAGTCTCCAGATCTCAACCCCATGGAAAACCTTTCGAGGGAGTTGAAAGTCCGTGTTGCCCGGTGACAGCCCCAAAACATCACTGCTCTAGAGGAGATCTGCATGGAGGAATGGGCCAAAATACCAGCAACAGTGTGTGAAAACCTTGTGAAGACTTACAGGAAATGTTTGACCTCTGTCATTGCCAACAAAGGATATATAACAAAGTATTGAGATGAACTTTTGATATTGACCAAATACTTATTTTCCACCATGATTTGCAAATAAATTCTTTAAAAATCAGACAATGTGATTTTCTGGATTTTTTTTCCCATTTTGTCCCTCATAGTTGAGGTATACCTATGATGAAAATTACAGGCCTCTCTCATCTTTTTAAGTGGGAGAACTTGCACAATTGGTGGCTGACTAAATACTTTTTTGCCCCACTGTAATTGTAAGAGATAATTAGTGAAAAAATTGCTGAGATTGCTTTTTCAGTGAACTCATTTCTGTATGGTTGAGAACTTCATATACTTCACTAACATAGTTCAGTCATTTATCAGGAAACAATTCAGCAGCATAAGTATTGCAAGGCAATTGTTGGATAAATTGTATGCTGAAAACTACACAAGTATTCTAGAGGAGGAAATATTTTGATCTTGAGGTGAAGCAGTGCCTATAATGATTCCTTTGTATGTGCTTATACATCAACAGAAGGGAGTGTCTTCCTTACTGAAATGCCTGATTCATCAAGAAATGCATGTACTACTGAGTATTTACAAACTGTAACCCTAACGTGAATTTACCGACAGGTTGAATGATCCCTTTAAAAATGCCTGAGATATCTTGGAAGTGAACCACTAAGACTAAGAGCAATAACTGAGCAAGAATTAAAACTTGAGAGAATGTGTGGTATAAATTTCAAGGTATCAGAGTAGAACTGGGGAGACTCGAGTTTGGATCTCCATTCAGCCCCAAAGCTCATGTTCAGTCCATCATAGCTCTCTTAATTTAACTTATCTCATGGGAGAACACAGATTAAGAAATGTGTTTGAGTCGTGAGCAAGTCTTTCAATTTTTCACAATTTGTGCATTAGCATGTGATGTATGTATTGCATTATTCTGAAGAAATTCAGTACTTTTTTTTTCCCCTAGCTCTCCTTGGCTCACCAGCTGGTGGGATTCAGAATTCTGTGGCATCTGGAACAGGACAGCCCATAACTCCTTCCCTAACTAATCCCAACCCTATTGATCCCAGTTCCATGCAACGAGCCTATGCTGCTCTTGGCCTACCCTATGGCAATCAACCACAGGCACCGTTGCAGCCACAGGTACCAGGCCAGCAGCCTACACCACCTCAAACCCACCAGCAAATGAGGACCATCAGTGCACTGGGTAAGCATGGAAGTTGCTTCTAGCAGTAGAGAGAAAATGAGAATGGTTTTCAGTTGATGTTAGCAGCAGTCAGGAAGTTGGGGATGAGTAGAGGGCAAAGAATCAATCCATGACAAGTGCAAGGCTGGCCTTGGCTGGAAACTGGGATACGTTCTTTTCCTTTACTCGAAAGGAGTTTTCTCCATGCTTAAGAGTTTTTAGAACCTTGAGGGAGGTAAAGAATGGAATCATTCAGTTCTCAAGGGTCCTCCCAGAACATTCAATCTGTGCGATTCAGAGAAGAAATGGAATCTGTTCTCTGGAAGGGCGGTATGCATCCCTGGTACACAAAGTTTGGATGATTGAGGATAGAGGACAAGTTAGCACCTTGGTGGAAAACATAAGTTAATCTTCACTGGTTGCATTGCATGTCCTGTTGCTTATATCTCTTTTATCACTTCATTTGCATCTCATTTTAATCACTTACTTAAATGTGTTTTACTTTGTTATTTGAGAATAATTGCTTCTGAAGAATCTTCTTACTACTTTGTATCCTCAGGCCCATAAAGGATACAATTTCATTGATAGTTTCAATAAACATTTAAGCAAAAATAATTAAAATGTTATATAGTTAGAGACAGTAATTTTTTTTAAAAAAAGTACTTTTGATTTTTCCTACAGTGCATCCATAAATTATGTTAATATAAATATAAGAACTGTCTAAAAATGTCCCATGACTAATGTGGTATAATCTTGTTCCAAAGGAGCTAATCAGATGAATCTAGCTGCAGGAGGAATAACTGATCAACAGACTACCATGATCTCAGAAACAGCTCTTCCGACTTCACTTGGGACAGCAAAGTAAGAAAGGCTGGTTGAGCATTTACATCTGACTATTACTTCTAGTGTTAGAAATTACAGGTTTTTGATAACATTACTTTCCATGGACATTTCATGTCTCCCTTTCCAAGGGATTCCAGAGTTGGTAGGGAGGGTTCAGTGGCAAAATTACAATAAAATTTCATTGCCTGTGCTTGCTGTTGTAATCAATTGTTTGGTAATTTCTTAACTTTTGTCATCAGTAGGGATACTTAAAAACAGAAATAAATTTCAGAACAGTAAAGATCTACAAAAGGTTCCATAACTACCTTTTCTTTAGCCCCTTAATGAGTGATGGCACAAATTCTGGCAGTGTTGGAAATCTCAGTGGCTCTATGCCAACAGCTGCACCACCTTCAAGTACCGGGGTGAGGAAGACCTGGCATGAGCATGTCACCCAGGATCTGCGCAATCACTTAGTACACAAACTGTAAGTATTAACCAGGTGTAGGCATAGCTTACTGTGGGATCAGACTAGTCTGTTAATTATGTTGTGTTACAGTGCCATTCCTTAGATTTGGGACCTGGGAGATAATATGAAAAGCTGGTTAATTTCAGTAAACATTGATTTGTTCCTTACTATATGAGAAGATATTTCATGAGAAAGACTACTTCACGCATTTATTCCACTTCCCAATTTCATCTTTTGTCCCAGTGCCACCCCCAGGCCTGACAAAGTTTCAATTATGTCATTCTGAAGAAAGAGTAGTTCCCATTGAATTTCTTAAGAGCTGGAATTTTTAAATGTGTGTCCACTACATGGTGTTTCCTTGCAATGTTTCTAAAGGGAATTAAATCTTTTCTTTTTGCAGCGTACAAGCCATTTTTCCAACTCCTGATCCAGCAGCATTGAAAGATCGTCGGATGGAGAATCTGGTGGCTTATGCTAGGAAAGTTGAAGGGGATATGTATGAATCAGCGAACAGTAGGGTACGTTACTGATCTGAAAAAAAGATTTGGATATGTCAAGCGCTAATGCCACTCTTTTGAAAAAATTCTTTGTTCTGGTACATTTCTCCAGGATCATGCTTCCACTGCAGGGCTCTTCTATGTAGCATAACGATCTAACAGATTGCCAGAATTATGTATCAGCTCCAATCTTCAGTGTTGTGACTGCTTAGAAAGTTTCTTTTCCACAGGAAGGAAGATCTGCAGGTTAAAGGCAAGCACCTGAATCAATAGGAACATCTTTTTCTAAAGTGAAGAAGTCTGGAATGTTACAGCATTTTCATATTACTGCAGGAGTCTAAAGCTACATACAGTTTCTGTTAGCCCTTGGACAGGAGGTTACAAGGAAATCCCGGGAACCGTAGGCTCCCCTGGGAAGCTGAAAAGGGCAGCAGCAGACCACTTCCATACTGCTGCCAGGAAAAGGAGCCAAGCTCAGTTCCAAGGAAGCTTTACCTTATATATCGATGCTGTTCATGAACTGTCCTCCCCAGCCGCATTAGTGAAAGCCTTGTATCAAAGACACGTAAAGCCCTTTTACTCTGCACTGCTGCGACCCTGTCAGGAGTACTATATACACTTCTGGGCACCACATTTCCAGAAGGATACTGACTGGTTAAATCAGGTTCAGAGGAGGACGACAGGGGCTTGAGGACATACCATATGAGAATAGGCTGAAAGAACTGGGTGGTTCCACCTGAAGAAAAGAAGATTGAGGCGAAGCATGGTATTAGTGTTTAGGCACATAAAAGACTACCATTTAATCTTCAGTTTATACTACTGTTCAATTAAATTGCATCCACAGTATTGCTCTCATTATCCTGTTTGAATTTTGCAGCAGCTCAGCCAAGTTTCCTTTCCTCTAGAGCGTAGGTGGATGGATAAGATTTAACTGTCCAGATGTTCAATTTAAATTCCTATCATCCTTCACCTTAGACCAGACTGGCTACAGCTGATCATGTCCAGCATCATCTAGAGGATGATGTGTTGCCTTTCTTTGATCTAGAGACTGTGTTGTGCCAAAGTTCAGAAAGAATCTTTTCAACATAGGTGCTCAGCTTCATGAGGTGACTGCTTCAAATGGCCACCGTTTGTGTACAAAAATGGATTCAAATTAATAATATCTTCAAACTGTGCTCTCTATAATGCATTCAAAGATCTGATCCTAGCATTCTCTTTTTTCAGGATGAATATTACCATTTATTGGCAGAGAAAATATATAAGATACAAAAAGAGCTAGAAGAGAAGCGGAGGTCTCGTTTGCATAAGCAAGGGATCTTGGGTAATCAGCCAGCCTTACAGGCCCCTGGGACTCAACCTCCTGGCATTCCGCCAGTGGCAGCAACTGTGGGACAAGCGCAACCTGTGAGACCTCCCAGTAAGTGGTTCACTAAAGATATAGAACAAGAAAAACCTTGCTTGTTCTTATTTTTATGTTGATGACACATCCTTCTGCCCTTCAAAAATCCCATCAGAGCATCTTACAATTTTTAAAAAATGAAAAAAAAATTAAAATCACATGAAAGCAGGATCAAATTTGAATTAGCCTATTATATCTACAACCATTTTCTGAAATTTTGAAGAGATGACATTTACTGGACCTCTCCCTCAGAAAGGAAGTTCGGGTTTTTTGTGGCTCTCTAGTACACCCAAATGAATTTTCTTAAGCAGACAAATATGACCTTTTCCCACCATAAAGATAAAGATGAACCAGATCACCCCTTCCCAGCACTTCCTCCCCAAATGGATTGCTTGATTTTATTATGCATCACTCTATTACTGCCTTTAGGTATCATTGTAGGGAGTACATGAGCTCATCTGAGGTGGGGCTCCAGAAGTATAGACAAAGTACTATCAAGAACCAAGTTCTCACATGTCTTGCAGCTTCTGTTAGATGTTTGTTTAATAATCTAAGAGACAAGATTTACCTCCATGGCACCTGCAGGTTTATGCTCCTAAAGTATAACAGCGCCACCCCTGGGAACCTCTCCAGTTGGTAAAAGTAAAACTGCTACTTATTCCATACTTTCTTGTGGGAGATTGACAGGAGAATCCATCTTTTAAGATGATGACACCATCTGCAATTTTTAATGTTCTGATTTTATGAATAATTAACCTTTTTTAAAACACATGTTGTCTCAAAGAATTCTAACTTAATTCAGAATTCAGTCAGTTAAACATGCATTCATTCTCTTACAGATGGGCCTATATCCATGCCAAGTGTGCCTCTGGGCCGTATGCAGGCCTCTCAAGGTATTTAGCATCCGTTGCTTCCTCTTTTTCTCAGCATCTCTGCTGTGAATTTTGTTTTTGGCCAGGGTAGCTTACCTGGCCTCTCCAATGCCATCTTTTCCATTAGCATTCTATCCCAAGTCAAATTGCTCAGTAATCTCTCAATAAAACCTTGATTCTCTAGACCTCCAAATTTTACTTGGGACTTCATTGTCCATTGTGTCTGAAGCAATTTACATTGTTTGCAAAATGGCATAATTGATGTTTTATGTTATTTGAATCAATTTATGCCATTCACATAATCACACAAATGACATAAATTATGTCAGTTATTTAAATTCAGAGTTAACAGACATCCCTTCCTCCCAAAGTGTCTATTAAATTGAGGTTTACTGTAATCATCTTTCCTTGCAGAAACTTCAGAAGTTCTGCTGATGAAAAGATAGTATCTATGTTCTGTAAAGTCTGATAAAAAGCAAAGGCTTGGAATCATGGGAACTCTTCTTAATGAGTCTTAGTAGATTCCAGCATCTTTACAAGATCAAGAAATATGATAAGCTTTGCAAAAATCAGCTTTAAACTGTTAGACCTGTGCAAGGAGGCAGAATACCTATTAACTTCAAAAAAAAAAAAAAAAAAAGGAAAGGAAAGAGGTGATGCAGTTGGCCGTGCATTGTTATGTGAAGCTTCAGGTGGATGCTTAGCTTGAATCTTCATCAAAGCAAAGCATCTTCTTGAAGGTTTGCGCAGTCTTATAAACTGGTGCCATGCCTTCAGCAACGTCTAATACAGAGCTGTCTGAGAATCTAGTTTTTCATTTCTCTTCAGTATGATCTACAGATGTTAGCTATTCTGTAGAATCCCTGTGCTGTCTTATCACCAAGAACTGGACATGAATATTTCCAAAGAAGAGGCATAAGAGGAATAGCTGAAGGTCCAAAAGCAGTCCTGTGCATGAAAAATATGAAATCATAAAATCCTTGGAATTTTTCACATAACTGTGGCTCATTTCTGATTACCACTTAGAACTGAATGTAGATATTGCTCTTTATTTCAGGAAGTACCTTTACAGGTTTCTCAGTGTCAGCAGTATTGCAGGCAGAATACAGTAGTTTTATTGAACTTCATCTCTCTGTACTAAGTAAAAACTCTTCTTTCATATGTGGGATTACACAGACATCATATTCAAAATAGGAAGGAAGGGGAAGTAGTTTAAAACTCTTGTGGCGGGCCTCTTCTTCTGAAGGTTCCCCAGGAAAAGAAAACTGCAATATTTATAGTAAAATAAATCAAGATACTCAGGGGCCAACCCCACTGACCCAAGGTAACAGTTATTTTCAAAGGCCCTGCAAAAGATTTCTTTTCTGAACCTCTTGGCATCCCCTCGTCTGTCTAGCTGAGGAATTGCAACTGGACGGTCCTTCTGGACTCATGGTTCCTGTTGGAAAAACAGGCAGCCCTGGCTTGGAGGGCTTTGCCCAGTTTCGGCTCATGTGCCAATTGCGGCCTTACCCAGAACGGGGAATACTGAAGAGGGTCCCTGCTTTCCTCCAGGTCGCACCGTTAGTCAACCGTGAGGGCAACCAGGGTGGTTTCACTCCCATATCTAGACCAGAATCCTGACTGCTAAAGATCCAGCTGAATCCTGGCTATGACAGTTGGATTTCATTGGGCTTCCTTCCTTGTTCATCAGAAGCATTCTTTGTTCTTTCTTCCTGCTCGTTTACTGAACTGCATGGGCCAGGTTTTCCTGCCCCTGTTTGAGGTCTGTACCAAGCAGGGCTTGGATGTTGTGTGCCTAATGAGCTGTTCTGGGGGTACATTTTGCAGGAGTGAATCAGTTTAACTCCATGTCCATAGGGAATGCCCAAATGCCTCCAGCATCAGTCGGGCCTCGTGCTGCTTCTCCACTGAACCATCCCATTCAGATGAACTCCATGGCTTCTGTTTCGACGGTTTGTATTGTATTATTTTCCTTCTCATTGTTCAGTTTTTAGAATGCTTTCAGACAGTCAGTTCAGCTGAGGGCAGCTTTGCATCCTTTCCAGTATTGCCACATTTGAATGTTTAGTTAATGCATTTATTGCGATATTTACTGATTTTCTGTATCACAGCCTCTGATATTATTTAATGACCAGTCTAAAGTAGTGACCCCACCTGTCTCTCTAAGTTACACAAGAGGACATATGGGAAATATAGAGCATAAGCCATTTAAAGGAGTATTGTGTTTGGTTCACTGCAAAGCCTTCCTTCCTTTTGTAGTTAATAAACCCTAACCCTCCTGAAACCTGTGGTCCAGAACCCTAATGGAGATAGGCTGTTTTGTTTACTAGATGGCTCTGTCTCCTTCCCGAATGCCTCAGTCCCAAAACGTGATGGGAGGTCATTCTGGCAACCTCTTGGGTCCGCCCGCTGCCCAAACCCAGTTCCTGTCCCAGAATCAGTTTCCTGCCTCTAGCGGAGTTCTGAATGTCAACAGCGCAGCCCTAGGGCAGCCAGCAGCACAGGCTGGAGTAGCGCAGGTACGTTTTGCAGTAAGCTAAAATTTATTTGACATTTCTGGCACGTGGTTTCAATACCTTTTGGGTAGTTACTTGCAAAATGTGGAGTCTTTTACTAAATCCTAGTTGTGGGGAATGCATAACATAACGGCTATTGTTTGCAGAAGAATAAAACGTGTTGTGATTTGTGTGTGTGTGTGTGCGCACGCATGCAAGCATTTGGTGAATTTTTATATATCATGTTAAGTATAGGTTTTTCTAACAGGGTCAGCTTCCTGGCAGTGCTGTTCCTAATTCAGTAACCATACTGGGATCACAAAATAGTCAGCTCTCGTGTCCTCCGGTGAGCCAGTCACCCCTTCATCAGGCTGCACCTCCTTTATCCACTATGGCTGGAGTGCCACCTCTTCCACACCAAACCCCTCCAGGACTTACTCCACCACAGCCAGTTGTGCCTGCCCAGCCATCCACCCCTGCCTCCTCTTCAGGGCAAGCCCCCACCCCAGCAGCCGGCTCAGTTCCCAACGCCATGCAGATGCAAAGCACCCCTTCGGGCCAAATGGCAGCACCGGCTCAGGTCACCCCACAGCCTCAGACCCCAGTGCATCCTCCATCTGTGCCAACCCCACAACCCCTGCAGCCGCAGCCACCGCCAATGGCAACCCAGGCTCCCGGCACTCCGGTAAGTGTTTCATCTTTCCCCTGTCTGCTCTTTCTGTGGCCTTGCTGGGACTGGAAGTTCCTTGGAAACCAAACAGCAAGTGAAACAACAGTATCCAAACTCATGATCTAGGGCAAAGGCAGGCCATTTTAAAAACTTAGAAAAGTAGAAAGTTCTTCCCTCATCCCAGAGTGGCATCAAAAGGGTAACAGAATGTCACTCTTTTACAGGCAGCCTTTAGTTGCTGCCTGCCATCCTGGATTGTTTGCTTTGGTCCCAAGCCATAAAGAGCTTAATAGTGAAGCAGTTTAGTTGAACTTTGGTCACAGCAGATGTTTTAGCACTGACAGATGGTTCCAGCTAGCCCCTTCACAGCTGCATTTTGCATTATCTACAATTTCTGGACTCTCGTTAAGGGCAGCTCTAAACTGGAAGTTTACAAGATATAGATCATTCTGTGTGTTGTTTTTCAAGGGCTTTATATTAGCTTTGCTTGTGGCATGCACAGACAATTGGTCCTCTGCAGTTGCCTCTCATGTACAACACACTGAGCAGTCCTCCCTTTAAATTCTGCCACAATCCTTCAAATATACCATTAGGCAGCTTACAGTAAAAAAGTTAGTGGGCAGATGATTCTCTGACTTACCTTGACTTCCTATCGAGGATTCTAAGATGGGTAGACAAAGCAGATTCACTATACAGAGATGTCCACGGATAGCCAACTTAGTTTAATGTTGCAGGTTCAGTGCCAATCTATAAAGGCAACTTTTTGTGCTTAGCGCTTTTTCTTTCTTTCTTGCCAGCTATCCCAAGCAGCAGCGAGTACTGACAACAGGATACCTACTCCCGGCTCTGTTGCCAGTGCTGATGTCAGTGCCCAGCAGCTTGGTCAGGAACCACAAATGCAAGAAAATAAGCCAGAAGTCACGATGGAAAAAGCTGACTCAGAATATGGCGAGGCTCAGCTGGAGCCAAAACCTGAGGTAACTGAGGGCCAAATCATTATTAGTGAGTCAACAAAAAGCATGACCTTCTCTTGCTTACCTGAAAAAAAACAGGTACTCATCGAGATAAATACTCTATTTTCCCTTTGCTTTTTAGTTGGAGGAGGACATACCAGGACCTGCACGAACCAAAGAAGAAACTAATGGGGTAGATAGCAAACAAGAGTCCATGGAGGTAGAAGGGAAAAAATCTGAGCTAAAAGAAGAGGAGGATGGGAGCAGCAATGGCACTACATCACAGTCTACATCACCATCTCAGTCACGGAAAAAAAGTAAGCCTGCATCTCTGTAACTCTTGAATACCTTCTGAGGCTTGGCAACAAAGCAGTCAAGCCTCTTGTGCAGTCAGGCCTAAGCTTCACTTGCATTATCACTCTGTTCTCAGTAAGAGTCAGCCAGCCAGGTACCCTGGAGAATGAGAAACAGGGCTAAAAGATAACTGTTTCTTATGGCTTGTCCTTAGTCTCTGGGGGAAAGCGGTATATTTTCCATGAGTATGGTCAATTTTTATTAGCTTTAGCTATCGGTCACCAATCCTTTCTCCAACAATATTTGTTTTATCCTTTCTTAAAGTTGCCTGAGCAAGGTCAGGGATCATTGCATCTTTTGTAATTAAGTTTCTTCAACAAAGTATAAATTTGCGAAGATTAAAAAACTTCGTGAAAAATATAAAAATGACTTGTGGTTGATTGCATTAATTGTAAGGTAAACTGCCTTGAATTGTGTAGAATTGTTGTGATGCATAGATGGGTGGATAATAAAAGGATTTTTTTCAACAGTTTTTAAACCTGAAGAGTTGCGCCAGGCCCTCATGCCTACCTTGGAAGCTTTGTATCGCCAGGATCCAGAGTCTTTACCTTTCAGGCAACCTGTGGATCCTCAGCTTCTAGGTATTCCGGTAAGTGAGCAAATATAAGGAAATTCGCTAATTTCTGCTAGCCATGCATAGTTCTATATGTGTTAATTAGAGGGACCATCTGAGTAAAGAACAGGTCCCTTTTTCCAGTTGTAATGGACTGCAGGAAATACCAGACTTTGTTACTTTGAAAAGCTTCCAGAATATATTTCTGGGGCTTCAAACTGCCAAATAAAAATATGGGTATTTAGTGCTGGAGAGCTATGATGAGTATTCGTGGTAGTAGACACAAAGAGACCCTGATTGTTTGATCCAGTTTGATTTCCAGAAGACCAAGAATGCAGTGAAAGTGCTGTGCCCTGACTCCTGCCTCATTTTACTTTGGGAATATTACCAGCCTCTCTTTTCCTGTCAGTGAAAAGCAGAGGAGACCCACACCCTAATGTCTGTTATAAGCCCAATAGCTGTTTTGAGGCCTTGAAAGTGGGGCGGTTAATGTCATACAGAACTGTACAATCCTTCATGCTTTCTGAGCTTGGTTGTTTGCTTCCAGACATTTCATTACTCAGCTAGGTAACATCAGCAGCAGACAACCAAGCTCAGAGCGCCAAGGACTCCACAGTTCAACCCTGAGCTACATACATTCTCTTCTATTGGTACAGTACTGTTCCTTTGCTTCCTAACGAGGAGTGAGCTGAAGCAGCAAATGAATCCTTGGTGGTAGTCCTAACAATAAGTGGGGGACATTAGTAAGAATTATTTACTGCTTTCCATTGTTGCATCCGGAATATGCAGCTGCTTTTATTTTTTATGTATTTATTTGATCCAGCTATGTTTTATTATTATTTCATGAATGTTTCTTTTTCAGAATGTTGTTTTCATTGGGCACTGCCTTGTGTCATTCTGGAGAGGGCAGCTATATTTGTTGTTTAGTCGTTAAGTCGTGTCCGACTCTTCGTGACCCCATGAACCATATTGCGCCAGGCCTTCCGGTCCTTCACTGCCTCCCTGAGTTTGCTCAGTTTCATGCTCATTGCTTCAGTGATGCTATCTAACCATCTCATCCTCTGCCGTCCTCTTCTCCTTTTGCCTTCAATCTTTCCCAGCATCAGGGTCTTCTCCAAAGAGATCTCTCTTCGCATTAGGTGACCAAAGTATCTGAGCTTGAGCTTCATTATCAATCCTTCCAATGAGCAATCAGGGTTGATTTCCTTTAAGATTGACTGGTTTGACCTCCTAGCAGTCCAGGGGACTCTCAAGAGTCTTCTCCAGCACCACAGTTCAAAGGCATCAATTCTTCAGCGCTCCGCCTTCTTTATGGTCCAGCTCTCACAGCCATACATTACTATTGGAAAAACCATAGCTTTGACTATGCGGATCTTCGTCGGCAAGGTGACGTCTCTGCTTTTTAATATGCTATCTAGGCTTGCCATGGCTTTCCTCCCAAGGAGCAAGCGTCTTTTAATTTCATGGCTGCAGTCTCCGTCTGCGGTGATCTTGGAGCCCAAATAAATGAAGTCTGTTACTGCTTCCATTTCTACTCCTTCTATTTGCCAGGAATTGATGGGTCCAGATGCCATGATCTTAGTTTTTTTAATGTTGAGTTTCAAGCCAGCTTTCGCACTCTCCTCTTTCACCCTCATCAAGAGGCTCTTTAGTTCTTCTTCACTTTCTGCCATTAGGGTGGTATCGTCTGCATATCTGAGGTTGTTGATGATTCTCCCTGCAATCTTAATTCCGGCTTGTGATTCTTCCAGCCTGGCATTTCTCATGATGTACTCTGCATATAGGTTAAATAAGCAGGGTGACAGTATACAGCCTTGTTGTACACCTTTCCCTATTTTGAACCAATCGGTTGTTCCATGACTGGTTCTAACTGTTGCTTCTTGGCCCGCATACAGATTTCTCAGGAGACAGGTAAGGTGGTCTGGTACTCCCATCTCTTTAAGAATTTGCCACAGTTTGTTGTGATCCACACAATCAAAGGCTTTTGCATAGTCAATGAAGCAGAAGTAGATATTTTTCTGGAACTCTCGTGCTTTCTCCATGATCCAGCGAATGTTGGCGATTTGATCTCTAGTTCCTCTGCCTCTTCAAAACCCAGCTTGTACATCCGGTAGTTCTCAGTTCATGTACTGCTGAAGCCTAACTTGTAGGATTTTGAGCATAACCTTGCTAGCATGTGAAATGAGTGCAATTGTGCGATAGTTTGAGCATTCTTTGGCACTGCCCTTCTTTGGAATTGGAAAATAAACTGACCTTTTCCAATCCCGTGGCCACTGTTGCGTTTTCCAAACTTGCTGGCATATTGAGTGCAGCACTTTAACACCATTGTCTTTTAGTATTTTAAATAACTCAGCTGGAATACTGTCATCTCCACTAGCTTTGTTGTTAGCAATGCTTCCTAAGGCCCACTTGACTTCACTCTCTAGGATGTCTGGCTCAAGGTCAGTGATCACACCAGCGTGGACATCAGGGACATTAAGATCTTTCTTGTATAGTTCTTCTGTGTACTCTTGCCACCTCTTCTTAATCTCTTCTGTTTCTGTTAGGTCCCTGCCTTTTTTGTCCTTTATCATGCCCATCTTTGCACTAAACGTTCCTTTCATATCTCCAATTTTCTTGAAGAGATCTCTAGTCTTCCCCATTCTATTGTTTTCCTCGATTTCTTTGCATTGTTCATTTAAGAAGGCCTTCTTATCTCTCCTTGCTATTCTCTGGAAATCTGCATTCAGTTGCTTATATCTTTCCCTTTCACCCTTGGTTTTCGCATTCCTTCTTTCCACAGCTATTTGTAAAGCCTCATCAGACAGCCATTTTGCTTTCTTGCATTTCTTTTTCTTTGGGATGGTTTTAGTTGCTGCCTCCTGTACAATGTCCTCAGCTGAACGTCCTTTCGGCTTTGGCCCAGCCGCTTCACTCTTTCTGGAGCTACTTGGAAATGCCCTCCGCTCTTCCCCAGTAGCATATTGGACACCTTCCGACCTGAGGGGCTCATCTTCTGGCGTCATATCTTTTAGCCTTTTAACATTGTCCGTGGGGTTTTCTTGGCAAGGATACTGGAGTGGGTTGCCATTCCCTTCTCCAGTGGACCACATTTTGTCAGAACTCTCTGTCATGACCTGTCCGTCTTGGGTAGCCCTGCACGGTATAGCTCATGGCTTCACTGAGTTACGCAAGCCCCTTCGCCACGACAAGGCAGTGATCCATGAAGGGGGGCAGCTATATAAATTGACTAAATAAATGAATAAAAACCCCATCCCTCCCATTCCTGGCTTTAACCACTTAGGAGTTACTTTTTTATTGGGTATCAACAAGCCAACCTGGAAGGTAGTCAGCATAGCAGTTGGGGTTGCAGGATTTTAAAGAATTAATCATTCTCATTTCTTTGAGTTGTGTGGCTACAAGGGCCATCTACCAGAGGGCATGAGATCTTTATTCAAAAGCAAGACGGCTAAGTCCAAATCCAACTGGGAATGTATTTTAGAACTATGTCAGTCAATCTGTTTACATAGTAGACTTTGGGATTAGTTTAACCAACCAGCTTATTATAATAGATCTTCAGTGTCAGAGTAGATTTACATACATTCAAACAGTAAATGTGCATGCACAGAATACGTGCAAATTTAGACATGTTCATCTGTGCATACTCACAGGTATATACTTTTTGCCAGAGCTGAAGACAGCAAAGTAGTTGTCTCTTAAGTAGAAATTCTGACAGGTGAATTCAAGGAATTGAATTAATTTTGCAATTGCTGGTTGTACAAAATATAAGGGGTGTACCATAGCTGGTGGCCAGTGGGGTAAAGCTGTCATCATGTATCCTTACATATGCTGCTTCTTTTTCCACAATCAGTTTGAACTGTAGATCAGAGTTCATTGTTTTGCCTTTTCTGGAAAAAGCAAGAAAGGATAGTGTTACACAGATCTTTAAAAAAAACCTTCAATTTTCTCTTTTTCCTGGATTCTGGTCCCCCCGAAGTCCCAGTGAGGTTCATTCTGCTCAAACAAACTTATTTATGAGTTCCAGGATTTCTATCTCTCTGGTGGCTTTTCTTGTGTCAATACAGCAAATCTATCCCGTGTCCCTGTCAAAAACATTTAAGGTTCTCTCCCCCTGCCCCTCAAAATTTGGTCAACTCTGCTAGTTCCATAACTTATAGGATTTCTCTTTGATGATTATCTAAACATAACTCCTAAGCATAAATAAGTAACTCCTAAGTGGTTAAAGCCAGGAATGGGAGGGATGGGGTTTTTATTCATTTATTTAGTCAATTTATATAGCTGCCCTCTCCAGAATGACACAAGGCAGTGCACAATCCATTTATTTTATGGATATATTCTTTAGGTGCTTTGTTGCCACCTTAATGGAGGTATCCTCCAAAAGGATGTATCTAGTGTGTGACAGAAGATGAGGAAAGGGAGGGTTTCCCTTATTGAGTGGGGAAGTGGGGTTTTCTTCCAGGCTCAGGAATTGGCCTGGGAACTGAGAGAAGCCCCTCCTCTCCTTGGTATCATTCTTGAATCAAGAGGAGAATCTTCCAGAGGGAAACTTTGGAAGCTTGATAAAGGAAATGACCAGTAAATTAATTGCTTCCTTTTACAAACGTATACCACTGTCTGGCCAGATTGGCCTAGAATTCTGACTGTTAAATTGCAGTTTTCCTAAGTTAAGAGATTAGATAGCCCACATGGCTGGTTCCAGGAGTTCTACCAGCAGCTGTCCTGTTTCCAACTTTGCCTGTTTTGAGCTGAAGAAAGGGGTGCATGCCCAGTTCTACCACCATCAAAAAAGGAAAGGAAGTTTGCACACAAGAGCAGCATTTCTACTCTTTTCTCTTCCCTCTCCTATAATGGAGCCTCTTTTGCTCCAGGACCTGCCATGCATTTTTACCTAGCTAGTATTTTATACATCATTGACAAAAGCTGGAAGTCATTGGAAAAGGGACACTTGTCTTCAGACTCTGCCCATAAACTCTTATAGTCAGTTAAAAAATTTCAACTGCCAAGCTAACCTAATGTTTCTTTTTTCTTTTCTTTGTTTCTTTTTTACATTCAAAGGATTATTTTGACATTGTGAAGAACCCCATGGATCTTTCCACAATTAAACGCAAGTTGGATACAGGGCAATACCAAGAGCCGTGGCAGTATGTGGATGATGTCTGGCTAATGTTCAATAATGCCTGGCTTTACAACCGCAAAACATCAAGAGTCTATAAATTTTGCACTAAGCTTGCAGAGGTCTTTGAACAAGAAATTGACCCTGTTATGCAGTCCTTAGGATACTGTTGTGGCCGCAAGGTGTGTTTGGTTTCACTGTACCTATGAAAATAAGTTTATAAATGAAAAGGATTTTTCTCATTTTGCCCAGAGTCTTGTTTTAACCTGTAAGGTTCTGAGCAGGAGTAATATGTAATGTAAATAAAGGAATTTATCAAAACTCTTGTAATGAATAGATGAATTTATGAGAATTATGTATTAGTTTTACAGAAATCTTACAATTATAAAATCAGTTTAATAATGAGCTTCTCTTCCACTTTTGAGAGGGAAATATAAACTGCTGTATTTCCTTCAGCTGGTTTTGATATGCCCATCATTTCTGGACTATATGAGCCCCAGCTGAGCAAGTGAGGCCTTTTTGATGTTTTTTCCAAAAGAGGCTCTAAATTACTTTACACTGAGTGTAAAATAATTTACATACTATGTGTAAATTAACTGTAGAATGAATAGTGTAGTTGCTGTACGTATGAGTGAAAAAGTTTTAGGTAATGCTAAAGTGTTTTAATGCCATAAAAATCAGTATTCCAAGCATTTTATATGAAATTATATATTTAATTTAGAATGTTGTGCTTCTATCCATTTATTTTATGTATTTTAAAACTGAATATCCCAGCTATTAGGAGGGGATTAAAAATAGCATCCAACTCCTTATTCATGTAATATTCTTACAATACAGATTGATTAATAAAAGTAACATTAGTAAGACAGCAGCTAATTTTTGCATTCTTATTAGATGACATTGTACTTAGGTTCTTTAATGACTTTAGGGAACTGCAGACTTGTTTCTTAAGTCCTGAGATGTTTATTATACAAGTAGAACCTGCAAGAACGGAGTGTCCTCCATGGGCCTTCTTCCAGTTCCTCTGTAAGGAAAGGAGAAGGTATCTTGGGTGTCCTATGAGATATTAAAGCAAACATTAAACTAATCATTTGTACTGCATGAAAGTATTATTGCTTGTGCATATGTGTAGTTCTTTCATGTAGCAAACTGTTCTCTTTGCCATTCTTTTTCTTTTGTAGTACGAGTTTTCTCCTCAGACTTTGTGCTGCTATGGCAAGCAGCTGTGCACTATCCCCCGAGATGCTGCCTACTACAGCTACCAGAACAGGTGAGTCTTGGTGTCCTCCTGCCCGGATCAGAAGCAAGGGCTAAGATTTGATTTTGTCCGCTTGCCACTTCTTCCTGCTGGAATCTAGGAGGAGTTTCCTCTTGTCAGAAAATGTGGTGACATCTGAGACCACTCTCATTTATTTAGGATATTTTGGGGGGGTTGCTGCTCTTGGGGTAATAAGAAAGAAATAATAAATTAACGTTGATTAGTTGTTGGATGAATGCTTCCTCTCCCCTACATCATGTCCACCTGCACTGTGATCTCTGGGCTCTGTATAATGTGTGACTAAGCCTAATTCTGCATTCCCTGCCACTGTCCCTTTATTGCAGCCTGCCAATAAAGGATGCGCATGGCAGGCAACAAGACCTAGCTGAATTCAACTTGGAGGCTCTCGAGTAGTATGTGCTGTATGGGATGTCAGCCCTCTGTGCTTGGGTTGAAATATTGTCCACCAGAATTCTGCAGCTGTTTATTTTGGAAGAGATGGAATGTCTTGCAGGCTTCGCTTTGACTGAGGGATGCTTTTACCCATATAGGTGGGTGAGACAAATGCTTTGTCTCACTGACTATATGGGTGCCCTCTCACGATGTCCTGTATCTAGCAAGGAAAAAGGGAGTCTTGGACATTGCAGACAGAAGCAAAAGAGTGCTTCTAAAAATGTGGAGAAAACATCTAAAGGGGCAGATGGTGGGCTGCCTGGCTTTGGCATACACATTGCTGGACCTCATTGCAACCAGTTTGGATTTGGTCTGTTACAGTGACTCTCTTTGATAAAACATCTGGATAATCTTGGTGACCAGTGTGGCAGAATCAACCTTGCTATTAACCAGGCAATCTGCTTCTGCCTGCTGCTGCTGCTGCTGCTGCTGCTGCTGTTGTTGTTGTTTTTGGGCAAGATGATTATTGATGAAGACATGGTTTAGCTGTCTGACTGTGGGCTGTTTTTGTTACGCTTTGCAAACCAGCCTTTGATTTTTCTTTGTAAACTATGAGTAGCTTGTTTCCAGCAAAGTAATCCATTAAAAATCACCATCTGCACAAAAAGGCAGTCTTGGACAGTGCTTAACAGGTGTATAATTTGATAGTGTGGAGAGCAGCCACCATGTTACTTTTGATTCTCCTTTTTGTTGGCTCACTGTGATGATTAGAACAAGCGTTGTTGTTCTAAACATACCCATGGATGTTTATATCTTTTTCTTTTCTTGTTTTTAAAAATGTAACTATGCTTATTTTTCTGTTGATTGCAATTACCTGTATTGGTTGCCTGCCTTTGTGTTTTAGTTCATACCTTTTCCATACATTGGCCAGGTTTGTCTTATACTGATACAGTTTTGCTTCCAGATTTTCTAAAAGTAAAAATGTGGACCTGGACTTATTCAAATGCAAGTTATAACTTTCCTTTACTCATCTTTGCTTAACTTAAACCAACAAAGAATTGGCTAATCTCCATTCTAGTTAACAAAAATGGAAACCAGTCTGTTTCAGTTTGCAAAACCTTAATATATCACTTCATTATGTTGTGTGTTATTACAATATAAACTATGTAAATAGTTCATATGAATTTATAAACTTTACATAGACTGGAAAATGGTTTTTGGTTACATGCTTGTTTAAAATATGGTCTTGGTTTTGTTTATATAATATGCATTTAATTTGAGCAGTTGGTCACATTTAAAATAACTTCTTCAAACACAGTTTGGTACAGTGGGCAATATTAAAACTATTCCTATTTCTATTGTATTCATAAATATTGCAATAAACCTATTTTGGCTGCAGTAAAATCATATTTAGTAACTGCTTGCTTTAAAGAATACTTTATGATTAAACAGAATCCAAATTCTTCAGCTGAAAGACTATACAGATTGATGTCCTTTGAGGCTACTCCACAAGAAGCCTGGAATTTTGGAGCTCCCCTTTATCACCAGTGGAATGAGACCGAATGCTAACCTGCACTTTGCCTTGGCTTTCTACTCTGTGTTGTCTTGGTGTTTGTGTCTTACTACTTCTGTCTGTGCTGTTTGTCCCCTTCCCTCTTTTCTAACCCTTCCCTCCCCCTCCTCTTTTCCTTTTCATTGTCCACACTGGCCCATCATTCGACAAACAACGCTCCCCCTTTCGTCGTGGTGATCTGCCCTGCTCTGATTGGTGGTTCCATTGCTTGGGTGGCTATGTATTTTGGTGGACCAGTTCACCCAAATATGGCCTTCTCGCTGACAGGTATCACTTCTGTGAGAGATGTTTTACTGAAATCCAGGGCGAAAACGTTACCCTGGGTGACGACCCTGCCCAGCCACAAACGTAAGTGTTTCGCTTTTTTAAATGCTGAGTATAAACTAAGGAAGGAACAGTTTCAGTCATAGTTTAGGAACATCAGACATAGCAAACCAAGAGACTAACAGGCACACCTTCTCATAGTATACTGTCACCTCCTTGTGTTTGCAGAAAACTCTTGAGCTGCAGCTTTGCTGCATACAAGGAGTCTTGTCCTCTCTGCAGAACCTGCTTCTTTTGCCATTTTCTGGCATGGCAGCCACCCATTTTTCATCCTCAGCACTGAGCAACATTTCATGAATGTTCAATTTAAAAGACTCATATTCAAATCCCATTCGGCTATGAACACTTTGCACACCACTGTTCTCAGCATCACATTCTGGAATACATGGAGAATAAATAGTCCTGTCTTTAAAACATATTGTCAAAAATGAATTATTTGAGCACTAAAGCAAAGAAAGAAACCAACCAGTGCTTAAATTAGCTTGTCCTCACAGTTACAAACCTCAAGACCCTTTTTAGTGATAGTTTATGTGCTTTCCTGCAAGCATTGTACAATGAATTTAACACACAAATTGTAACAGGTTTTTTTTTTCATCTTGGCTTAAATATTCAATTTGATTTGGGTTTATTCTTACAACTGGAGATTACAAGCCATCCTTGTCTAAGAATACCAGGTGACAAATTCCAGCTTGACTGACGTTATAGGAATCTTCTGAAGCATACACAGCTTTGTTGTATGTAGCTGTCTTGTTTAGGGAAAGATACTTATAGCCTATAATGTAGCTAAACCAAAGCATGTCCTAATTTATTATGTGTTTTTCTCTGCAGAACCATCTCAAAAGATCATTTTGAGAAGAAAAAAAATGACACACTTGATCCTGAGCCGTAAGTATACTGTGATTCTGTTGGAGCAGTAGCTGCAAAACCGAGCCTCAAATTTAGGTAGTTTACTGTAAGAATCAGTGGGGGAAACTATTGCAGGGAAACTGTAAAAATAATGTCAAAATCCAATAATTTAGAGAGGAATGCATGCAGAAATCTATTTATGCCTGAAACAACAATGTCATGCAGAAACACTTTCAACACTTTAACAATATTGAGGAACAAATATGTATCTAATATGTATTTTTGTTTCAAGGAAGTTAAAACTTGTTCTCTTACCTTGTTCAGTTTTGTTGATTGCAAAGAATGTGGCCGGAAAATGCACCAGATATGCGCATTACACTACGATATTATTTGGCCTTCTGGGTAAGTGGCTCTGAGAGCTATCATGTTTTAATATTGTGAACATTACACGAGTTTCAAAATTCTATGTAGATGCAGGTGATTTGCAACAAAAATATCTTTGTTTTGTGATCAGCTTTGGGAAGATCTGCTCAGCATGTCTGTGATACTGTATGTGGTTGCAATGCCGCTTTTAAATTCTCTTTGTTTATTTTGCCAAGAGTTACTTTGCTCCATCTCTAGTAAAATGCCTTTTAGGGGCTAAGAAATATATAGTCTTTATATATTTGTAGTCATTTCTACATAATGAGCTTAGAAGCTTAGAGCTAAACTTGCTTCTGAGGAACTACTCAGTTCCTTAACATTAGGCTTTGGGGGTCTGCAGTCTTGTTACCCCGTTTGTGGGTTTCCCATAGGCTCTGGTTTCTCTTGTGCTTTTTAATGCAAGTGAGAAGGCACTTGGTGACATCTTGTCTGAATCTGAGAAAAGAATCAGTCTACTGTGAATCATGTAGGCAGCTGCCTTTTATCAGGCCAGGCCATCTCAGAATGGTCTGTACTGTAAAGGCATTCTGTGAATTTCCTAGAGGAATAATAAAAACATGCCAGGTTTAATGTAGTACCAGGTTCCATGTGCGTGACACCTGATGTGGTGCACATGTCACAGTACGTCAAGGAAGTGCCCTTAATGCAGAATGAGAACAGCCCTGGACGGATTCAACACCAGTTCTGTTGGAGCATTGAACGAGGTACCCAGCTGACAAGAAATTGCCTGTAGTAGTCTCTTTGACAGATGCTCTAGGATGCAAAGAGCTCCTCTGTGCAGATCCTAATGGCATTTGGAGCTGAGTATTGCACATTCTCTGCTTCATCGTCCATTGGCTAAGAGACCTGGGCTATTTGTAAGTCTAACACTCCTTTCAGCCATCCGCCCAAGTCACTGGAATCAGCCTTGCAGTGAGTAAAGCTGCTGTTTTCCATGTTCTGCCAGGGTAGTCCCACGAACCCTGTTCATCTCAGCTCTTCAGGAGTTAAGGTGGGCTTCAGCTCCAAGTTAAAAATGCCCCACGGGTGAGAAGAAAACACAGTGCCCTTTGGCACATTTCCTCTTTATGAAGAAAGTGATATCTTGTTAAGTAAATCTTTCTTTCTTTCTGTAACCTTTTATAATATTTTCAGCTCAGGATACATTTATTAACTTTTTGTTGTGTTTTAGTTTCGTGTGTGACAACTGCTTGAAGAAAACTGGCCGAACACGCAAAGAGAATAAATTCAGTGCCAAAAGTAAGTTTATGACCTCCTTTATTGCATATTACTATATTTACATATAATTTCTTAATGCATCTTTTAAAGTATCCCATTATTAAAATATTTTAACTTTTTTTTTAAAAAAAAGGTAACACTGTGGAAGGCTATTCATATTTGGATCTTATTTTGATTCAAATAAGTAGTGGAGTGGGAAAAATAACTGTATTGCAGATCTAAATATAAAGCAGAACTCCACTACTTGGACCTTTTACTCTGTTCCCCCAGCAGAAGACAGGAGCATTTTTAGTATTCCCAGTTTTAGAAACAGCAAGCCTTGTGAAGCGTTTGGTGCTTGTGCCTCCAAGAGTGTGTTTTCATATGGTCTGTTCCTGATCACATGAATACTGCTTGTCACTGCCCCAGTCAGCTTCCCACCCCTATCCTCTCTGGTTCCTGATCTGTGTTGCAAGCCCCTGCTTTTGGTGATGGCTTCATATGTTTTTATTACGAGGCAATGTTCCATAGTAATAAGGGCTATTCCTTTAACATTTGGAAACAAGCTCATGGATTTCCTATGGAGGTTACTTACCATAAAGGATGTTAATTTTACCTTTATTCCTAAATATTGATGTAATGAAATATAGCAGATGAACAGGATGATCTCTTTCTGTTCTTCCCTTCCTCCTCCCCACCCACTAGGGTTACAGACTACTCGTTTAGGAAATCATTTGGAAGAGCGTGTAAATAAATTTTTGCGACGACAGAATCATCCAGAAGCTGGGGAAGTCTTTGTGAGAGTAGTAGCCAGTTCAGATAAAACAGTAGAAGTGAAACCAGGAATGAAATCTAGGTGAGTTTTGCTTTTCTTTTACTGGATTCATCTCATTACCATAACCAGTTGGCTGAATCCATTTCTCTATAATCTCTTCCTTTATTTAAACAACTAACATTTTAATTTCTTGTGACAATGCCATTTCACTATCGTTGTTGTTGTTGTTGTCATCATCATCATCATCATCATCATCATCATCTTAGAATTTTGTCTGCATAGTCTCAGAGCAGGGTATTTTATATATTGGGAACCAGAAAGCCTTGTATGCTGTGCAGATGACAACAACTAGCAGGCAAGACTAGGATGAATTAGGTTAGCTACAAGAACTCCAGATGAGTAATTTTACTGAAAAAGAGTTACTGTAGAAGTCACAACAGATGAATAAAAGCAGTTGTTGTGTTTTAACAGCAAGCCACCCATCCTTATAGAAAATGTTCAAGCCATTGCGTGCTCCCCCCTTTTTGGGGGGTGGGGGAGACCTGGTTTCCGCCTAGCCTTTGTTTTAGTAATGGTCAGATCTGCTATCTTGTTTTTCTCAGGCTTATGTGAGAACTGACTCTCACAACAGCTAGCAGGTAGAGCAAGCTTTTGCTTGGGAAAAATTCAGAAATACCATTCTCAGTTCTCTTTGCCCTTTAAAGAAGAATTCTAAGCAGCTGGGCACTTTATGCCAAATGCAGGGCCCAATGAACCTTGTTTACAAGAACAGCCTTTGAGTGGAGGTTGTGTTTGCCATTTTCATCTATTATAAACCAATAACCAATAACCCTGCTCGAGGACAGATATTTATTTCTAAGCTCTAATCATTAATTCCTCAACTTTTTATCTTCCTTAAAATGGTGTGGATTCCTCTTTCTTGTAGATTTGTAGATTCTCGTGAAATGGCTGAGGCCTTCCCCTACCGAACAAAGGCTCTTTTTGCTTTTGAAGAGATTGATGGTGTGGATGTCTGCTTTTTTGGCATGCATGTGCAAGAATACGGATGGGATTGTCCACCTCCAAACACAAGGTCTTGCTTTGCTTCCTACCAGATTCTGGTTATTCAGTCTCAGCCCAGGCTATCTCACATGGTTGTAGTTGTGGGGGGAAATTAGATGAGGAAGTGCTTTTTATTTATATATAATTTTATTAACTGCCTCAGTCTTGAGGGACACAAGGCAGTGTATAAATCTAAAATATAATAAACACATAAGTGTTACAGTACTGCAATACAAAACAGTAAGCCATTCCGGTGTCAATAACACCACATAGTCAATTCCCAGACACCTTTGGAAGGCCACGAAAGTCTCCCCCTTCACTTTGGGGGACAGGCTGTTCCAGCGGAGATGAGCTACATAGAATGACTGTTTTGTGCCCTATCCCTCTGCACCCCACAATCTGAGGGACCTCCGGCAGGGGCACCTGATCATCCAGACTGAGTGGGAAAGATGATCTCTTGGATACCCAGGCCTCAGGCTGTATAGGTCTTTATGGGTAGTGACCTCAAATTGCACTCAGAAAGACACCATTTCCCAGAGTGATAGAATGTGGCAATTCTGGGACTGCCTAATAATCGGGAGGCTGCTGCATTTTCAGCTCAACTTTCTAGAAGATCTTCGGGGCCAGACCTATGTCAAGTAAATTACAGTAATCCAGCTAGAGAGGCCATGAGCTTCTGAAGGAAAGGCAGGATGTAAATCAAAGAAACAATTGCTCAACCGCTGAGTTTACTTTCCCTTTTGTCACAGGCGTGTGTACATCTCCTACTTAGACAGTATCCATTTCTTTCGCCCAAGATGCCTCCGGACTGCTGTTTATCATGAAATCCTTATTGGGTATCTGGAATATGTCAAGAAACTGGGGTGAGTGTTCTGCCAGGACATTTTAGTAGACATTTTGATGGTTCTGCCTTACATATAATGCACATTCCTCTGAGTGGAAACAGGTGGAATTCAATTATAACCCTCTAGCCAGGGTCAGTCATCACATTTTCCTTACACTGGCATATGAAAAAGCAAATGCCAAATTATTGTATTGTGGTTGGGAAGCGTGGTTGAGAGCCCAGGGAAAGATGTCAGGGGATGCTAATTCATAGTAGGCATAAGAGGAACCCAAAGCAGACAGGAATTCTTCAAGGACATCCATTCATCCTTCCTCACTTACACATACTTTTCCAAACTCAGCTTCCCTCTTCTGATGCAGTAGCAGCAATTTGGATTGATGCATGTAGTGTGCTTTCTGAGGAGAAGTGCAAAAGTACTCATTACAAGAACAAGAGAATGAGCCCAGTGTAGATTAGACTTTAGGAACAAAATCAGTCACTTGGAAAATTGCTCTTTGCTGTGCTTCAGCCTTTAATCTCATTGGGTTATCTTGATTTCCCTACAGCATGCTACAACAAGGAGAAGGGGAAGGGTGGGGAGAGGCGGACAAGCCAGAAGTGTAGACTTCAACAGTCATGTCTATCCTATAGACTTTCAGTTCCTAAATACCTAGTTCAGTTCCAACAGTCCTATATTGCATGTAGTAATTTTCTTTTCAGGTGAAAACAGTTCACACATTTCAAAAACATGTACAATTGTGTGGGCAAGTGTCAATTTTTCAGCCTTCTGGTGTGAAACTTGGTGGAACTCTTAGTTTTTACACATAGGGTCATTCTCTCTATGTTGTTCTTTGAGACTTATACAAAAGCATCATGTGTGAAAATCCCAGCAACTTCAGCAACTTGTGGGAAATAGTAGCAATTCTCTTTCCTCCTGTTAACTAAAAAAGCTTGATCAGCCTATTTAATTGACATTTTCTTTTTGTATGTATGCAAGGCCTTTGAAATTAGCTCACAGCTTTCTAATGAATAATAGGAAATAACATTCTTGCAGCACACAATTACTTGGTATTTCATTTGCATAGAAAGCTTCAAGGTCTAACAGTTGTGTTATCAAATGTCTCAGACTTATGCCTCAGTGTGGTGCATTTAAAAATTCAAGCCACCATTTAGGTGTAAAGCAGTTTAGGTGGCAACTCTGGGCCAGCTGCCCTACTGAGTCTTGCAGAAGCTTGCGTGTTTGAAGCAGATTTTTCAACTTCTTGGGAATGGGATAGGAAAGTAGGAATCGTACACATATTATCCCAGTTTTGTGACCATGTAAGCTCAGAATAGCTTTCTGAGTTGAGCTGGGTTTTGTAGGACACAAATTGTCACTTCCTTCCAACCCAGGAATTACTGAAGAGACTACAGTTGACAGAATACACGGAGAAGGTAATTCTTTGGACAGATGCAAGTAGAAAGTGATTTCCCCCCTTTTTTTTAAATGTAAGATATTTATAGTTTGCCCATTAACCTTAAAGTACTTGAGGTTGCTTCCAATATTTTTAAATTAAAATCAACCATGGAAAACTAAATCTATTTCCTTCCTTCTAGCACACAATATACAAGGCAGTTATCAGTTAAACACAACAATAAAAAAAAATACATAGGAAGTCACTTGTAAGAGAAAGACAATAAAAATAAGAATCAGTTATATAGTGTGTAATATTTACTGGATTGGGGTCTTTTCCTCTTCCAGAGAAGAGGGGTTTTTTTTATTATTCCAGAAAGCAGATCCAACATTATTAAAAAGAAAATTAGCTTCCCTCAATGCTTGGCATTTGCTCGAACTATGGGTTTTGTGTGGATTAAAATATTAAAATTATTTTTTATTAAAATATTGCCAATGCTGTTGTGCTGCAGAGAATGCCTTGGGTCCAGAAACAGCTAGAGATTAATGTCCTGTCCAGTTGTCAAATGGTCAAATAACCAAGGTGGCATATAGGACAAGTTACAAACAGAATATAACAATAAAAGATGAACCAAATAGCAAACCACCATCCAGAGAATACAGGATTTTAATGCAGGACTATTAATCTAATAGTCCTAGATTTTCCAAATCCAGGGCCCAGGGCCTTTGGAAGATCCTGTCTTTATGGCCTTCATGAAGAACAACATCATTGTTGGGGCTACACAAACCTCAAGGGAATGCTGATTGTGAAAGCAGGATCAGCTCTTTTTTAAAAGATATCAACAATGGCAGCTGCTGTTGCCACCATTGCTCATAGGCAATGTATCTGGTGATATGAATGAATGACTAAGTGTAAATGCTAGTTATCTAAATCTCCTTTCTACTGCAATTGAACAGTTAGGGTGACTGCCTCCATTTCTGGGCAAAACTATTATTTAACTGGGATGTTTTGCTTGTGTGAAACTCGCAGGTATGTTACAGGCCACATTTGGGCCTGCCCACCAAGTGAGGGTGATGATTACATCTTCCATTGTCACCCGCCTGACCAAAAAATCCCCAAACCTAAACGTCTACAGGAGTGGTACAAGAAGATGCTGGACAAGGCCTTTGCAGAGAGGATCATTCATGATTACAAGGTGAGGATTTCCTCAAAGAGTGTCTGGAGACATTAGTATCTAGACAGCAGACCACTCTCCCCAGTTGAAAGGGAAATTGGTAGTTAGAATGGCTACAATTCTGGGAGTAAATCAATCACGCTTTTTCTAGATCTCTGTCAGTCCAAAATTAAGCATCAGTACATGTCTTAGGTTTGGATAAACCAAAGGCATTGGATATGGTAAATATACATACAATCATAATGAAACAAGGAAAATTATTTTAAGCCATCCCTTGTTTAAACCAAATATGGGTATATTAAGATAGTTTCATTTTATGTGATGTTTGAAAGCTGCTGTACTTCTGCCATTGCTCTTAGCTGCTCCACTAACACCAGTATGTGATCTTTTTATAGGATATCTTCAAACAAGCAACTGAGGATCGGCTGACAAGTGCCAAGGAATTGCCCTACTTTGAGGGTGATTTTTGGCCCAATGTGTTAGAAGAGAGCATTAAGGAGCTGGAACAGGAAGAGGAGGAAAGAAAAAAGGAAGAAAGCACAGCAGCTAGTGAAACAACAGAGGTGACTAAATTCACGGGTGATGTGGCCACAGTATTGATCAGTTGAGCTATTTGGAATGCAGAACAAAAGGACAAACTCTCCCAATCTGACAGAATTGTCAGTAACATGCCATATTTCCTTTCAGAAGATCAAGGTGGCATGCAGGGGCAGCTCCCTTCGTTTTATCCCCACAGCAAGACTCTGTGAGAGCTTGTGCTAAGAGAAAGTGACTGATCCAGTGGGTTTCCATGGCTGAGGGAGGCTCAAAACACAATTTGGTTGTTTTGCTGGTGGTGTTTCTGGTGTCCAAACTGTTCCAATAATAGACTGAGCTTTGATTTTGTAGCTTGGGCTCCCCCTGCCCCCTCCAATCATGGGTTGATTGTGCTGATAGTTTAGGCTGGAAAGCATGATGTGGAGGGTGTTGTGCTGGAGCAACATGGCAGAGGATGCCCTCTGCCCATCTGCTTGCCTGCCTGCCTCTGTTGCTGTTTTTAAATTATTTGCTGTGGGAAAGAATTCAGGTGAGTGGATTAAATGTGTGCTTCAAGTTTGCCTTTTTGTTGTAGGCAGGTGGCCTGCAAAAGAAAGGAGGTCAGGCAAAGTTTTAAAAAAGGGAGGGGCGTACAAATGTCATTATGACTACTACGTTAATGGTTTTGGTTGGTTTACTGGGCTTTGCCCTGTATTTGTATTCTGTTCATGCTCTTATGTCCAATTCACATTAGGTTTCTGGAGCAGTTGACAGTGTATGCATTCATTGTTATAGTGTTGATATTCATGGAAGAGTAAAGCAATTGTTTAGTTTAGTTTAGTTTAGTTTAGTTTAGTTTAGTTTAGTTTAGTTTAGTTTAGTTTAGTTTAGTTTAGTTTTTATTTTGATTTTTTTGCAGCTGCAAAACACAGGTAGGCTGCAAAGAGAATCAGTTCAATTAAAATGAAATAAAAGCCATGTTTGTCTATTGGGTTTTTTTTTTAATTGTCACCTTGGCCAGTTTTTCTGGGCTTGATGGGCCAGAAGCATAGGCCACTCCCTCTGTTCCAAGAAGGAAGAATGTTACTTCTACAGTTCAGGGACTGTTGGTTCTTTGTACACAGTCCTGCTGAGAGGTGTGTATTTTTCTTACAGAAAATCAGAGTATTGTGGGAAACCATTTTTGTTTAGCTTGTCTAATTTTTCCTTGCCCACTCCTCCTAGCAAGCAGATGTTATCTTCACACATGCCTTGAAAGAAGAACATTTGAACAGCTTCCTGATGTTTTGACAGGGAAGCCAGGGTGACAGCAAGAATGCCAAAAAGAAGAATAATAAGAAAACAAACAAGAATAAGAGCAGCCTTAGCCGAGCCAACAAGAAGAAACCCTCCATGCCTAATGTGTCAAATGATTTGTCTCAGAAGTTATACGCCACAATGGAGAAGCATAAAGAGGTACTATGGCCAAACCTTCCTCATTTCTTTTTCTGCATTCACATTTGCATAATTTAATGCCATAAAAAAGGGAGCACACTGGGGAAGTTGATCCAAGGGCTGCAAAAAGTAATAGAGCATATTCTGTAGGAAGCAGAGGGATCTTTCCCTGAGGTTCAGGCCACATTAAGCAGTGTGGTACCATTGGCAACTGTGTTAGTTCTCATTGGTGGAGATTTTCTCGTGCTCACCTCTTCCTTGCCTTCATGCCTGCAGGTCTTCTTTGTAATTCACTTGCACGCTGGGCCAGTCATCAACACCCTGCCCCCCATCGTGGACCCCGACCCGTTGCTCAGTTGTGACTTGATGGATGGTCGGGATGCCTTCCTCACGTTGGCAAGGGACAAGCACTGGGAGTTTTCTTCGTTGCGGCGCTCCAAGTGGTCCACCTTGTGCATGCTTGTGGAGCTGCACACCCAGGGGCAGGATCGCTTTGTTTATACATGCAATGAATGTAAACATCACGTGGAAACACGGTGGCATTGCACAGTCTGTGAAGTAAGTGTATGTCACCTGCTTGGATGCTATGCCAGGTCTGAATTGTCATGCACACCTGCCATTTCTTTTTAACATACCTTTAATAATAGAATAATGTAATACAGTTAATATATTAATATAATACAATATAATTAGTATAATAGTATAGTATAGTATAGTATAGTATAGTATAGTATAGTATAGTATAGTATAGTATAGTATAGTATAGTATAGTATAGTATAGTAATAATATCTGACTGTGGGTCAATTATGATTTGAGCATCAGTTTCACACAGTGAACAAAGTAACACTTCTCTGTGTGGGAATCCTATAAGAATCCTATTGTCTGAGCAAGGCTGTCTTCTGTATTAGTGGCAACTGATGTCCTTCATTATGTTCTTGATAATTGAATGACTTATTAACAGAAATACAATTGTGACAGATGAACTCTCTCAGGTATCTGGAGTGGTCTGCATGACCATTCAACTTGGGCTCTCCTGAGTATGTATGCATGTGGTCCCCCTGCAGAAAAGAGTAGTGAGACTTTGTGAAGTTAGACTGAACCTTTCTCACATTGTAGGTTGTTGTTCTAAGTGTCTCTCACTTTGCTTTTAAGGATTATGACCTCTGCATTAACTGCTATAACACCAAGAGCCATGAGCATAAGATGGTGAAGTGGGGCTTGGGCCTGGACGATGACGGTAATAGCCAAGGAGAACAGCAGTCCAAGAGTCCCCAGGAGTCCCGTCGCCTCAGCATCCAGCGATGCATTCAGTCCTTAGTGCACGCTTGTCAGTGCCGCAATGCAAATTGTTCGTTGCCATCCTGCCAGAAAATGAAGCGTGTTGTCCAGCACACCAAGGGCTGCAAGCGCAAGACTAATGGAGGCTGTCCTGTGTGCAAACAGTTGATTGCCCTTTGTTGCTACCATGCCAAACACTGCCAAGAGAACAAATGCCCAGTGCCCTTCTGTCTCAACATCAAACATAAGCTCCGCCAGCAGCAGATCCAACATCGTCTGCAGCAGGCGCAGTTGATACGCCGCAGGATGGCAACCATGACCACCCGAAACGTGCCTCAGCAAAATTTGCCTTCTCCTACCTCAGCAACGCCTGGGACCCCAACACAGCAGCCAAGCACCCCACAGACTCCACAGCCCCCTCCCCAGCCTTCCCCTGTTAATATGTCACCAGCTGGTTTTCCTAGTGCAACAAGAACTCCAGCTCCCCCTCCCATTTCAGCTGGCAAGCCTTCCACGCAGGTGACTGCTCCCCCTCCACCCGCCCAGCCTCCGCCAGGAGCTGTGGAAGCAGCTCGGCAGATTGAAATTGAAGCAGCCCAGCAGCAGCAGCAGCAACAGCAGCAGCAGCAGCAGCTCTACAGGGTGAGCAGCAATGGCTTGCCTCCAGGCCGAACAGGAATGGTGAACACAGCAGTAGGTGCGGTGAACCCCATGCAGCAGGTTGGCATGAATATGCCCCGGCCTAACTCAGTGAGTGGCCCAGTATTGCCCAACTTGCAGCCTGGGCAGTGGCAGTCGTCAGCTCCAGTGCCCCAGCAGCAGCCAGGAATACCAAGGCCAGTCATGCCCATGCCTGGCCAACAAACAGTAACTGGTCCAAGAATGCCAGGTGTGCAGCCGCCAGCCCGAACAATTCCTCCAAACGCTTTGCAAGAGTTACTGCGGACTTTGAAATCTCCCAGTTCCCCGCAGCAGCAGCAACAGGTGCTGAATATTCTGAAGTCGAACCCGCAGCTTATGGCAGCTTTCATAAAGCAGAGAACAGCCAAATACGTAGCAAATCAGCCTGGCATGCAGCCCCAGCCCCAGCCAGGCATGCAACAGACTCCAGCTCCACTGCAGCAGCCACCTCCACCAGCAGGGTTGCACGCTCAGACAGGTCTGCAGAATATGAGTGCACTGCCAGCAGGTGTCCCGCGACCAGGTGTTCCTCCCCAGCAACCAGCCATAGGAGGCTTGAATGCACAGGGCCAGTCAATCAGCATCATGAACCCAGCTCACAATCCTGCTATGGCCAACATGAGTCCTCAGTACAGGGAGATCCTGAGAAGACAATTACTGCAGCAGCAGCAGCAGCAGCAGCAAGGAGGGGCCGGGCTGGCAACTCACAGTCAGTTCCAGCAGCCTCCAGGCCCTGGAGGTTACACACAAGCCATGCAGCAGCAGCGGATGCAACAGCAACATCTCTCAATCCAAGCAGGGGCCATGGGCCAGTTAGCTCAGATGGGGCAGCTGAATCCGATGGGGCAGCCAGCCATCGGAGCTGACAGCAGCCCTAACATTCAGCAAGCTCTGCAGCAGCGACTCCTGCAACAGCAACAGCAGCAGCAGCAGCAGCTTAAATCGCAGATTGGCTCCCCAGGCCAGCCCAATCCCATGAGCCCCCAACAGCATCTGCTCTCAGGACAAGCCCCCACATCACACCTCCCTGGCCAACCGATCAGCACCTCCCTCAGCAGCCAGGTGCGCTCTCCAGCACCTGTTCAGTCCCCCCGGCCTCAATCCCAGCCACCACATTCCAGTCCATCCCCCAGGATACAGCCCCAGCCCTCTCCTCACCATGCCTCACCCCAGACTGGCTCCCCTCACCCTGGGTTGGCTGTTACAATGGCTGGCTCCATGGAACAGGGACACCTGGGCAACCCAGAGCAGAGTGCAATGCTTCCCCAGCTCAACCCCCCAAACAGGAACGTGTTACCAAATGAGCTGTCCCTGGTTGGCGATGCCACAGGAGGTGACACGCTAGAAAAATTTGTGGAGGGCTTGTAGCATCACAGCTTCTCTCGTGTTCCTGGACTTCTTGAACTGAAAAAAACAAAGACTTCTAGTTTGAGCTAAACCCTAGATGGGACTAATTCATCCTCTACTTGTGAATGGATGAATGGCTGTTTAAAAAAGAGAATATATATTTTTTTGTTAAAGCCAGCCAGGTGTGGTTAAAATATCTGGTCTCCTTGTTGTGGGTTTTTTTTCTTTTTTGTTTTTTTTAGTTGTTACTGTTGACTTTACTTTTTTAAAGGGGAAAACGAGTCCATTATATTCATATTTTTATTTGTACTTTCAAGACTAAGCAGTGGTGTTTAGCAGAGAAGAAAAATATTCACATTCTAATGTATCCTGCTAAGTTTCTGACATTTGGCAGAAAGTTTTGTTTTGTTTTAGTCTTATTCTATTCTGAATTTTGCAGGTATCCTAAGTATTATTACCCCTGGGAAAGATAGGAACTGACTCTTGCACACACACACACATTGCAGATGTAGAAATTGTTGCTTGTTTCTCTGATAAAACTGGTTTTAGATTTAAAAAAATAGGGACACTCACTACTTAGGACATGTTAATTTTAACAGGGAAGAAGTGTATTCTGTAATTCTTTGATGTGAACTTGAACTGAGGAAAAGCAATTATAGTGTAAATCATGCAAACTCTATAATTACTATAAATATGAACAATTCAAGATTCAATCACTGTATAGAGGGGGGAACAAACTCATTTCTTACTTCTATAGCATATTGTTAAATAAACTGTGTGCAACAGACAAAAAGGATGTCCTTGAATTCATGTACATGGTATTAACTTAGTGTTTGGATTATTTTTTTTGTTATGAAAATGCTGTTTTCAACATTGTATTTGGACTATGCATGTCTTTTTTCCATTGTATATAAAGTATTGCTTAAAAGTGATATAAATTACTGAAGTTTTTAACATGTTTCTGTCCTTTAAAATCCATGTAAGATTTTACATGTTCAGTTTTTATTTGAGCGTGTGCCTGTGTGAGTATAGGTAGATCAATAAGACTGTGTTCACTGAAAGGCATTCAGTAAGCAGTAGTACTCTCTACTTTACAGAACTCTTTGAGGTACTAAAGAGTAATACTTTTATTACTCCCACTAATACTTTTCTGTACTAATTCATAAGAATTAACTGAAAGTTACCAGTATTTGCTTTTTAAAAAGTTGCTTTAGGGAAGGTTCACCAGTTTGACTGAAAACAGAAACAGATGCTTCCTAAAGTAAAATCAAAGAACAGGGTTTTCTGTGTCATAACAATGAAAAAAACTACACGACGTTATTCAGAAGGGGCAAGACAGTATCTTTCTATACTATCTACAAGCATTTATCTGTCATTCTTCATCTGAGGATGGCTTTTGAAGAGAGCAGAATTGGGCAGCTTAACTCTGCCTCATACATTCAACAATCACTAGGAAGCAGTATGTGACCAGTTTTGCCATGTACTGTAATTGAAAACAATTTAACTGTATTTAATGTATTACAATTTCAGTGTAACTGAAACCACCACACAGGATATACACTGTATAAGTACAGAGAAATCCATCCTCCTGAGGAGGGGGGATATGGAAGTCATGTAAAACCCTCCTATGTGGGGACATGACATTGTTTGTTTAACTTGCATGGCTGCCCATCTCATATACATTACTCTGGGCAGTTAACAAAAGATGTTGCAATGTTGGGAACAGACTGATGCTTAAAATAGATTTGCTCAATTTAATAACATAATTGCTTTGCTTTTTTAACATGGGGGAAAGTAAGAAATGAAAAGCAATAATAATAGTTAGGCAGTCATGCATTACTATCTCTAAATGCAAGTTTTAACAGTTTTGGCTCCTGGCTGCCCAAGTGTTTGAGAAGCAAGAGTTTAGAGTACGGTCAGTAAAAATTTTGCCCTCTCACATCATCTGCATCTTGCTAAACGCAGCTTCTCTCTTCTCCCCAGCTTTGCTTTTTTTTTTTTTTTAACCACCACAGCAAGCAACTCCTGGGAGACAATTTCGCAGTGAATTACTTGGGTGGTAGTCTCAGGCCGCATAAACTTCGAAGTTGAGTAAGTTTTTCCTCCCCCATCAGCCAGCCATAGCCCTGTATTTTATACCTGGGGAAAGGATGTGCTGAAGAGACTTCTAGGTGTTAATGGATTGTTCCCAACAGGCATGCTGAAATCACTCATCAGGATTCAATGCAACTCTAAGAACGGGTGTTGCAAGTGGCCAACTCTGACATATAGCAACTCCTCGAAATCTGCTATTTGAGCAACTAAGCAGTTGACTAACTCAGCCAAATTAAGTTTGAGTAACTTAATTTCAGCTGTAGTCTGTAGAAAGATATTTAAATCCTTAGAAAACAAAGTCTTTTATTACCAAACTAGGACAATCCATATCTAAGCCAGTGGGAAAGTGGACTGAAGACTGCCACTGCAATCAAATCAAATCATTTTTTCAAAGCTGCTCTTGGGATGCGAGCTATCCACTGCCCGAAGCCAAAGTTTGGTCAAAAGGGATCAAACTCACTACAAACCCTAACACGGATGATTTTGCCAAAAAACAAAATAGGATAGAGCAAAGAAAAATATATAAATATGAAAAAGGAGAGGTGGCAGCTGACTGGAAAGTTGCAAAGCAAGAAACCTCCAGGAGTTCATCTTTTGGGAGAATGCCACATCCAAAGAGCTCAGCGTCACCTTTGCCCCTTTTTCTTGGATCTATGGAGGTGCTGTTTCTTTTCTCTCCGAGCGTCTGCAGTTGTAAATGTGATGCAGCTGGCATCCAAAAAGTCCAATAACTTGTCCAATGCAATCCTTATGCCATTTTGCTTCAGTTCTGCATGCAATACAGACAGTTCAATGGGCTGGTACAGCAGAATTTGCTGGCAAAGAGATGGGCTGGAATGAATATAGTGCTTCAAGATTTCCAATTTCTGCACCTCACCGCTCTCTGCAGTCTGAGAGGCTGGGACGTCTTCCTCTTTCTCTCCCAGCATGCTGATTTCAAACTCAGTTGAAGAACTAGGAATAGGATGAGAAAGGAAAAGGCAACTTACCTTATTTTTTAAAAAAACTCTAGCATATAACCCAAGTCAAGGGTACTCATGTCCACTACACAGCATCAGTTCAATCTTATCCTCACTTAAGGTTAAATAAGAGTAGAGAATATGGCTGTCTGAGGACGGGGGGGGGAGGTGATTTTTCTAAGCAAAGTTTTTGCCTTCATGCCTCAACATCTGGCAATGCATACTATCAGCCTAAAAACTCAGAATGAAAGAATGAACACACTGCTTCAAAACTGTCCCATACCTCTGAGATGTTGCACAAGTCTCACTTCCATCTGATGATCCAGCTGACTCTTGAGAAGATGTAAGGATTAGGTCTCCAGTGCCACCTCCAGTAGTTAATCTGTTTGCAGGAACAGTTGCTCCCTTTGGCCACCCAAATCCAGCCTCTGGCCTCTGATTACCTCCTTCAGAGATATCTGTAAAGCCATTTGTATTTTGGCTCCCCTGAAGCATCTGATAAGGGGATACAAATTTTCGCTGCAGCTTCTGAAAGGAACTGGTAGCAATCGGCATAGCCTTTTTCTTGGAGTTGGTTCCTGCCTGTTGGTGAGTAAACTGAAAAATTTCCTTCAGTTTTAAAACCATCTGCTGCTTTGGGAGAGCACGGACACCAAACCTAAGAAGAAATGGTGGCAAAACCACAATTGGCAAGTAAGCATAATCAGTAAGGTGCATTTTGTAAATTCTTGCCTAAGGGAGGAACCTGCTTCAATCCTGACAGCACCCACCTGCTCAGTGCCTTCTTCAGCTCCGGGGTGTCCATGTTTGAATAAGGTGGCAAGGGCATCAGCGGAGTAATGCAAGAGGCTTCTTCCCTGACTTGGCAGGCAAGATCTGTAGCAGATCAAAAGGGAACCGAATCAAGTCAGCCACGCAGGCAACACTCTGCTGCAAAACCTGCATACCACCACTGTATGTATTGGTTAGTGGTCCATCGTGAAATCACCCAAAAGTTCTGGAAAAACAGCTGTGAGACAGACATTCCCATCATGCTAATTTTTTTAAAGTTTAAAACAATTAATTAGATAAGCACTTTAGAAGGAGGAAGCCAAAACTGGGTTTCCAGATTGTTGCTCCCCTCCCAGGATCTACAGGAAAAAGGGCTCATCTAAACTAGCAGGGAGCACGAGGGAGATCACTATCTTTTGCCAAACTGAGTAGAGGCCCAGTGCCAAATGAAGCTCAGCCAGTTTCAAGGATTCTGGTCTTGTGCTTCAGTGTGATTGTTCATTGAGCTTCAAAGGGCTTGACAGGTAGCTAAGTAACAGGCAGGAAAAGTGCTCTCATTTTTTTGGCCATGTTACAAAGTAGGCTTATCTGTCAAAGAGCTTGTCATAACTAACCCAAAGCAGCAACTTACCAGAAATCTTTGGAACAGGTATGGAAGCAGACAAACTTTGGGAGACAGGAAGAGCTTCACTTCTGTCAGAGTCTTCTCCAGAACAATTCTGAGAGTTGTGCAATAGCAAATCTCCCACTCCAAAATGGAACGTGGCTGCTGAATTAGCTATACTACCACCACCAGTAACAGGGTGATTGTCCTGTACATCGAACATGTGCACTGAAGGCCCCAAAGGATTTCTGGCATTTATAGTTATTACCTCCAAAGGTTCTGCAAAGAGGCCCCTTGATAATGGTGGCACTGCTAACTGCTCCTCCTCACTGTCATCCACAACCACCACATCTCTCTCTGCTGCATATAGGCCATTGTCAGGCTTCACTGTTTCAAGTGAAGAGGTAGATGAAAGCACTGGCAGAGGTGTATAGCTGCAAGATAATTGTCTTGTCTGGGTTTCATGAGTCCGCTGCTTTTCAAGGCCAGAATTCAACCTGGATTTTTCAACCTGCATGTCATGCAAGCTATTCCAGGTGGACAGAGGAGTTTCAGGCACCACCAATGTCTTTCCTTCACTCCAGCCCAAATTTTCCCAGCAGCTGCCTTCTTTGTGACTACTGAGATTCAAGGGCTGATGTCTTTCACCCAAAGACTGTGCCTCATCACAAACTAGTGTGCCCAACCAATCACCCGCTTTACTCACACCCTGTTGGGGAGGGGATGGGCTCCTGCAATTCAGGACATCTGCAACAGGGCTCACTTTATGCCATGACTGTTGTCTAGAGAAGCCTGAAGTAGCCTCTGTCTGTTTCTTTCCTGCCTCCCATTCCAGCTCTTCATCAGAATCCAATACCACAATATGGTCCCTCTGAACATTCAGATGAGGACTCACTCCACCAGGCTTCTCCAGGCTGCTGACAGGAGGCTTTCCCTTCCTCTTTATATTCTCTTGCTTTTCTTTTTGAGAGGGAAGCCTGTCTAATATATTTGGTTGTGATGCAGATGTAAGCAGAGAGAAAGGAGATTCGAGGTCCCTTGACAAAGTCATCTGGAGATCTTTTGCTGGCACGTGAAAAAATCTTGGAAAATTTCTTGTTGTGGTTTCTTTTACGGCTATGTCAATACTCGGCTCCCAGAGAGAACATTTCATTTCTGAGACAGAAAATTGGTTTGCAGAACTCTCCAGGTGATTTCTCTGACTGGAAACCGCAGCTAAACCAGAAAGAACCTCGTGTGTGGGTTCTTTTCTAGTATCGTCTCTAAAGGGCACTATTTCCTTAAAAACTTGCTGGAACTCAATAGAAAACTTTCTCAGATCCTTTTCCATGCTGGCAATAGAATTTTTCAATTTGGATGCATCGCATTTTATTTCACCTTCCTTAATTGCCATGCCTCTTGTGGGCTTCTCCAGTATCTTTTTTGGGCATGAACCACCATCCTGGCCAATCTTCTTTTCTCCATCATGTCTACATTCAATGCAGACCTTTTCCTTCCTCACTTCATCAGGGGTCATTCTGCGCTGGGTAGCCACAAACTCATAAATTTCCTCCAGTTCCTGCTCATTCATATTGTCACTGATTTCATCTCTGCATACAGATTTTGGTGCAGTTTCTTCATCTTCATCTTGCCACATGGAATTCAGGAGTTCCTCAAAAGTTCCAGCTCTGTCTTTGGCATTGGCTGACTTTTCTACAGATATCCCTTCGCTACGCTGGCCTTCACACAGAACAGCCAATTCATTCACTCCAAACCTGCAACCATGCAAATATACGTAAATGGTCTTTCTCCCGTACACAATACAGTCCATGACGTAAGATAATGGAACTCTTATTCATGCTTTATACAGCAAGCCAGAATGAGCTCTGTTCAAAATTGCTGTACAGTAAGTTTCACAACGATTTCCAGCCAAGCAAATGCCCTAAAGCATCAACACACCAACCTTATTGCCAGGTCAGCCACACCTGACAGCAAATGCTGAGGCATGAAATGCTCAGCTGCGTAGAGGTAGTTCAAAAACAGAGCAACAGCCTCCCCCGAAGCATCATGCAACAGTACACGGCAGACTCCAACTTCTCCATCTTCAGCCACCACAAAACTTCTATGGTCAACCTGGTAGCAGAACAGAAAAAGACACAGATCTCTGCAGCAGCAATCAGAACCCAAGCTTCTTTCCCTGCTTCTTTCAAACCTTCCTCTCACATGTGAAAACTGTTCTATAGTGCAGGCATTCAAAAGTATTAGGCTTTCTGCCACCATAAAAAAAATGGCTTCCAAGTGTGGCAGTCTGCCAATCAAAAGTTCTTCTGCCTAAGTGTTTATATTTTGAAGCACAAGAGCAATTTTTTTTTGCAACATAACCGAACAACACCAACATCAGTGCCCTGTAAGCTAGCCAAAGTTCCTTTGTTCCACTCTGTTATTTTCCTCCAGTTAGATCTGTAAAATTCAACTGACTTCTTTTCATCAAGCCCCTCCAATTGATGCACTCTTTTTTTCTGCTCTTACAGCCTCCATCTTGCTGAATTGACTTTATTTTGCACTGGCCTATTGTAAGGCATGGCTAGTTGCTGCTTACAGGAATAACTTTGTTCTAAGATCTCTGGTTAATCCTGCTGCCTACAGCCACCCTTCAAAAGTTGGGTTCATTGGCTGCAGTCCTCTATAACTGACAAGCGAAATAACTGGCGTGTCCCTCACTAGAATTCCGCTCCTATGGATGAGATATTGGAAGCAGTCTACAAATCTGGATCCAGAACAACAATCAACCATAAACAATGTTAAGTTTTTAGAATGCACATCCCTTAAATATTTTGATGGGTACTTACAAATTGTAAAAGCTGAGGACACCGTGCATACAGTACAAACATATGGGCATAGAAGACTTCCCCGCTGTCCACCTGGATCTGGATATCGCTCAAATGGGGGTTGTTGACCATCTCCTTGAAGGCAGCAGCCAGTGAGCCAAGGGGGAACTAGAACAGGAAACAGGAAAAAATCAAGTTTCTCTTCCTTGGCCCACAAGCAGATAGAAGAGGTTAAACTCCTCGTTCAAAAAAATTAAGCCTTCCATTAAAAAAGGAAGGTTTGGGAAAAGGACTGACTGCAGGTCACACACCTGCCTAATCCCAGAGTCTTCAGATGATCTATATTCAATAAACAGAAATAGCATTTTACATAATATAGGAACCCAGTTATTCCTTTGCTCCTATTATGGTGCTGCAAAGGAACTGCAGAGCTTGCCCTGCTGCATTTGGGGGGATTCTCAACGTTATTCTGCATCTATGTACCCTATGCATACAATTCTATCCTTACTGTTTCACGAGAGCGTTTTCGGGATAGTTGCTGTTGCTGCTGCTCCGATAACCGAATAAAAGCATTTTGCAGAACACCTGGCATCTGTTCTTGCTCTACAAAAAAAATCATCACCATCATCATTAATATAAACCTGGCCCAGAATTACCACCATTGTTATAGGTGAGTACAAATCAAAAATGTTGGTTATATCCTGGCAAATTTCCTTGGGCTCTGTTCCCTTCCTGTTGGGCCTCAGACATCACAGAACAGTCTTCAAGGGGGATAAGGTTTAGCAGAGAATAATACCTTATTTTTAGACCAAGACCATTCCGCACACAGAAACATTTCTCCAAAAAGAAAGACCTCTCTCCAAGGTGATGCTTATTTTATTAATTTATTTGGCCCTCTACACCATTAATTCCCATAGCCTCGCGGCAGCTTACAGAACGTCAAATGTAAGGCTTAAAACGCTGCGCCGCCCCGTCGAGATCCAGTGATGTTCCCGTCCCTACAAGCAGCCTAGTCCTTTACGGCCCTCTGGGCACCCGATCCCACCCCGGGGGCTTGCGCTGGCCGTTGCAAAGCAGCCCTCACCCGGCCGCTCCGGCCGCCCGATGTCCAGGTTCCACTGCGTGAGCGTGAGTCCTTCCCCGGCCAGCTCCAGGAGGTCCTGCAGGGCGTCAGCGTCTCCCCGGCCGCCAGCCAGCTGCCTCTGGTCCCCAGGACCACTCCCGCGGAGACTTCCGCGGGCTCCGCTCGAGAACTGCCCCACCTCCGGAGACCCGCCAGACCCCGGCAACGCCACAGACACGCCGAACGCCGGACCCTGAGGAGAAGAAGACGCGAGGCTGCCGCGCCGCCCAAAAACGAAACCTGCAGCCGGGCCACGGGGGGCTCGGCCCGGCCTCCAGGCAGCCCGGCGCTTCTCACAGGCGCCCAGGTCCCACTCGACGCGGGCAAGCAACGCCGAGCGGCGGCGAGCGCCACGCAGGGACCCTGCCGAGCTGCCCGGCCCTTGGCCCCGGCCGCCCCCCCCGGAGCCCGGGCGGCGAGCGCACCTCGTCTGCCCCCGGCGCCGAAGCCGCGGCGCCAACGCCTCCGGAGGCGCGCCGGCCCGTCAGCGAGCTCAGCCCCCACAGCGAGCCGCGTCCGCCTCCGGGCCCCGCCGGGCGCCCCGCGGCGGCCTCCCGCCAGCGGCTGGCGGGCAGCGGGGGCGTGCGGGGCGCCGCCGGGGCCTCCGACAGTAGCGCGGCCGCGCGGGCCTCGATTCCTCGGCGGGCCTCCTCCGGCCCCTGCAGCAGCAGCGCGGGCGGCTCTCCGCGGTCCTTCTTTTCTAGGCGGGAGAGCAGGCGGCGGTCAGCGCCCCCCCGGCGGCCCCCGCGCGCAGAAGCCCGCGCCGCGGAGAAAAGGCGGGGAACGCGGCTGGAGCGGCCCGGCCCGCCCCCCGGGCCCCCCGGGCCCCCCGGACGGACTGACCTGCCGCGGGCCGCTTCCCCCCCGGGCCGGCCGCCGACGACTCCCCGGCCGCCGCCTTCCGCTTCTTCCTCCCGGGCGGGCGTGCCGCCGAAGGGGCGCCGTCCCGCCTCAGCCCGCCGCCCGTCGCAGCTCTGCCCGCCCCGCGAGGTCCGCCCTCCCCGGCGGGCCGCCGGCGCGCCCCCCCGCAGCCGGGCCGCTCCCCCTCGCCGCGCACCACCGGGGCCGCCCCCCGCCGGCGTCCCCGCGGGGCCTGCAGCCGGAACTCATCCTCCGAGTCGCCCATTTTCGCCGCCGCCGCCGCGCAAGCGCGGGGGCGCCCGCCGCCGCGCGAGGGCCCCCTGCCGCCCGGCGGCCGCGCCGCACCCCCCCCGCCAGAACCCCCGAGCCGGCGCAAAGGACCGCGCGAAGGAAGCAGGAGCCGTTCACGCCTTTTATTTTGTCCGATGCCACACGCTGCACGACGTTCTACGGTGCCAGGCCTTCCCCTCCGGGACTCCCTGGCAGAGAGGCGAGGAAGGCGGGCCGCGGAAGTAGACTCGGCGCCGGTTCAGTGCCTCTCCAAAGCCCTGGCGAGCAGCTCGTTCAGCCGGTTCACCATCGGCCGGGGGTCTTCGTTCAGTCCTGCTGTTATCATGGCGTTGTCGTATATCTGCAGCCAAGGAAGAAGCCAGAGGCGGTCAGGTCGCCAGGCGGCCGAGTCAGGCCGCGGGGGCGAGCCCGGCGCTTGGCCGGGGCAAAGAGGTGGCGGCTGCGGGCCCTTCCGCACCCTCTGGCACCGCGGGGTGGCAGGGAGGCCTCTCACAGACATACGGACTCCCCGGCCCTGTTCAGCTCACGCGGCTCTTCCCGGTTCCCTCGCCTGCGTGTGCCAGCAGGATCCGGGACAACTATTTCAACCACTAGCAAAGGAGGTTGAAAAGCTATTTCTGATTTTCTGCCTTTTTATTTTTTTCATTCTGGAGGAAGAAACTGTTTGAGTAGCCAGAGAGGTACACCAAGGATTCGCACCGTTGTGAATGGGCTCGGGGAAATATACCCACCCATTCCACAAAGGTGTGAAGGACAAGACAGAGTGGTAGAAATGAACCTGCTCCCAGCACAAATCTGTATATATTTAGTTTTGTAAAAAGGAATCCATACAGAAATATTTTCATATGCATTTTATACAATGGCTATATTTACACAACATTCTTACCTATGAGTTATTAACCCAATCTTCCAGGTTGACAGGACACCTGACCAAATGCCAGCTTTGCACAACACACTAGGCTAAACATGGTTAGCTACACTGGGCTTCAATGTTCTACGAACAAGTCACATTCTTTCTAATAAGCATTTCTGCAGATTATTTTTCCTTCATACAATCTGTTTCTGTTGAGTAAAAATGCACATATGCAAGTTGAGTTACAACTGCAATACTCTGAGTTCCACACAGATTTCTGAAAGACAAACTGAGTGAAGTGTATATTAAACTGCACGCTTCCCCCTATCCTCTTATGGTTAATGCAGCTGTACAAGAGGCATGACCAGGAATTACGCACATACCCTGAAGAACTTCCCAACTACTTATCTTTTCCTCACAGTGGGGAATAAGATTCAATCATTCTCAGGATGGACAAAAACCCAAGATACAAGGAAGCACCATTTTGGATTTGTGAAGGCAGCAAACTCCTCCCAAGTTCAATTTCAGTATTACAGCACCTAACCTATAACCCCTCTCCTAAAGACATGACAGATCTCAGGAGAAAGCAATACATGAATGCAGACATTTCTCTTGGGTGCTCTCCAAACGTCCTTCCCCACCTGACTTTAAAAAAAAAACTATTTTTTTCTTCAAATGCTACAAAACAAATACCAGCCTCCAGCATTTTTACTTGCAAGAAAGCATCTGGAATTAAAATTTCCAGAAAATGCAGACGGTAGGAAATCGTAGCCTATTGAATGGGTAACTGCCAGCACATGTCAGTGTACATACCACACTTCAAAATTTCCATTTTACCTACCAGCCCTGAAAAGGTGCCTACATGATGATGCCGTAACTCAAAAAAAAAAGTCAAGGCCATACAGAGCTTTATTTTGACCAGCAGTTAATGCAACTCACCTGGTCAAGCAGCATTTGGGCCAGGTCAGGCTGGTCAATTCGTAACTGGTTGAGTTTCTTGACTAGTACATGTCTAGAGAAAAAAGAGGCAGTATAAGAGCCGCAGGCCAGGAGAAAGGAGAGGACCCTTCTCTAAGAGATGCCTCTGAAAGCTGTCTCCTGGGTGACTTCTCCCCCATACCCGGTATTGATCTCCAGCGTGGGTTGCAGGATCTGGGCTCGTTCTTCACTGGTCTTTGCCAGCTGTTGCATGCGCAGGAAGTGACGGGCAGCACCCATCTCCAGCACCGTGATCATGGCTGGATACGAATCCAGACGTGGTGTCACCTGTAGGCAAGCCAAGAGACCCCAGCAAAGCCCAAACAGCACCTTGGGGCATGCTCTGCACCCCAGGAAGCTACCATGCCAACACAACTAAATTTCTTCCCCAAACCTGCTGATTCTAGGCCTACTCCCTCCTCTCCTCCCCTCGCCACATTTCACACTGGGGCTGCAGAAATAACTAATCATGACCACCAACAGAAATGTCCATTCAGTTTAAACCCTGACTTCAGTGATCTGAAACAGGGAGGGAGATCAAATATGACTCATATGTAAGGCTCCATTTGCAAGGAGTGCCTGAAGGATCCCCGAAGCAGCTTGTGCCAGCTTGGGAAAGAGGATGACTATAATAATTAGAGGAGGCGGCTGTCTAAGGATCCTAGGCACAAGAGCTATGCATGACCCACCACTTCTCCATGCTCTTCATCCCACTTCTGGAGTTCCCCACTGAGTTCTCCAACTTGCTATGGAAAATGGAGCTGAAGTCCAGGCTCCCTAATATGATACAACCCTGGGGGCTCCTTGGACGTGTATGTTCTTCCCCCCACACCCACTGAGCATGGCTTCCCTCATCTCTCACCTTGATAGTGGCAACACGTGAGCCAAGGGCATTTCTCATCCAGGCTAGAAGATCCTCCACCTCTTGGGAGCTCAGGCAATTTTCAGCTTAAGTGAGAGGATGAAAGCCACCACAGCAGCAGCATTTTGAGGAGAGAAACAACAAACTGAATCAAAGCTAAAAAGAGGTCACTACCTTTCCATCCCCAAAGGGATATAACAAGCCTTTCCTTGTTCTTTCTACAGCTGACCAATAGAGACTCTTCCTTACTCTCTACATCCCCCCTCAGAATCACAGGCTGACTTTGCTCCTCACAGCACTAAAATCCAGTTCCTTCTCCAGAGCATAAGGCAGCCATTTCTGGCCAAGGAAGGCCCCAATGATCAGACTGCTCCCATCATGCACCTACCTGAGTGACTTTCCTCAAACTTCTCCTCCTTGTAGTGGTCAACAGCAATATCTGTCTCTACTGAGATCAATTTCTTTTTGTCAAACTCTCGTAGGTGCAGAAGAGTCAGCTCATCAAATTGCTTATAGCAGAAGAGCACCTGGTGGCCCAGAGAGAAGGTGGGCTCAGCTCAAAACAGCTCCAAGAGAGCAATTTCTCCCTTCCCATATACACACTTGACTAGACTCTGTCTTCCACAGTATTTTCAATTACTATCTGCAGCAAACAAGCCATACCCTTTGAGATGCAGGAGCTCACAAGCCCCAGGAACCCTTGTTATATATATTATGGACTCTGACATCAGCAATTTGACAAGAGCCTGAGGGGAGGGGAAAAACAGGGGGAGTAGCACAGAGTGAGGAAGCAAACACGGACCAAAACTATCTAAAGAACACAGACATGCAAAGCCAGGAAGTATTTAGACCAGATGAAACTGAAAGCTGGCCTAAGATGAAAAACTGTTCAACAAGCAGAAAACACAACCCAGCTGAGGTGCATCTAACTCAAGAACATCAACAGCCAAAGCAAAAGGAGGACTGTCATAAAAGAGACGGTCAAACAGGAATTGCTGGGGAAACACTCCATGCACATACAAGTTCTGAAGTTGCAAACATGCTTGCTTCCTCCATTCCTCTCAAGTTTCTTGGCCAGTTGCCTGCTGAGGGTTCATTGAGTAAGTGAAAGCAAAAGGTGTGTGTGTAAAAGTGCTCAAGCAAAACTTGGCTAGATCCTGCTTACTAAAGGTAGAGGATTAACAAGATTCTTTGTGTCCTCTCCTGTCAGTTAGTATGGATTATGTACTTATCCTTGATCCCTTGGAAATAATCATCTCACTGAAAGGGGTGTGAGTGTGTTCCCCATATAAACTCCCAACTGCTGTCCAGGGCTACATCTCCAGCAATCTCAAGACACCCATTCCTGCCATTTAAAAGCCACGGGGCACAGCAAGTGGGGAGAACTGGTTGTGTGTGCCTCAACAGATGGTGAAAGGAAGACTGAGCAACCATGAGTGAAATACAATACTCTGAGCTTGCCAGAAAACTTCCTCCTGCTCTTCTTCCACCCTCATGGGGAAAGAGCTTAGCTTCCTGCAGAACGAAGCTAATATGACAACAGGGAACATCAGCACCATACTCTGCTCCAGGCAACAAGCTGTTGGGACGTCTGAGAACCAAGCACCAATACAACTGCATCCTCCCCCAGAACCCACCTTCTCTCTTCTGAGCTCCAATCTCTGGATCTCTTTGCTCACCTCAACGTTTTTCTTCTTCACTGCTTCATAGTATGGAGAGTGTTCAGCCAAATGGCGAGTGGGAGCACACAGGTAATAGATGTTTCTGCTGCCAGCTGGCATACGGCTAGCATATTCTGGGAGGCTGGTTAATTGGCCTGAAGGCAGCACTGAGGACTCATAGCGCAGCAGCTTTGCTACTTCCTCCTGGGAAGAATAACTTGTCAGTCATGAGGGAAAGAAATGTAGGCAGGCTTGCCCACCCACCTTGATTAGCCCCAGCTGGCATCTCTTTTGTATGGCACTAATTACCAAAGGAGAGGCTGAGGGCTTTAGAGATGTGGGAGCCCTTTTGGTCACTCAGCCAGAGCTTCAGCATACCTTGGCTTCCTGCTCAGCCAGCGTGACAATACCCTCGCGTATAAACAGTCCGTAATCCTCAAAGAATGTGGCATACTTGTCAGGGTCCTTCTTACTCTGGTCAATGAAGAACTTGATCAGCCTCTGTTGCAAAACCTCTCTGAGCTTCCTACACAAGATGATCAAACCCAGTGTTAATGCATCAGTAGGAAAGGACAGGGAACAAGAAGCATATGACTTGCTACAAAGCCAGAATTGGCAGTACCTACAAGGCATTACTTCTCCCCAACTCGCGCCTAACTGATGTGATCCAAAAAAATCCAAGGAGGATACCAAGATCTTAGGCTGCAATGGAGGGAGGGAGAGATCCACAGCTCAGCTGAACTGCTAGCTGACATTCTATTCTTAGACGTCTGGGTTCCCTTTCTAAAGTTGATAGCTCCCTTCAATACTTGCTTAGAACGACAAAATATCAAACAAACCAACTTGGCCCCCAGATGGCAGAAACTACACACCACTTTTATATCAACTATGTTAGGACACCACATCAAAAATATCATGTCTCCAGTTTGCAGCCATAACAGAGCAATTTCCAAGAAGCCACAAGTCACTGCCCACCAAAGACATTGGAACCAAGCTTCTTCCTCACCTGACAAGGATATTCTCTTGAAGCAGTTCTCGGCTGAGATTCAAGGGGATATCCTCGCTGTCCACAACCCCTGCAGGGAGGGCAGATAGAGAGGTAAGCTGTGTCTTGCAACAATCCTGCCAGCCTCCAGCCTCTTCCCCCTAAATAGGGTTCTTCTGACTACCTTTCAGGAAACGTAACCATTTGGGTAAGATCTCTGTAGCCTTGGTCAGGATCAGGACCTTGCGACTATAGAGAGCAATGCTGGAGCCTTGCTCCTGACTCACATCAAACATGGAAGGCTTCTAGAGAGTTAAGAAAGAAACAGAACACAGAAATCAGGGAGTTGCAGTGCAGAAACTCATCCTCGTGAGGTGAGGTGAGGTAAGGTAAGGTGAGGTGAGATCCTCTGTTACAATCTCCTCACATAACAGCTTTAGATCTCAGGCCATCCAAATGAGGCGAGGCTGCCCACCCTTCCCACTCACCACCCCTGGCACATAAAAGATGCTGCGGATGTTGAGGGGTGCATCCGTCTTGTAATGCAGGATGTAGCGAGGCTCGTCATATGCACGGGCAATAAAGTGGTAAAACTCTGTGTGCTGCCAGTCTCCAATCTCCTTGGGCTCCATCATCCAAAGAGCCTGAGTGGAGGGAACAGATCCGTAACTGAAGCTAGCCACAAGCCAAAAAGGTAGGGGTGGCCAAGCCAGAAACACCAGTAGAGGAGAAAACAGCAAGTTTGCATGAACATGGCAGCACTTTGCAGATGCTGCTGGTGCCAGTGGTAATTCTTATTAACCCCAAAGCACCACAGGAGATCCAGATAATCACAGGGCACAATTAACATTTCTGTAATGCATGGGCAACAGGGTAGAAAAGAGCAGCTTGTCTACAGTGAAAGGGGTTTTCCAAGGGCCACTTCCTCCATACAGTTCTTCTGAAGATGCCAGAGGACTGTGGGATCCCTGCCTGCTGAAATTCCATGTGACTCAAGCCCAGCTCCAAGGTCCACCCGGCACTGCCTTACCTGCAGGGTGTTGACACGTTGCCCATTCAGATAAAGAGGAAAGCTGATAAAGTTGCTATACTTCATGATGATCTCTAGAAAAGGAAAAAGGATGGGCTGAAAACTCTGCCAACCTCCCTCTGCTCCTCCAGTGAGGATCTTCATCCGCTGCATGATTGGGGCCATGCACTAATCAGAGGCAGCCACCATACAGATGACGGACAGTTGATGTTGCAGAAGGGAAGGAAAGGAATCGAGAGTGCAATACAGGACCACGTAATATACAGTGGGGCAAAAAAGTATTTAGTCAGCCACCAATTGTGCAAGTTCTCCCACTTAAAAAGATGAGAGAGGCCTGTAATTTTCATCATAGGTATACCTCAACTATGAGAGACAAAATGGGGAAAAAAATCCAGAAAATCACACTGATTTTTAAAGAATTTATTTGCAAATCATGGTGGAAAATAAGTATTTGGTCAATATCAAAAGTTCATCCCAATACTTTGTTATTTATCTTTTGTTGGCAATGACAGAGGTCAAACGTTTTCTGTTAGTCTTCACAAGGTTTTCACACACTGTTGCTGGTATTTTGGCCCATTCCTCCATGCAGATCTCCTCTAGAGCAGTGATGTTTTGGGGCTGTTGCTGGGCAACACGGACTTTCAACTCCCTCGAAAGGTTTTCCATGGGGTTGAGATCTGGAGACTGGCTAGGCCACTCCAGGACCTTGAAATGCTTCTTACGAAGCCACTCCTTCATTGCCCGGGCGGTGTGTTTGGGATCATTGTCATGCTGAAAGACCCAGCCACGTTTCATCTTCAATGCCCTTGCTGATGGAAGGAGGTGTTCACTCAAAATCTCACGATACATGGCCCCATTCATTCTTTCCTTTACACAGATCAGTCGTCCTGGTCCCTTTGCAGAAAATTAGCCCCAAAGCATGATGTTTCCACCCCATGCTTCACAGTAGGTATGGTGTTCTTTGGATGCAACTCAGCATTCTCTCTCCTCCAAACACGATGAGTTGAGTTTAGACCAAAACGTTCTACTTTGGTTTCATCTGACCATATGACATTCTCCCACTCCTCTTCTGGATCATCCAAATGCTCTCTAGCAAACTTCAGACGGGCCCAGACATGTACTGGCTTAAGCAGGGGGACACATCTGGCACTGCAGGATTTGAGTCCCTGGGGGCGTAGTGTGTTACTGATGGTAGCCTTTGTTACTTTGGTCCCAGCTCTCTGCAGGTCATTCACTAGGTCCCCCCGTGTGATTCTGGGATTTTTGCTCACCGTTCTTGTGAGCATTTTGACCCCACGGGGTGAGATCTTGCATGGAGCCCCAGATCAAGGGAGATTATCAATGGTCTTGTATGTCTTCCATTGTCTAATTATTGCTCCCACAGTTGATTTCTTCACACCACGCTGCTTGCCTATTGCAGATTCAGTCTTCCCAGCCTGGTGCAGGTCTACAATTTTGTTTCTGGTGTCCTTCAACAGCTCTTTGGTCTTGGCCATAGTGGAGTTTGGAGTGTGACTGTTTGAGGTTGTGGACAGGGGTCTTTTATACTGATAACAAGGTCAAACAGGTGCCATTACTACAGGTAACGAGTGGAGGACAGAGGAGCCTCTTAAAGAAGTAGTTACAGGTCTGTGAGAGCCAGACATCTTGCTTGTTTGTAGGTGACCAAATACTTATTTTCCACCATGATTTGCAAATAAATTCTTTAAAAATCAGACAATGTGATTTTCTGGATTTTTTTCCCCATTTTGTCTCTCATAGTTGAGGTATACCTATGATGAAAATTACAGGCCTCTCTCATCTTTTAAAGTGGGAGAACTTGCACAATTGGTGGCTGACTAAATACTTTTTTGCCCCACTGTATTAGTTAAGGATGCTTTTCCTGCACCATTCAATTCTAAACCCCACTCTGAGTGCTGTTATTAAGCTATCGAGCCTTTCATGGTTTGGCACCATCTCCCCATATATTCCTTCCAGTCATCTTCAGAAGCATTACTCAGGGGGCCTGGAATACCCTCCCTCAAGAGGCTGGCCAGGGCTATATTGAAATAATAGACCAAATTAAAAAAACAGATCCTAAGGGTTGGATGGCAAAGGGTTACACATAAGACACTTCCAAAGCATTCTGCAAAGCATCAACTACAGCTATTATTCCTTAGCCTGCCAAGCTAAGAAGGATTCTTTTCCCCCAAATTCAAAAGCAAGTTGCCATATATAAAATTACTTTACAAGGAGTCATGCCACTGAGCCATCTACCTCAGCAATAACTCCTTGGACTAGATGTGGCTCACTGACTAGGGACCAGGCAGAAGAGAGCTTTCCCCAATATTTGCAAAGACCCAAACTGGGCGCTTACCCATGCGAAACAGGTTAAGACAGGCCACCAAGCTGTGCTTCTTCCCCACAAGCCAGGCTCTGCATCTCATAAAGCGGGTCTGACAGACACAGCACTAATGTCTATTCAGAGATGAGAAAGCAAGCAAGCTCCCTACTCTGATTGCTCACCTTTGACTCGTTCCTCACTGGCAAACTCCTTGCAATCTTCCTTTAGATGGAGAATTATTTTAGTCCCAACCTGAACTCCAGAAGCTTCTGAAATTTCGAACGTCCCAGAACTAGGATTAAAAAAGCAAGTCAGAGGAAATAAGCAAGTTGTAATTATGAACTGCAAACAAGTAGGAGCCCACAGGCTAAGTCCTATCCCCCAAGCAGTAAACCAGTGCACACCTGACTCTTGTCCTCATGCAAAATTTGCATGACCAGCTCTCCCCCATGGAAAGTAACATTCTAGCGCCCATTACCCGGGCACCAATTTCTGCGGAAGTATCAGAAACATCTTGCAGAGAATAGGCCTTCTCTTCTGCTCAGCCCTTTTAAACTCGCCTTCACTCTGGGATTCCAATTCAGGCAGGCAAGTAGAATCCAGCAAAGCCTAGAATGTGCCACACAGCCCTTTAATCATTCAGCTGCAGCCCCTCACCCAAGCCTCTGCTACATCCTTACCCATCTGAACGCCAGCAATGACTGAGGCTATCTGGCTCTGCTGACTTGGTGAAAACTTCCACTTGATTAGCCACCATAAAGACCGAATAGAAGCCCACTCCAAACTGGCCAATAATCTTACTGCTGGCCTCTGTTTGGCTCTGTAGTGTATCCAGAAAGGCCTGTAGATATAACATAGACAGGCTAAGTGCATGAAGAGGACCCAACTGGTTTGCCTCCCCTTCCTACCATCCCTGCTTGCAAAGAACCAAATACCACTCTGGTTCTTGAGTCCACATCCAGCATACCACCTAAGCATTCTTCCCCAAACCCTTGTTCTTTATTTAAATATCATTCAAGAAAATAGCAGTAGATATATTTATACCCTGTAAATAAAATATACATACATTCACACACACATGCGCATATAGATTTACTGTTTGTTACGCCCAGTCACATTATTTGAGTTGGGTGGCCGAGTGAGTGAGTGAGTGAGTGAGTGAGTAAATAAATAAATAAATAAATAAATAAATGGGAATGAACAAAATGAAGCCAATTAGTGAGTGAGTGAGTAAATAAATAAATAAATAAATGGGAATGAACAAAATGAAGCCAATTACCACCAGAAAGCTCAGGTTTTCTCCCAGACTAGTGATGCAAATGTTTTAAAAAATGTTTAAATGCAAAGCAATCAAATTACAAAGCTAAAAACAGCAACAGGTTTTATTCAACAAATGTACAAGAAGTTCTGTGGAGATTAAAGCTCTGTTTGTGCTACAACGGTACTCAAATATGCAAAGCCACACCCACAAGATCACAGTCCCCCTCTTCACCTTACCTTGGAGCCAGATCTAGCAATGGTCCCTAAATTGGACAGAAGTTCTTCATGGTTCATCCCAATTCCAGTGTCCTGCAAGCAACAGGATAGAAAAGATGCCTCTCGCACATCTAGCATTGCTTTATGGGATGCATGGGAAGGGAGAGGCTCCTTCTCTGGCCCTCCCTCACCTTTTCACACAGAGACAAGAATCAGATTAAATGACCATTCCACTTCAGATAATTTGTCCTGACAGCTGTGACCTAAAAGTTGCTAAAGTGCAGAAAAGGCAAAATCAAACTCTCCTTACCAAGCCACAAAACTCGTGTGGTAACCTGAGTCAAGCTCAAAACTCAGCCTAGCTGCAATGCTCAGTTTTAAATCCTCTCCCATCTGGGAAAACTCCCAAAGTATTCCAATTCCTTTCCCAGTTTCTTCTTTCTGGGACAAGCAAGGCTAGAGTCTCACTGGCAACTGACTTGCCAAGCAGCCTTGAAGACAAAGAAGCAGAGAACCCACTGAATAGCAAGAGGAACATGTCGCTCTTTACATGTCAGGGAAAAAGAGGGTCCTGCTCCTCTAACTGCCCAGGTGTTGCCCCAACAGTTTTGCAGGGCAGGTTCCATTTGGGAAATCAGCAACACATCTGGAATTGAGAGAGTGTAACAGGCACGTTCAGTAAAAGGACTGCGTTCAAGAAGCTTGCATCCATTTGTTAGATTTTATACCACATCTTTCCTCGACAGTTTAAAATGTGTTGTGTTCCTCTTAATGTTATTATTGTAGTAATAGCCCTCTGAGGCAATTCAGACAGAGAGGCTGCAACTGACTCACAATTCACCAAATGGGTTTCCATGACTGAGGGCAGACATAACCTGGGCCTCCTCAGTCTTAGTCAAGCATTCTAAATTTAACTCATGGAACCCTACATGGGAAACTACAAGTCCCAGAACACACATCTACCACTTTTAACTGCCCAGGACTGCCATTCGACATTCTTTTAACATTTTAACTAAACCTAAAAATAGACGTCAGGAAGGCAAGGAGGTAGCAGGTAACAATAATACACTTTCTGAACGCAATATCATCTTCTTAGATGTCACAACCAATAACTTTGTTAGTAGCTGAATGAACAACTGAGGGAAAACAAACAAACAAACAAACCTATCCAAATTATTGCTTCTGGAATTGATTCTAAAAAGACCTCTCCCCTATCCTATGATTACTTCACAGACAATGGCGGGGAAGAAAACACATACTACAGATCCTGCAGGAAACCAGACATACTGCAACAAAGGTGGAACTGAGGCTGGGCATTAGCAGAGCAAAAAAAGCATTCTGTATTCTGTAAATTTTGAAGCAGAAGATGAAGGGTGCTGGATCTTTCTACCTGCCATCTAGATAACCATCAGCAAAGCAAACAGGGCCTCCATTTGTAGAAAAGCCTCAAATGCAGCTAAACGACCTCACGCCCCCAAGCACCACCTCCTACCTGGATGGCAACCACGGCCTTCTCCTTGTCTGTCTCCAGATCGATCCTGAGCTCCGGCAGGACCTTTCCTTCAGACACCAGCCTGTGGCGCAGCTTCTCCAGAGCATCGCTGCCGTTGGAGATCAGCTCCCGGATGAACACCTGTCAAAGAGCGCGCTGAGCTCTGCAGAGCGAGGGGGTTCCTAAGCCCCGCGGAACAGCAGCTCCAGGCCGCCGGCCCCACCCTGGAAGGCTCACCTCCTGCTCGGAGTAGAGGGAGCGGGCCACGATGTCCAAAAGTTTCTGGGTCTCGGCCTGGAACTCGTGCTTCGAGGAGGAACCTGCAAGACCAAGAGGGGGAGAGTAGCGGCCTCCCGACCCCCGCCCAGGAGAGTCCGCCCGGCCCGGCGAGGGCTGCGACAACCTACCCGGGACGCTCTCCGGCCTGTTAGGCGGCTGGGGCGGCGGCGGTGGCGCCTGTCCGTCGTCCCGAGCGGCACGGTTGCTGCACGCGCGCCGCGAAGCCCAACTGGGCAGCCCTGCCGCCGAGACCAGGCCGGGCGGGGCTCGGCGGAAGGGGGCCGCGGCCGCCAGTTCACGCCCGCCGCGGAGGAGGGCCGGCAGGGAGGAGCGGCGGCGACAGCGCCCCAGCAGCAGCAGCAGCAGCGACGGCGCCACCAGCCTCCCCATCGCCGCGGCGCGCGCCCCGCCGCTTCCGGCGCTCGCGGGACGTCACGCCCGGGGCAGGCGCGCCGGTGAGGTCACGGGCGCAGGGGCGGAGCTCGCCCGGCACGGAGGCCGGGGTTCGCGCGCGTCTGCAGAGGGGCGCTCGCCCGAGCCGGCTGGCTGGCCGGCCTCTGGGTGCGTGCAGAGCGCGGACGGCCCGATGGCGCGCAAGGAGCTGGAGGCGGAGATCCACCCGCTGAAGGCCGAAGACCTCCCGGCCTCGCCGGGGAGCGGGGCGCGGGACGCCGAGAAGGAGGCGGGGGGCGGCGCGCAGCCTGGGCGGCTCTCGCAGTGGCGCACCGCGGCCTTCTTCCTCTCGCTCTACCTCTGCCTGGGGGTGGCGTTCGCCTTCTCCTTCGTCATCCCCTGCCCCGAGAGGCCCGCCTCACGGACGGCCTGGAGCAGGACCTACGACGACGCGGGTGAGGTGGCGGCCGGGCCGGGCCGGGCCGGCGGGCGGGTGGGTGGGGCACGGCGGGGCGGCGCGGCGCCCTGGGCCCCGCCGCCCCGCGCTCGAGGCCTGTGCTCCCCTCTCTCCTCGCAGCGGCGTACACCTTCCTGGCCGCGGGGGACGCCGACGGGGACCGAGTGCAAGACCTGCTCGTGGCTTTCCAGGCCGCCCCCGGCAGCCGCAACGGCAGCGGCGCCGGCGAGCGCTCCTGCTCCGGAGGAGGTAACGGGAGGGGGCAAGAGCCGCGGGGGCTGGGGGGCCGGGGTGGGGCGCGGCCGGCGTGATGGGCGCCCCTTCCTCCTGCCCCTTCTCCGCAGGCTTTGCCTCCCCCTGCGCCTTTCTGGCCGCGCATTCGGGCACTAACGGCAGCACGCTATGGGAAAGGCCCGTGGCTGAAGATCTCCTGCTGGTGGACTGCTCGGCGGAGCACGGTGGCTCTCCAGCCTGCCTCGTCATCGGGAGCCCTGCCTTCCTAGCCCTCCTCGACCTGGAAACAGGTACCTTTCTTCCGCGCCACGGTGGGCAACAAGGTGTCGGCATCTCATGAAGGAAAGAGGTGACCATGTTGTTGCCTTTGCCTTATGTGATAGCAGAGGATGGCGATCGGCGCAATACAGGCTTCTTCCTGCTGGCCTCACTCTGACCCTTTCCCCATGGCAGTCGGGAATCTCTGGTTAGTGTAGGCTGTCTGCCTCGGAAATGGCTTCCAGCATCCAAGGCACGAGGAGCACTCGATTTGTGCCCTGTTTGTGCAAATGGCACAGGACACAGCTTAGCAACCTTTAGCAGCTGAAGACTACTTCTGGATGATCGTTCTGGGACATCATGCTCCAGCAGAAGCTCTTTGGTCTGATCCAGCATGAGGCTTCCTACGTCAAACATGATGGCTCCCTAGCAAAATGGGACCCCTGCTGTGGTTCTGCAAAAGCGTGGAGCTTTGGCTTCCATGAAATCTTGATTCTCCTGGCGTGTAGTGGCCAGGTTTTTGCTTCTTGTTCAGTTGCAAAGACATATGGGTCTGCTGTTTCCCCCTCGAGTCGCAGCGCTTTTCTTCCATCCTTAAAAAACTGGTGGAGTAAAAATGGCAAAATGAGCTGATCCAATGTGGAGAGTGACCCTTCTAACTGGTTCCTCTTGTGGTGAGCAGGTGGGGCAGATGAGCAAACTGGGTGTTTCTCCTTTTCTTTGTCTAAAAGTTGCATTTCTTCAAAATACTGCTGCAAGGTTTTTCAGCCTATCTTGGAAAAAGACGTTTAGGGAAAGACCATCCGCATCAGTGTTCAGGATACAGCATCAACAGGGCTTTCCTGCTGGCCTGTCAAGAGGCTGCTTGCGAGGGGAGCCTTGGATGAAGCTCTTGGTTTCTTGTTGGGCACCTCTATGTGGGGAGCGAGTGACACGTGTAGCTCCTGATTGGGATGGTGTAAATGCCAGAGCTTAGATGGGCCAAAGTGGTGCAGTGTGTGAAGCCACATGTTGCAGTAGACTTACTCGGTGACTGAAATGAATGCTCAGGGCTCCAGAATCCAAAGCCAATATGTTGGGCAGGCAGGCAGGCAGATGTTTTCTTTTGTTGCTGTTCAGTCGTTAAGTCGTGTCCGACTCTTCGTGACCCCATGAACCATATTGCGCCAGGCCTTCCTGTCCTTCACTGCCTCGCTGAGTTTGCTCAGTTTCATGCTCAGTGCTTCAGTGATGCTATCTAACCATCTCATCCTCTGCCGTCCTCTTCTCCTTTTGCCTTCCATCTTTCCCAGCATCAGGGTCTTTTCCAAAGAGGCCTCTCTTCGCATTAGGTGGCCAAAGTATCTGAGCTTGAGCTTCATTATCAATCCTTCCAATGAGCAATCAGGGTTGATTTCCTTTAAGATTGACTGGTTTGACCTCCTAGCAGTCCAGGGGGCTCTTAAGAGTCTTCTCCAGCACCACAATTCAAAGGCATCAATTCTTCGGCGCTCAGCCTTCTTTATGGTCCAGCTCTCACAGCCATACATTACTATTGGAAAAACCATAGCTTTGACTATGCGGATCTTTGTCGGCAAGGTGACGTCTCTGCTTTTTAATACGCTGTCTAGGTTTGCCATAGCTTTCCTCCCAAGGAGCAAGCGTCTTTTAATTTCATGGCTGCAATCTCCGTCTGCGGTGATCTTGGAGCCCAAATAAATAAAGTCTGTTACTGCTTCCATTTCTACCCCTTCTATTTGCCAGGAATTGATGGGTCCAGATGCCATGATCTTAGTTTTTTTAATGTTGAGTTTCAAGCCAGCTTTCACCCTCATCAAGAGGCTCTTTAGTTCTTCTTCACTTTCTACCATTAGGGTGGTATCATCTGCATATCTGAAGTTATTGATGTTTCTCCCTGCAATCTTAATTCTGGCTTGTGATTCTTCCAGCCTGGCATTTCTCATGATGTACTCTGCATATAGGTTAAATAAGCAGGGTGACATTATACAGCCTCGTCGTACTCCTTTCCCTATTTTGAACCAATCGGTTGTTTCGTGACCGGTTCTAACTGTTGCTTCTTGGCCCACATATAGATTTCTCAGGAGACAGGTAAGATGATCTGGTACCCCCATCTCTTTAAGAATTTGCCAGAGTTTGTTGTGATCCACACAATCGAAGGGTTTTGCATAGTCAATGAATACTCAATGCTGTTTTCTAGCCTTTCCTTTACCTCACAAGGCCCTTTCTGAATCAGTGCTTCCGGCTCTTTTTTTCTAGGCCAGACTCGGTGGCATGAGGCAGCCAGCTTTGGGGTTAACTCTACAGTCCTGAGTCCCTTACTGAAGATCCCTGATATCAACAGAGATGGGGTGCCTGATTTCTTGGTCTTTGCTGCAGCAGGAGAGGAGGTAAGAATTGTTGGAGCAACGGGGTCCTCCTGCCTATTCCAGAGGAATTGGCCAGATTCACTGCAGCATCAGGGGCCTGGTTGCCATGGCATCTGTGCCTGATGATGGAAAACAACCAAGTGACCCCAACTTTTAAAAAGATGTTATGGGGCAATATTAAATTCCAAATCAAATGTTTATTACAGTCCTAGATCAGCATTAGGAGGGTGGGGTACAGTCAATTAAAAAGCATAGAAAATACATCAGAGTAAAAAAAAAATACGAAAAGCTGGAAGATATTAAAAAGATATTCAGAAAGTGTATGTAAAAATCTGTAAGAATCTGAAAGAAGGTAGGAGCATTAGATGGGTGCAGGGGAGCACCTGGTTAGCATGTGGAAGACTATTTGTCAAATCACAGAGCACTCTGATATGGTGAACTAGGTGCTCATTAAGTCTAGTTTGTGGCACAGGTCATCCTCCGATGAATTTTGAGCGCTGCCGCACAGAACCTGGCAACATCGTATGTTGTAGCAGGGTTGGTATCTGAAAGCAGCAGGGAGGACTCACTGCGCTTTCAGTCCTTTCTGCTGTTTGTTTCTTCTTCTCTGTTCTAATTTAGTTTGTATTAGTTCTTATTATTGCTTTTAAAGCTTTTAATAAAAACTATATATAAAAAACATGAAAGCAGTGAGGTTTAGAATTGTCCTGTGCACCTTGGGTATTTATGCACCAATGGTGAGATGAGGCTAGTATGAATATAGTTCAGGCGCTGGATGCTCTGTTGTTTCTGTGTATCCGGAATTAAAGGAGCATTATCTCCCCAGGTAAGGAATCTTCCTGTATCGACCTTCAGGGACAGCTGAGGGGAGGCAGAGTACCTGTTGGATTCACTGGCAATAAAGGTTGGAGCCCTGGCCAGATCCAACTGGCACTCTGTGTCTGCTACACGCTGTTTAATGAGTGCTTTGGCCTGAAAGCAGCATTAAAGAGAAAATAAGCAAGCCCTGCTATATCAACAAACCTTACTGAAAAGGAAGCAACTTGGCTTCTGCAAAAGTAGTCTCCGCAAACAAACAGAGTAGTCTCACACTGACAAAATGTACATAGCAGAGTTCCTCATAGATCAGCAGTGGGACCAAGCACTTTTTAACTGGCACATAAATTATCTCGAGTTGGGGCTGAGTGATGAGGTGCCCAGTTTGCTGGAGATAACAAACTGTTCAGGGTGGTAAAATCAAAACAGATTGGAAAGTACTCTCCGAACTGGGTGAGTAGGTCAGAAGAGCAAATGTGGTTCAGGGTAAATAAATGTGGCATGTACAATCCATATATTGCCTATACTTTAGTGGAGTCTGAACTGGTCATGAATGATCAGGAGTAGAATTTTAGAATTGCAGTGGAGAGCTTACACATGGTTGCTATAAACAAAATGCAAATTCTCATTTTAGAATTTGGAAGGGAATTATTTGCAGTATGCTGTTCTAGTCGCTGAACTATATATATGTATGTATGTATGTTTTAGAGCCAGAAATGGTATAGGAACCGGCAACCAAAATAATTAGAAGACTGGAGCAGCTTTCTGTGAGGAAAGGCTGCAGCAAGTGGGGCTCTAGAGCTTGAAACAAAAGAGGACAAGGAGAGATTCAGTTGAAGTATGTAAAATCATGCATAGTGTAGGTTACATGGAGAAAGACAAGTTTTTCTCTCTCCTGCACACCCTAAAGACATGTAGTTGAAACTCAGTGCAAGTAGATTCAGGAACAACAGAAAGAAAGACTTTTTCACACAGTACATGGCAACTTCACCACCTGTGGTGGTGGGTAATGGTAGCCAGTTTTAAAGGCAGGTTCATGGGGGCGGGGGGGGCAAATGATTAATATTGGTGGCTGTTTCTTAATCTTAACAATGCTGGGCAGCAGGCCTGAAATACAGTTGTTGGGAACCAGTAATGGCAGGGAGCTCTTGCCATATAATCTCAGCCTGTGGGTCTCTCAAGTGCACCTGGTTCACCCCTGTGGGACACAGGATGCTGAACTAAGGGGGCCTAAGGCTCTAATGTTCTTCAGCCCAGCATGTTTCAAGTAGCAGCCACTGGATGGAGAGATGGCCACCAGTAACTGGGAAACTCCTGCTTTCTACTGCAGGATTGCATGATCCCCCTTGTTCCATCCTCTCCCTCATCCTTGTTCTTATCTTTAAACATTAAAATGTCAGTGGGCTGGGGGATTATTACTTCCAGTTGACTGAAAAGGGGGTGTCAGGAATTTAGGGGAGGAAGAATGCCACTCTGGAAGAATTTAGAGCTGGGTATCCCGTTGTAGGGCTTCCTGGGGTTCATAGGAGATCCAGAAGATCAGGCAAGGGGGCCTCAGATAAAGGGAGCAGCAGGCACAGCAGACCTGTCCGTCCTGGGGGGCCTTCCTTACTCAGCCCAAACTGCTGCTTCCTCCAAGGCCAGAATCATTTTCTTCCCACAAACTTTGTTCAGGGAGGTCCCCTGAGCACTAGTTGTGTTGATACTGAAACGTTTCTTGTCTGTAAACCAGCGGGATCTATCTGTTCCCTGTTACCATAAACAAGAAAGATCAGGTTCCGTATTTTAAGGATCCGTGTTCTTTGATACCCCTTCAGAAGGTACTACAAAAGCCATAGCGCTGCTCTGGCTAAACTGTCCTGGCTCCAATTTTCTCTGCAGATTAAAAGCTTCTTCTATTCAGGGACATCTGGCACCCAGATGAAGTTTAGCGGAAGCCTGCGTTTGCCAGGATGGATTGGACACCTCTTGCACATCACCAAGAGCGGAGCCCACTACGTCCTGTTCTACACGGGTGGGTCCTGTGCTTTCCAGGCGTGGAGGAGGAGGGCAGCTGGACCGTCTGTACTTCAGGCTGCTTTATTTAAACCTCCTTCTCTTGATTTAGCAAAGGCTCTGTTTGCCTACTCTCTGAACCAGCTCTATCACATGGCTGTGGGTGCAGCAAGCCCAGCCCTCGCTGACCTGAAGGAAGACGCACACTGGGAGAGGGTGATTCAGCACAGAGCCCAAGAGGTCCCCCTAGCCAGGTACCTGCTGGAAAACGTTCTGGCCTAGGGGCCTGTGGAAATAGAAGCAGCCCTTGTCCATTCCATATTCCTTGCTTGCTTCAGCCCCTTTTCTTTACTCGTGAACTGAAGCAGAGGGTCCCCTTGGTCTGCTGGGCATGCAAAGTAGATGCTTGTAAAGGGCTGCAGCAGCAAGGTTTCAACCCGCACCACTGCCCTGAAGGCTTGGAAGAATTAATTCATGGCCTCCTGCAAGGGATAACAGGTGTTTCCTATTCCCCTTTAGCTCTGGAGACATTCAGTACGTGACGAAAATGTCAGAGAAACCAGGGAGCCATATTTTGGTTGCAAGATCAGCTATGTTGGAGCTGGTGAATGGGCAGCAGCTGGGTTCATTGTGGGTTGTTGGTGTGCCACACATCCTGAGGTAATGCCAATATTGGGGAAGTTGGGGTTCCCAGCTTTGGCTGTTCCCAGCCTTGTGAGAGTGCTCAGTCCTGCCCTGAGTTGCAGGGGCAAAGAGATGACTTTGCTGTCTGTTTTTGGTACTCCCTGGATAAGGTGAACCTGGAATGGGGAAAGAAGGGTAAAAGGAGCTGTGAACAACCAGGGGGGAGGGGCAGGTGTTGCTGAATCTGTGCCATTCCCAAAGCCAGAGATGCCATTTGAGCATCATCTTATATCCCACTTGCAGTGAGCCAGTTCTTGGAGCCTTTGGTGCTGACGAGATTGCCATGGCCGTTGAAAGCAGAGTCAGACACAAGACAAAGAAGGTTTGCAAAGGGGCCTGTGGGTGGGATGCAGACCCAGATCCTTTGTTCTTTTGGAAGCACCAGGAGTCTCCAGTTGTATCACTCAAGCAACAGGAGCTGGAGATTGTTGTTGCCACAAATATATATGGAGGCCTTGTGCCTCTCCCTTTTTCTCCCCAGATGCTGGGGCGAATCCACCAAAGTTATTCTGCAGTGTTTGCATATTCAGACCATTGTCTGTGGCATCAGCATCACATGAAATACACAGCCAGATGATTGGATTTAGTGGTGCTTCAGTTAGACCTAAAAAAGGCTCATTGAAATAAATGATTCATGCCTGCATTATTCCTGGGGCTTGAGCTTGAGATGTGGAAGCTTATGTTTCTTACAGCACAAGAATTGGGTAACAGCTGGTGACGCACCAGCTAATTCCAAATTAGTCCAAAGTCCTTTATAGTTTACATACGCTAGAGGAACAGAGTGTGCGATAAGTCAGAACCCTGCCGCTCTTAAAGCACCTGTATCTTTCTCTAGTTCCACAGCAGTAAAAGTCAGTTCTTATTCACTAGGCTTTGTGTCTGAGCCTCTGTTACTAAAACCCAATGGAGCCTGGTGATTCCTTTGTGCTCTTCCACTTTCCAAGTTGTGGGGTAGAAAAAACACACGTCTGCTCTAAGCTATTAGAGGTGCGGAAAAAGTCATAAGCTGTCATACCCTGTGCCCAGCCTTGCTCTAAGATGTCAGCTCGCTCCTTGGGGTAAAAAGGTGGTTGAGAAAGGTGACTACAACCTGGAGCCCAGCTACCCTTTGAAGCAGCCATTTACCCTGTAGATTACAATTGTGGATGGCAGCTCTGGAGCCATCAAGTGGGAGGTGGAGCTGCTTTCAGAAACCCGGAGTCCCAAGCCAGCCACTCTTGCGACTGCTGATCGTAGATCCGTCTTCCTCTTTTGGGGCCTGTACCAGGAGGAAAGAAATGGAACTGTGAGTAGGAAGTAGCCTATGACAGATGGGAATGCAGTGGGACTGCCCACGATGAGCCTTACGGAGCACCGGCAAGTCAGGAGCTGTACTCTGGCCATAATTGGGAGTGGGGAAACTTTTCCAACTCCATTCCTTGTGGACTTGATTCCCCCCAGAAAGCTCTGGGGAGAATCTGTAGTAAAAACAAGCCTGGGATGGCCCACCTGTAGCGGGCAGAGCAAATGGAGCAATTGAGTGACCTTCCTTCTACAGGAGGTCTTCACCCCAGCATCACATGGGGAGCATGGCAGCTCCTGGGCATAAGTAGACCAGCCCAGGCTTGCTCGGGGGGCCCTGGGCCCTCTCATTCTTCTTCTCTTCCAGGGATCTGGGCAAGGAGCCCAGCAGCAGCGGCTGTACCTTTTCCATCCCTCCCTCCCCAACACCCTCTTGGAGCTGACCAACAGCACCGAGCCCATAGTGGCCTTTGAAGGTGAGTGGACGTTCCCTGCTCGTTGCAAAATAGCCCGGGCACTGGGGCTCCTGCTACCACTTCCCCTTTTGGTTCTAGGGTTGCTTTTCGAGCGGAGCCGTCATGCCTGTTATGTACTGCTGGCGGGCCCCCAGGCTGGCAGCTCTCCTGGGAGGGTGGTCCTGTCAAAGCGGAAGCTGAAGGAAGACATTTTCGGCAGCCACGTAATCTGGCTTAACCAGATGCCCCAAGATACTGACCAGAATGTGCGGGACCATTTCCACCGAATGAGATTCCGTAGCTTTGGGTGAAGAGTGCAACCCCTGCGGATCGCCAGTCTGAAGCCAGCCAGGGAGAAGGCAGCCTGTACTGGGCTCCTGGAACAGTTTGGTTAGTCCACAGCCAGGATTTGAATCCCTTTCTGTGGATGGGGTGTAGAGGCACTTGGTTAAGCAACAACAGAACGTGGAGGGTGGAGACTTTGTGCCCCTCTCTGACCAAAAGGGGCATCTATTCCCCACGGAGGGGAAAGGTTCCCAGAGATGGTGCAACTGGGGGTGGGTGCAGTTCTAACAGATTTCCTGGCACAGAGGCCTCTGATTCATATGCCATCTGGCTCTTGGTCATCCGTCCCACTGGAGCAACTGACTCTGTGTGGCTTGGCTGCTGTAACTGCATCAGCCCCCTGAAGTGCCTTGAGAGCCCTCTCAGAGGCATAGCCTGCTTGGATCCTGCGACTGCCCAGGAGAATCCTGTGCGGAACCACTGGAGCAGCTCAACCTGCCTTGGCCTCCTCTGCTCCCAAAGTAATGTGCTCAGGCTAGTTCTGATCTCCAGCTCACAGGCACGCAGCCGGGCAGGTCAGCCTTGCCGGATACCAGGGGCAACCCTCTCTTCTGCCTCCTTGTTTTCTTTCTCCCAAGCCTCAGGAGCTGCTTTTTCTGTCACAGTCTGAGATGGAGGAGCTTTACAGAGCTGAAGTTCATTTATCTGGCCTGTCCTGGGTTCAGACTTGCAATTTCAATAAATTCAGCTTTTGCCCACGAAGTTTGAAGCAGCATTTGTTTCTCTGTGTTTCACCCAGTACCTATAAGAACCAGGAACAGCCCAGGAGCACCAGAGTAGGAATTACAAGTTGGATTTCCTGCTGGAGAAAAGAAATGAGCAGCTCGTGGTTCTGTGTGATGCCCAGCAAGGCTGATGGGGGCTGAGCAGAAGAGAGGAGCTTGGTGTGGCGTAGACAGGGTACTGCATCCCATCCACCAGGGGGGTCAAGGCAACAACCACGTGGGGCTTTGGAGAAGCCATCAAAGCTCAGCTTGGCCCTTCCATTCCCAATTCTGGGGCCTGGTGGGGAGGAAGGGGAATAGGACTCTCTTCTTCATGGTGCCTTCCTGTCTCTTCTCTGCTGGACACATGGAGCACCTGGTAAATTGTAATCTTTTCAAGGGGAGGGTTGAATTTCACACTATCCAGGTGAGTCCTCAGTGTCTTGGCCACAAAGGAAACCACACACAGCACTCCCTTTTTGTCTGACTTGCTCTATTCTGCTAGCGGCTGTGCAAGACTCTGCTTTCATAATTGCTTGCAGCACTGGACAGTCTTCTGGGGGGTGGGGGAGCTTTGCCATGACTTCACCCCAGCGTAATCTCTTCTGATGGCGAAGCTCTTAAGTATTCCCAACTTCCTTCTTGGACAGTGCTCTTGATCTGCTTCCCTGCCTCCAGTGGTTTCAGGCTAAAACTAACCCCTCGTTATTTACCAGGATTAGTTTTCTAGGGAAGGCTGTTTGCGTGACATGAAAGACGTCAGCAAATAGGGCCGTTGCCAGCCAAGCAGCTCTACTGTATATCTGTGGAGCCCCCCTTCTAGCTCCCTCCCCGCTTGCAGGCACTCAAACCAGAGAGCCACTAGAGCTGCAGCTTAGCCCGAGTGCCTCTGGTAAAGGGAAAGCGCAGGCCCACGGCTGCTAATCGGCTTTGCTGCCTTCTAGCCTTCCCCTTGCTCCTTGCCAGTGCTCTTTGGCCTTAAAGCTGAGCAAAGGTGGTTAACGTGGCTGACATCTCTGTCCTGAGAAATCTGACTCGGCTTCCCACAAATATGCACCTGGCTCCTAGGTGAGTTCTCAAGACTGCAGCCTTGGGCAGGAGAGAGACTTTCCTGTGCTGGCTTGTTTTTCCAGAGGGAAATGTTCTCAGACTTGGCTTGTTGGTTTACGAATCCAGGTTTTTCCATAATGGCTGATTCTCTTTATTTCTGCTAGACTCATGGTGAAGACCAGGGGCCTCACATTCTGACACTGCAAGGCGTAGGCCTGCCTGTAAGATTTAATCTCTGGAGGAAGCCCATGCATAAGGAACACACAACCCCCAGCACGCCTTGATCCAACTGAGCCTGGTCTCTGCGTCTATTGGGGTAGCACCCACTGCAATTGCCCAACTTTTCAGGCGTGTCCACACCATCCTAGATAGGACCCTCTGCAGGGTGACTTGCCCCCATGCAGGATGGTCCTTCTCAGAGAGGTGCCAGAAAATGGCCCACTGCCTTCTGTTCCAGTATCAGGCCAAGTTACCTCTGGCCTGGGGCAAAATGTGTGAGGGGGCATCCTGGCAGCCACTGGAAGCTGAGAAAACAGGCTGCTCACTGGCTTTGCAAGCACTAATCTTCTTAAAGGCAGAGGCATGCACAAGGGCATCATCTCCTCGGGCTCACCGTACCTTGCGTAATGCTATGCAAACTGGCAACAGGTGCCCTGGAGGTCTCCAGTACATGAAAACGGGCCACACTCCCCCAGAAAGCAGCAAACCCCAATCTCCACCCACTAGATGCTCCTACTGGCGGCGCAAGCAGGAGCTTGGCAGAGCCTTGGCAAACTGTTGGTCGCGAGAAGCGAGAAGCAACTGAAGAACGAGTCAGCAACCCTCCCCACCCTTGGAGACAGGTTTTGGGGAGGGGGTGGCTGATGCTGGGCTGCGCCTCTCCCTCCCCAGGGTGATGACAGCAGCCTGGGTCTTAGCAAGGGCACTTTATTGTTCATACACTGGGGGGCAGGAATGCTGCCAGCTTTGCTCCAAGAGGGCAGCAGCATGACCGCTAAAGATTAAGCCAGAAAGGGTGGGGTGACCATTCCTGAGCAAGGGAAGGTGGCCGGCAGTCTCCTGTCCAGGCGAGTCGGGGGGAGAGGCCTTCTTCCTGATGTCCACTGGGGTGGGGGCAAGAGCCCTGCAGCACTCAAGGAACTAAAAGTCCTGTGGGGAAGGGGCAGGGCTCCCCTTAGCCATGCTCCTGGGGCGCAGCCTGGCTCCTCTCCTCAGGCCTCACTTCGTGGGCCCCAGGAAGGGGCGGGCAGGCAGGGCTCGGGCTTGAGTGTCGCAGCTTCCACATGAATGGGAATGCCCTGCCAGGAGGCAAAACAAAGATCCGGTCAGCAGCTGATCTTGACTCCCGCTCTGGAAGACACTCCTCCAAGGCTGCCCCACGCACCGCTTCTTGGTCTCTGGAGGCACCAGGGCCTCGGCAAGCAGCTTCTTGTAAAAGTCAGACTTCAAAAAGCGTGGGTAGGAATCCTAGTGGCAGAGAAGGGGGAGTTCAGAGAGAGACCCTCCAGCCCAAGAGCAGCAGACTCAATGCCCACGCCACCAGACTGCGACTGCTGGTCCAGTCACAGTCATGCCCTGAGATGTGCGGCAGCGGCGGCAGCAGCAGCGCCATCGAGTCAAAGCATTGCCTCCCTCCCGCCTGTCTGACAGCTCCGGGACCTTTTTCATCAGTGTGTAGATGTGCATCTGGGCATTGTCCATTGTGTAGCGGTGGGGGGTCTCGATGCCCTTCAGGGTGTGCTCCATAGTCTTGCTATCAAGGTTCACCCAGCAGGTGGCACTGGGCACCAGAAACTGCCTGGGAGAACAGCAGTTGAGTGAGCAGGCAGGTTGGAAAGCAGAGCCCCAGCAAGCTCTAGGGGCCGGATGAAGGCGAGAGAAGGTATAAAATAGGACAGGCTGCTGGGACACGCAACTGAAACACGCACGCGCCCTAAGAAGCAAGGCGGCCCACCACGGTCCCTGCCCAGGGGAGAGCACCACCTACTGATAGATGGAGTCCACAGCATCTGCAATGTGGGCCGCTTCCCCATGGCGTAATTCTTCACAAGCCTCCCAAAACATAAGGTTCTCGGCTGTGGTGAGAGAGAAGACAGACCCCCGGCTGACTCAGCAGGAGGCAGGACGGGGCCTGGCTAGCTTCCCCCAGGCGTGACGGGCCCCTACTCGCTGCTGCTCCTTTCTCCCTCCTCAGGCCACGCAGGACAAGTGCTCACCACTGAACTCTTTTTTGAGGAATTCCAGGAGTTGCTCTCGGCCCAAGACATCACCCATCAGCTCACTGAAGCTGAAGCTCCAGCGCTCCACCCGCAGCTTGGTGGGAACTGTGACCCTGCAAGGCAAAGGTCTCAGGCAGAACTGGTGTGCAATTTGGGGGTATCTGTGGCGCCCTCGGGGTTCTCTGAGCTTGGTTCTTTTCTTGCAAACGTTTCATTACCTGGCTAGGTAACATCTTCAGTGCTACAAAGGGCTGGGGTTTGCTCTCTATTTATCTGCTGTGGCCTGCCTTGAAGACGTGACCTAGCCAGGTAACGGAACGTTTGCAAGAAAAGAACCAACCTCAGAGAACCCCGAGGGCGCCACAGTTCAACCCTGAGCTACACATATTCAGGGGTATCTGTACCTGAGGGTATCTGCCCGTCCCACTAGGTCAGATAGAGTGGCACACTCTAGGCCCCTTCCCTCAAACGTTACCATGTATTTGGACCTAGGAAGTGTGCCTTTCCCATAGTGGGCCCTGCCCTGTGGAACACCCTCCCCCTCGGGATCCAGCAGCCCCTCCTAGCTTTCCAGAAAGCTGTTAAGAGCTGGCTCTTCCCCCAGGCCCTGGGATAGCAAGGTCGGAGCCCAGGCGACTCTATAGCTGGATGGATGTTGTTGGGCTGGGCACGAGGCTTTTCCTGCTTGTTTGCTGGAATGTTTTTATTGTTGTTAGCTGCCCAAAGCTGTGTCTCACAAGATGGGTGGCCATATCAATCTGATTGATACATACATACATACATACATACATACGGAGGACTGAGCACCAATGGCAAGGACACCCTACTTGGGAAAGCTGGGCATGACAGTCTCCTACCGGGGGGCGTTCATTGCCCAGTATGTGATGTCATCAGTGATCCAGGGATTGCTCGGAAGGCAGCCAGACATGATGGGGTCATGGGACAGATACTGCTCATTGAACTTGAGGTATCTGCAAAAACAGTGAAGGTGGGGAGGGGGCAGAAAAGCCCCTTCTCACTGCCCAAGCTGACTAGCATGCAAATAGCAGCCGAGCTGCCCAGCAAGGGTTCGGTTAGGACCTCAGAAAGAAGCGCAGTCCAAGCCTGGGGCTTAGTTTGGTCTTCTTAAACGTCATAGGTCACCCAGGAGAGAGAGGTTCCTGAACCCCAGGAGGGGAGCCCAGCAGCTGTGGGTAAAGCTCTGAGAAAGAGCCCAAAATCAGCTGTCTCAGGTTCTCCACTCACCCTTGCAGGCAAAGGGAAGACTTGATGCGCGTCCTACCCATGGCAGTGTGGCAATAACGGATCTGCAACCAAGTACAGAGAAATGCCAAAGAACTTGTGCCACCAACTGTCACCTTCCATCGCCACATCTGGGTGGGAAGGAGCCCTAAAGATAACTGGTTTGATGTGGTTTTTTTCAAATGCTTGAAATACCCATTCTTGCCTGTTCTTTCCGCCTCCTTTTCCCCCTTCTCCTGTGCAGAGGGAGGCCAGACCTCCCTTGTTCCCATGCCCCAGCAGGAGCCCTCTGAGCTTGGACTCCCATCAGCCTGCTGGGCTTATAACCTCCCCCAGCAGCCTTTCACTCGCTGCCACACACACACACACACTCACCTCCTGTTTGTAGTAGTCCACATTCTTCTACAGACAGAAGGAGGAAAGAGCAAAGCTCAGAAGCCACACCAGCTGCTCCCTTAGAGCAAACCATGTTGCTTGTCCATCACTTGCACTGACTCAGCCCCCCTGTTTGTTTGCTTTTCACTGAATCTGGCTGCCAGTCTTCTCTGCTACTGCTAAATGATAGTTTGGAAACCTCTTGAGTCTCCCTTGCCAGCACAGATACTTGGCTTTGCCAGGGTCCCCACCCCCGCCACACTTTCCTGCCTTTCTCCCTAACCCCCTTTTTGCAGGTTGGTACTGAGAGTTAGTGATTCAGTGGGGAGGAAGAAGCCCAAGCAGCCAGCGAAAGAGAGCGTGGACCTTGGTAGTCAAGAGGGAGATTCAGGTGCCAGGAGATGGACCAGAGAAAGAAGGAACCACAAGCCAACCCCACAGAGGAGGAGCAAGGCCCGCTGTGCCAGAAGAGTACCCTGGGGGGGGGGAGCCCTAGCCTGGGGCGGTGCCTTGCCCCCACCATACCTTTGGCCCAGACACTGAATGGGCAGAGGGCAGCCAGAATTAAGGACACAACCGCATCACACCTTCCCAAAGGGGAGCCTACCAAGGAAGCAGACCACAGGCCATGGTGTCTTTCTCCCCTCCTTTCCCAGGAGGCACGAAAGGCCTGCTCAGCTGCTCACCAGCTGCCCCAGCGAGGGAGCCCTTCAGCACACGCATGCATGCACACGCGCACACACACACACACTTACCAGATGTATAGGGGTGACAGAGTGGCTCCTTAGTCCTGGCCGCTGATCCCTCACATTCAGAACTCCACCCTGCAGGTGAAGCAGGACAGAGGCTGGCTGGCTGGCTTGCCATTTTCTTGCCCAGGGAACCCTTCTCAGGGGCACTCCGATCTGCTATTCTGCAGCTAACTCCCAGGGCGAGATTGGGAAGAGCAGAAAGGTTGCCCCTGAACCTGAACAGGGACAGGAGCTACAGCAGCAGCCATGCGGCAAGGAGCATTTTGATCCCTGACCTTACGGTGGAGCAGTGCAGAGTTATGCAAATGCCTAATATTCACCCCTTTGTAACGAAGTACAGAGCTTCCTACAAGCCCTGTTCTACAGTCAGGCTGGAAGCAAAGGCAGCGTGTGTCCATGAAATACAAAGGGGAGCTTTACAGGCAATGGAAAAACTCCTGAAAGAGGAGTGGGGAGGTCTATCAATGGGCCATGGAAGCCACATTTTCAGAGCCAGTTTACCTGTGACTAAAAACACAGAGGAATCTTCAGCAGTTGAGAGGTAACACACAAGTATTTGGCTGCCATTGCTGGACTCAAGAGCCTCATGGCCCAGATTTACAAGCGCAAAGAGACCAAAGAAGGCCAGAGTACAAGTCCTGGGTGGTCTTCCCCCGCCCACTGGGTCAGGACCAAGGTGGCAGGTGGCGGTTGCTGTCTTTCACACAAGGGCACCTACACCTTATCTCCTCCCACTCACCAAGGGCCTGTTGACAAGCCAGTAGGCCTGTTCTTGGCACTCAACGACAATCCTGTCCCCCTTTCTCCGCTGCTTAGCTGCACTGCGGAAAGGGCAAAGAGTTGCATCAGAGCTCCTGCCGCCCTGCTCCCCAGCCCCAAAGGTCCAGACCTTCTTCTGCAAGCTCACCGGAGCTGCTCCCGCGCCTGCATCACCACGAAGTCCCAAATATGATTGATCCTCTTGCACAGCTGGTTATAATCCTCCTACAGAAGATGCTCCATCCCATCAGCGCTCTCCTCACAGCTCTCGAAAGAAAGGGGAGGACAGGGGACCCATGCCCACGAGGGAAGCGCTGGGTTGGCTGCCTGGGGATGTCCCATCCTCCAACCCACAGTTGCACCCACTAATCCTCCTGGACTAGCCCTAGGTCCCAAGCACCCTTACCTTCTCAGGCTCACTGAGTTCACCCTGCTTGCAGATATTCCTCTTTGCCAAATAGATGGCTGAAATGGGAAACCATGACCTCAGGCCGGCTGTAGCCAAAGGGGTGCCCAAAGACTCCCCCGGTTAGGAAAAGAAATCCCCGCTGTCCTACTCACCGTAATCAAGGTCGGTGGGCAGCCACTTGGTGCTCATCCAGAAATATGGGGTCTGCAGGCCATAGAGGAAGAGGCTTGGTTCAGCTGCCCTGGGGCAGGAAGGGGCTTCTCTGCTTGGGAGAGTCAGCCAAGCCCTTTTCAGTAGCTCCTCCAAGGCCTTTGGAGGCTAAGAGGAAAGGGCCTTCCAAGCCATCTACCCACCTGTCAGCTTTAGTGAGGTAGCTGAGTGGTCAGCTGGTTCCATGCCAGGTCTCAAAGGGGTCCTGATTCACCCTAACCTACCTGGAACCTGTAGGGAGTCTCATTCCCCCGCAAGACCAGGGTGTGAGGGTCCTTCAGAGAATAGATGTAGCCGTGCTTCACAAGCAGGTTGCCCAGATGCAAGGATTCTAAGGAGAGGAAAAGGGGTGGGGGGGATGCTGGCTGAGCAGTTGCAGGGGAGGGGGGCTGGCACAGCCTTCCCGGGCAGCTGAGGCTCCCACGGAGAAAAACCACCCTCCTCACTGGGCTGGGTCGAGTGCCTGTCTGCCTCCAGCTGAGCCCTCTCCCCGCCCAGCTCCAGCATGGGAGAGCCCGCAGGCTCCACCAAGCCCGGGCCGGCCAGCTCACCGTCTTCTGAGATGCTGTATTTCTGGACGAGCCACTCCACAATGTCACTCCCTAAAAAGGAGAGGACGGCTGGGTGGGGGACGCTAGCGCAGCAGAGATCCCCTGACGCCGCCCAGGGTTCCAAACCGGGAAGGGACGACACAGAAGCTGCCGGCCCGGCCCCAGCGGTCTTGCAGCAGCCTCCGCTCCTCGGCTGCGTTCGCGCCCGGAACCGCCCGAGAGGAAGCCGCGGGAACCGTCCCGCGCCCGGCCAGCCCGGCCCGAGGCGGCGGGCGAGGGGCAGGGCGGCGGAGCCGCGCAGGCGGGCCGGCGCTGCCGCGGTCTCGGCCCAAGGGAGCACCCACCGGTCACGGCGTGCGGGATGACGGCGAGGAACAGCCGCTGATTCCGCACCCGGACGCCCAGATCCGGGTCTTGCATGCCGACCACGACGCGCTCCATCTGCGGAGGAGGACCCAGAGCGGCTCAGCACCCGGCCCCGGAGCCGGCCCGCCAGCCGCTCCCCGACCCCCACCCCACCCCACCTTGGCGAGGCACGGCAGCTGACGGCGGGGGTTGCCCCCCGGGCGCAGCGCACTGATGGTCATGGAGGCGGGCGAGCGGCGCCGAAGGTCAAGCTCCTCCGCAGGCGGCGGGGCATCCCGGCGCCGCAGCGAGGCTCTGTACTGCCCCCTGCCTGCCGGCCGGGCGCTCCCGAAAGTCTCGAGGGCCTCTGCGCACGTGCAGAGCGCTAGTTCCAGCAAACAACGCGCACTCCCTGCAGTGGCTCCCAGCCGAATAGTCTCAGCGCCGGCACCGGGCAAACGCCGTAGAGGCTCCCAGCAGGAGGCGAAGAAGGGTCGCCGCTCCGCTGGGAGTGCCGGCGGCGGGGGCGGCGGCGGCGGCGGGGGGGGCCTCCCTCGGCCAGCCGGCCCGGTGTCATCGACGGCCCTACCCCGGAGAAGTGACGGGAGTCGCGGACAAGGGCGGGCCGCCGCCCTCCCCCGCGCGCGGCACAGAGACACGCAGACGCGGCGCGGAGCTGGTCGACTAAGCCTTTATTGGGTCGCTGCGAAACGGGCGGGCGACGCGCGGGGGGACCGCTAAGGCGGCCGAGCCTCGCGAGCCCAGCGCGAACGGGCGGCCCGCTTCAGGGGGGTCGAGCGCTTGGACTTGAGCGCGAAGCCGCGGAGCGGGGCCCGCCGCGGGCAGGGGGCGCCGGCGCCCGACCCAGGGTCTCCCGTGGCCGGCGAAGGAAGACCGGCAGGACTCCGCGCGGCGCGCCTGCAGACCGGCGAGCCGCACAGGCAGGCGCAGCTCCGGCTTTTCACCGCCCAGAACTGGTCACCGTAGTCGAATCTGCAAGGGGGAGCGCGCCCGTCAGCTCTTACAGGGCTGTCCTGCCACCGCCCGAGTCCCGCCCAGCAAGCGGGGAGCCGGCCGGCCGCCCAGTCCAGGGACGGCTGCCTCGGCCGCGAAGGTGGACGGCCCGGCGGGGAAGCTGTGCCCAACTTTCAAGGACGCTTATTTTGCAGGCAAAACTGCACTTTCTCCAGAAACGGCCTCATTTTTGGAGCCCCCCTTCCCCGCCCAAATGCCTCTTCCTCAGAGAGAAGGGACCTGCAGCTGTCCTCCTTAATATCTTCTTTAACTCTACCAATCTTGTAGACGCTGTAGGAGAAGAGCCATGTTAGCCTATGGCAGCAAAAAATCAGGAGTGGTCTAGTGCAGTAGAACCGTTCCTGACTAGCAAATGTTATTAAAAGGCATACCTCATGAACGTTCATGCCTTTCAATAAAACTGGCTCCTCCTCCCGATGTTGTACAAACCCTGGGAGCGCCTTTCCTGGTCAGCCATAACATAGTCTTTGGGGGAGGCCTTTGGCTCTCTCAGTTGCTACAGCAACTGGATCTGAACCAAGTCTACCTACCCAAGTTCTTCACCAGCCTGGATGGCCCGTGTGCTGAAAAAGGCAATGCCAGGGATCTCATATCCCAGGGCAACCTGTAGGGCCACCAAGTTGGGTTGACATGAGTGATTTAGGAAGCGCCCCACATTGCCATAGTAGCGCCCATCGAGGCAGCACTGTTTCCCATCCTGCAAGAGACAAGGTGTGAGGTCAGAGCTGCTCTGGCATTGACCCCTTCCTAGAAGCCTTTCAAGCAGTGCCCTTGCTTCCAGCTCCCCCCACCTTCTAGCCACATCCCATAAGTAAGGCAGATTCTACCTGTAGGTCCACCACAAAATAGTAGGTGTCTTCCTCTCGGCGTGCAGCTTCAGTGTTGGAGATTAGCTCCCCAAAGTACCTGGCGGAGAGGGGAGGAATGGGGAAGGCAATGAAGGAGGTTAGCTGCTTCCCCCCTCCTCCAAGCCCCTCCTTCTCCAGGGGGCAGGGCAAGGGAGTCCTGCTCCAGAACTCACTGGCAGAGGAAGGCTCCACGGGGCACGTCCTGCATCGTGCGCACCCCCCATCCCTTGGCAGCTGTCCTGTAAAGTTGGAGCTGGGTTCTGCAAATACAGGAAAGGCCTCTGATCACCAGGCAGGGCTCACTTTGCAGAAAGAAGTCATGGGACAGCTGGGGCAGGATGGGTCCCTACCAGGAGCCCCAGCTCCTATAGGTGAACCGGCACTGCAGGGGAGGAAACAGCAGCCCAGGGTGGTTCTTGGGAGCCTTGAGCTGGCAGGACACACATTTTGATCTTTGGTGGTACTGTAGTGCTTGCCAAAGAGAAGCCTGAAGCTTGTCAGGGACACCTTAGGCTCCCCGCCACCCCAATGTCCCAGCAGGAGCCAGGAAGCAGTCTCAGCACACTCACCGGAGACCGCTTTGCACCACCCGGTTGGGGCAGGAGCGGGGGCAAGAGCACAGCATGCTGCATTCGTAGAGGGATCCCATCTCAGGGGCTGGGTAAGTGGTGTCCAGCCTGAGTCGGCCATCCTGCATCATGAGGGAAGGAGGAGAGGCTGCTGGCACTCAAAGACTCCGGTAACATCCCTCAGCAAGAAGAGGAGAGCCTGGCACATCTCACCATGATGGTCCAGGAGCACTGGCTCCGCAGAATGCAGGGACAGCTGGCCACGGTGCAGCCTCCATCACACCTGCAGCCCTGAAATTAGTCACAGAACAAGCCAAAGGTCAGCCCAGCACACGTCCCCTCCATGGAGAGAGCCAGCAAGGTGGGAGGTAAACATAGAGCCCACCAGGTGCCCACTGGCAGCCTAGCTAAACTCTCTTACCCCCAAGGGTGGTCGAGCAACAGCTGCAAGAAGAAAGGTGCTTCTCGTGCGGATTTAGTTATTTCTTCTTGCAGCGGCTGCTCTTCCCACGTGCCCACAAGAGGATGCAGCTGAGACCTGGCCTTGGCCAACAGAGAAATACGCTTCTGTCCCTCAGCATGGAGTGTGTGAGGTTTTCTGGCCAAGGGCTGCATCCCAAAAGTTAATAGTTGGTGCCACTGAAAAAACAAGTTTGTTTTCATTTCATTATTTCATTTCATTTCCATCTTGCATAAGCTAAACATACTTAATATGGTTACTCCTCAGTCACAATAGAAGTTATAGTTTGGTAACAGCATTTGGCAGTCTCTGGAATGCACCCATGGCTCTCAGGGGCCACATGCTGTGGAGCAGTCCTCACCTCTGACCCAAGGCTATCTCTTAAAAGACTCAGCTGAGTCACTAAGTAGCCTTTAACCTGCTCCTTTCTTCAGAAAGAAAGCAGAGAAACTAGTAAGGATGAAGCCTCCCCAAAATGGTGAAAAAAGTATTTGGGGGCAAAGGATCCCATCCAATGAATGCCCCTTGAGCTACAGTTTATTAAGGGATTTAGCTCCTCACATTAAACTCTCGGTGATGGAAGGGATTGATTCTCAGTAAGGGAACTAGATATCTTTTGCATTTAATTTATTTTGTATTCTGCCTAACTGTTTTTTCTCTCACATGCACACGCACCAACATAAAGAAAAACCAGGAATGACGATGTATGAATCTCTCCCTCTTAAAATAATACTCCTTGTATTTTTATGAAGTGGATATATTTACTCCAAGAAAGTTAATCCTGGAATCAGGATTAAGATGCAAGGGGCCACAAATCTCCTCCTCATTTTAGATACAAGGCCAGCAAGCTCACAGAGGGTTGAGAGGGAGGACGCTAACAAATGTTCCCCAAGTGGGTAGTACAAGGCATAAAAGCAGATGGAATTGACATGCAGTCCTCCTGGCTGAAACTGAACAAGTATTTGTCTGCATCAAAGACAAACTCACTGCTGTGCTTGAAGAAAAGTCTAGCAGATTGAAGCAAAGTGACCATGTTTCAGCTCAGGGGAGAGGATGAAGGGTTCTTTGGACCAAACCAAGGAGGTGCTCCAGAAGTTGCTGAGAGAGGAAGCAACTCTCCTCAAAGAAGTGAACAAGACAGGTCAACAAAAACAGCTTTCAGAAGAAACTCCTCGAAGGCTTTTGAATCTCCAGTGAAGGAGAAGAGAGTCTGGTATTGCAGAAGGGGCGCACTTATTATCTGCAAAAGAAGATACTGAAACAACCCTGTGCCAGCTGTACAGTATATGCAGACTGTCTTCTGGGAGCAAAGATCAGAAGATGGCTGCCAAGGCTTGCCAGGCCCCCTGACAGGTATCTTTTCCTGCTCATCAGTATGGAGACTGATGATGCCACCAAGAATTGCTACAAGTCTATACCCACAGACTTTCATGGTGAACGGGGTCAACATGAGAGGTTAGTTTTCTAGGATTACCTGGGCGATGGACTGCTGAGATCCCTCAAAACATCCTTTTCCTTTTTAAAAAATTAGTGAAGGGAAGAATAAAAGCAATATTGTGGTTTGTGTCGCCCACCAAATCAAAGATAAGATGTTGATGATGCTTTTTAGATGTCTCCCAGAGAGGCATTAAGTTGTAACTGATGGGGGGCTTTAACTACCCTGACATGCACTTGGAGACAAACTCTGCCAAGCATGGTCCTTCTAGCAAGTTCCTGGCCTGTTTTGTGACAATTTTCTCCTTCAGAAGGTAGAAGAAGGCACAAAGGGATCTACTCTCTTTAATTTTATTCTAAACAATGGTGGGGGGGGGGAAGTGGCAGTAGCAGAAAGCCTGGAAGAAAGCAATAGCGTTGGAAATCTTGATTTTAAGGGAAACTAAACTGGGTGTCCCCTTCATGGATCACTGCCTTGTCGTGGCGAAGGGGCTTGCCATGTGTAACTCAGTGAAGCCATGAGCTATACCGTGCAGGGCCACCCAAGACGGACAGGTCATGACAGAGAGTTCTGACAAAATGTGGTCCACTGGAGAAGGGAATGGCACCCCACTCCAGTATCCTTGCCAAGAAAACCCCACGGACAATGTTAAAAGGCTAAAAGATATGACGCCGGAAGATGAGCCCCTCAGGTCGGAAGATGTCCAATATGCTACTGGGGAAGAGCGGAGGGCATTTCCAAGTAGCTCCAGAAAGAGTGAAGCGGCTGGGCCAAAGCCGAAAGGACGTTCAGCTGTGGATGTATCTGGAAGCGAAAAGAAGGTCCGATGCTGTAAAGAACAATATTGTATAGGTACCTGGAATGTAAGAACTATGAACCAAGGCAAGCTGGATGTGGTCAAACATGAGATGACAAGATTGAACGTCGATATCTTGGGAATCAGCGAACTGAAATGGACGGGAATGGGTGAATTTAATTCGGGTGACCATTATATCTACTACTGTGGGCAAGAAACCCTTAGAAGAAATGGAGTTGCACTCACAGTGAATAAGAGAGTGGGAAAGGCAGTAATGGGGTACAACCTCAAAAACGACAGAATGATCTCAGTGCGTATCCAAGGCAAACCATTCAACATCACAGTAATCCAAGTCTATGCCCCAACCACTGATGCCGAAGAAGCTGAAGTTGACCGGTTCTATGAAGACCTACAACACCTTCTAGAACTAGCACCAAAAAAAGATGTCCTTTTCATCATAGGGGATTGGAATGCTAAAGTAGGAAGTCAAGGAGTAATCGGAATAACAGGCAAGTTTGGCCTTGGAGCACAAAATGAAGCAGGGCAAAGGCTAATAGAATTTTGTCAAGAGAACAAGCTAGTCATAGCAAACACTCTTTTCTAACAACACAAGAGACGACTCTACACATGGACATCACCAGATGGTCAGTACCGAAACCAGATTGATTACATACTTTGCAGCCAAAGATGGAGAAGCTCTATACAGACAGCAAAAACAAGACCAGGAGCTGACTGTGGCTCAGATCATGAGCTTCTTACTGCAAAATTTAGGCTTAAATTGAAGAATGTAGGAAAAACCACTAGACCACTCAGGTATGACTTAGATCATATTCCTTGTGAGTACACAGTGAAGGTGATGAATAGATTTAGAGGATTAGATTTGGTAGACAGAGTGCCTGAAGAACTATGGACGGAGGTCTGTAACATTGTACAGGAGGCAGCAACTAAAACCATCCCAAGGAAAAAGAAATGCAAGAAAGCAAAATGGCTGTCTGATGAGGCATTACAAATAGCTGTGGAAAGAAGGAATGTGAAAACCAAGGGTGAAAGGGAAAGATATAAGCAACTGAATGCAGATTTCCAGAAAATAGCAAGGAGAGATAAGCAACTGAATGCAGATTTCCAGAGAATAGCAAGGAGAGATAAGAAGGCCTTCTTAAATGAACAATGCAAAGAAATTGAGGAAAACAATAGAATGGGGAAGACTAGAGACCTCTTCAAGAAAATTGGAGATATCAAAGGAACGTTTAGTGCAAAGATGGGCATGATAAAGGACAAAAAAGGCAGGGACCTAACAGAAGCAGAAGAGATTAAGAAGAGGTGGCAAGAATACACAGAAGAACTATACAAGAAAGATCTTAATGTCCCTGATGTCTATGCTGGTGTGGTCACTGACCTTGAGCCAGACATCCTAGAGAGTGAAGTCAAGTGGGCCTTAGGAAGCATTGCTAACAACAAAGCTAGTGGAGATGACAGTATTCCAGCTGAGTTATTTAAAATACTAAAAGATGATGCTGTTAAAGTGCTGCACTCAATATACCAGCAAGTCATTTCACATGCTAGCAAGGTTATGCTCAAAATCCTACAAGCTAGGCTTCAGCAATACATGAACCGAGAACTACCAGATGTACAAGCTGGGTTTCAAAGAGGCAGAGGAACTAGAGATCAAATCGCCAACATTCGCTGGATCATGGAGAAAGCACGAGAGTTCCAGAAAAACATCTACTTCTGCTTCATTGACTATGCAAAAGCCTTTGATTGTGTGGATCACAACAAACTGTGGCAAATTCTTAAAGAGATGGGGGTACCAGACCATTTTACCTGTCTCCTGAGAAATCTGTATGCGGGCCAAGAAGCAACAGTTAGAACCAGTCACGGAACAACCGATTGGTTCAAAATAGGGAAGGGAGTACGACAAGGCTGTATACTGTCACCCTGCTTATTTAACCTATATGCAGAGTACATAATGAGAAATGCCAGGCTGGAAGAATCACAAGCCGGAATTAAGATTGCAGGGAGAATCATCAATAACCTAAGATATGCAGATGATACCACCCTAATGGCAGAAAGTGAAGAAGAATTAAAGAGCCTCTTGATGAGGGTGAAAGAGGAGAGTGCGAAAGCTGGCTTGAAACTCAACATTAAAAAAACTAAGATCATGGCATCTGGACCCATCAATTCCTGGCAAATAGAAGGAGTAGAAATGGAAGCAGTAACAGACTTCAATTATTTGGGCTCCAAGATCACCGCAGACGGAGATTGCAGCCTTGAAATTAAAAGACGCTTGCTCCTTGGGAGGAAAGCTATGGCAAACCTAGACAGCGTATTAAAAAGCAGAGACGTCACCTTGCTGACAAAGATCCGCATAGTCAAAGCTATGGTTTTTCCAGTAGTAATGTATGGCTGTGAGAGCTGGACCATAAAGAAGGCTGAGCGCCGAAGAATTGATGACTTTGAACTGTGGTGCTGGAGAAGACTCTTAAGAGCCCCCTGGACTGCTAGGAGGTCAAACCAGTCAATCTTAAAGGAAATCAACCCTGATTGTTCATTGGAAGGACTGATAATGAAGCTCAAGCTCAGATACTTTGGTCACCTAATGCGAAGAGAGGAGTCTTTGGAAAAGACCCTGATGCTGGGAAAGATTGAAGGCAAAAGGAGAAGAGGACGGCAGAGGATGAGATGGTTAGATAGCATCACTGAAGCAATGAGCATGAAACTGAGCAAACTCAGGGAGGCAGTGAAGGACAGGAAGGCCTGGCGCAATATGGTTCATGGGGTCACGAAGAGTCGGACACGACTTAACGACTGAACAACAACAAACTGGGTGTGCTGAAAATTAGATTTTAATAAACTTAGAGTACTGATAAATAGGGTTCCACCACAAGAGAAAGTGAATGTAAAGAGAACCCAAGATAGTGTAAGTGCTGAGGTGGCCATTTCAGCTTGCAAGAACTGCTGAACGTTAAGGCCCCTCAGTGCCATGCCAGCTCCCCATTAATGGCGCAGTGAAGATGCTTTAAATCCCCAGGACATAAAACTCATGGACACCTTGCACCAGCAGTGGGCTATCAGGTGCTGGGGTGGCTGCCTTCCTGTCTGTAGTACTGTAAGGGGTCTCATCTACCTGAGTCAAAGCATCTGGAGAGTCAGGTCAAGAGGGTCAGGAAATCTGTGATCAACAGTCAAGCCTCTCAGGACAGGAAGGCTGAGAGATGGCGTAAATTCCTCCAAAGAAGGATTTTAAAATTACAGTTGAAAAATTCCAAGAAGGGGGAAAAGAGAGGATGGTAGAAAATCAAATGTGTAACTTTTTCATGAGATGGGCGGTATCTAAATTTGAAATATAAATAAAATAAATAAATAAAAATGTGACCACACAAGAAACTCAATAAAAAAATCTGAAAATGCCAAAAGACGTATCTTGGAGGTGGAAAGGCCATTGAGGAAGAGTATTTACAAGTACCTTGATTCAAAGGATGCTATCATAAAAGTTAAAATTTTGTTCCCACCATCTCACAGATGTGCCTCAGATAATGCGATCCAAGTGCTGAGGGGGCACATCTGCTCTTCCCGTCCCAAAGGAAGCAAGGGAGGAGCATCTCTTACCTGACTTTGGTCCCAGGCTTTTGTGGGGAGAAGCGCTGAGCCTGAGACAATGTTCCCTGTGATGTAGAGGAAGTCCCTGGGATAGGATTCCTTGTCTACCATACTGAGGCAGGGAATGGGGACCTGCTCGAAGCCGCGGGAGATGTCCCTGGGAAGAGAAGGCAAGGAAGCCAGCAGGCAGTGCTGAGCACTGCCGGCAGCCTGAGAAGTGCTCTTCAACTGGGGATACTCACCTGCTAAGGATCTGCTCTACCTGGCTTGGGAACTGGGCAGAGAAGGCCTGCAGAGCTCTGCAGGAGGGGGAGCTGGGTTGGGCACATTGCTGGGGCAGCTGTCCTGCTTTGTTTTTCAGAGAGACTGCACCACAGGCCAGGAAAAGGCTGCAAGATCAGAAGGATGCTAGTGCCCTGCACTTTGTGGTCCCTGATGAGAACTCCAAAGAACTCCGTACAATCAAAAGCATCTTATTCCAAGATCCCTCCAGTTCCATAAGGCAACCCCTCCCACTCATCCTTGGAAATCTTGGGGAACGGCTAGGAGGGGAGTGTCCTAGCAACCAACATGTGCTTCTCACAAAGAGGGATGAGAATAGACAACTGCCAGGAGGGCCCAGGGAACTAAGCAATCAACCCAAGGCCTGGAGGAGGGCTTCAGCTTTGCTCCTGAGCTCTGCCCTGTGTAGTGACCTAACTATGTGAAGACCCTCCTGCCCCCCTTACCTCACCTGAGGCATTCATAGCATCTCTCCTGGGCTGCCAGGTGCAGAGGTGAGTTGCCCAGATGGTTTGTCGCATTCAGGTCTGAGCCAGCTCCTAGCAGCATCCTGGCAATGGTAGCTGAGCCAATGTAGGCTGCCCAGTGCAGACAAAGATTCCCTTCCTGCATGGTGTCAGAAGGGCAGGAGCAACATGGTGATGATCCTCAGTTGAGTTGGTTTTAGCAGGGAAGGTGGCTGAAGGCCTTGCTCTGGAGGGCTTTTTTTTTTCCCAGGCAGCACCCCTGAAATCCCAGTTCCCTGAGAAGAACAGTGGGAGAGGCAGGTGCCCTCTGCCTACACTGCTTCACTTCTCAAAGGCACTTAATGGCACAGAAGGCTGGATTAGATGAGACCTTCAGATGAAGGGAAGAGCTCCAGACAGATAGATAGAAATGTTGTGAACCAGGTCAGTCCTGGAGGGCTGTGGGAAAATTGTTCCCATCCATGGGACAGGGCCCAGGAGCAAGAAGTGAGACTCTCTGCCCCCAAAGGCGGTCTCCTTTAGCTTTGCATGGCTGTTCAGGCACAATGGTCCACTATCCCCAAGATGCTCGAGGCTGAACCTGAAGGTGCAGTTGGAACCAAGCCAGGCGGGGCCCATGTCTGCTGCCCTTTGCGGCCACCAACCTGAATCTCACCCGCTGGAATATCTTTCCGGCCAATTCAACATGCGGCCCTCTTGGTTTGTATGAGGCAGCTGCTGTATAATGAAGTGGTGCTCAGGTGCCCCTCCCCCTCCCTTTTCCTGCCCTGCACCATTTTTTCACCAAACACACATTGTCACGGACATCTGGGTCTGCACCATGAGACAGCAGCAGCTCCACCAGGGTCTCATGCTGGTATTCTGTGGCCCAGAAAAGGGGCGTCCTGCCAGTGGCATCCTGGAGGAGAAACAGGCAAGCCGAAGGAGAAGGAGCCATCAGTGGGGTAGCCGGCTGGCCAGTCAGACTGTTGGGTAGATGCAAGAAGCAGACACTCCGCTCCTCCTGCCCCCACGTCCCTCCCATGTGTCTTGCCACATGGCTCTACCTGGCTGTTGATAGCCTCTGCTCCTTGGCAGAGGAGCTGCTGGGCCATGTCATAGCGACCCTTCCTTGCAGCTGCACACAACAGGGTGGCTGCCTCATCTTCTTCCACCTTCTGCAGGAGATGCTCAAAGCAGTTAGAAGCTCCCGGGATATTTTACACCCCCATTCTCCCAACCAGCCTTGGTCTAAGTGACGCTGCTTGGCAGGAACTCAGCTTAGGCAGGGGTGGACCTGTGCAAGTCAGTTGCTGATGGGGCCTGGAGTCTGAATTATGCCTCTCTCCAGTGCCTTCAAAGGCCAAGAGGAAGGGAGGTCTGATGCCGATCCAGGAGAGCTTTCTGCCACTCACGGGAGCCTAGAGATCCTGCTACCCTTTACCTGTCCTTCGGAAGAGGCTCTGTTAAGGCCTGACTCTTTGCTTTCTGCAGGGAAGAATTCACAACATGGAGAGAGTGTGTGAACACAGGAGGCTGGGCACTGTCTCCCCCCTTAAAAAGCAGCTGGTGGATTATGGAACAGCTGACTTGCCCTGTGCCTGAGGCAGCCCATCTCCACCTATCAGTTATGCTCCCCATCCCAGGCCCGAGGCTGCCTCACCATTCAATCCCATGCTGCTTCCAAGCAACACGGAGAACTGTTAAGGAATTCAACAGTTGGCTGAGCTGATGGACATTCCACGGGATGGTGCTGGGTTCTGCCAAGACCGGGCAGTACTGGAGGAAGCTGAGGTCTTGTCGGAATACCCCAGTACTGAAAAACACCCCCACTGCCTCCTCCAGTTTGGCCATTTGTGCATCACCCTGAAGAAGCAGCTCACCCTTTGTCCATAAGGGGGATGCCGAGAAGATCTCAGAGGAAGACTTTCCGGGCACCCTGTTTAGCCCCTGAAGGTCTGCTGAGAAGCCGTGGAGCTTCCTCTTGACACCCATCTGACCCTCTTGTTTTCAGGCCTCAGGTATTTCTGAGAAGAGGGCAGGAGTAAGCAAGCAAGTGCTTGCCCTTGCTCTCACTTTGAGGTCTGAAGCAGATAACATGTACAAACAAGCCTTCGCCTGGACGTAGGGTTTTTCCTTCTTTGTTTTGGCAGCTGCAATTCAGAATCCACATTACTGCCTTCAGCTCCTAGACACTGGTAGATCTCCTACCCTTCCAGGCTAGCAGATGCCTCACTGTAGCATTTCCTTGAGAAGCCAAAACCAACTTCGGACTCTCCTGAGTTCCCCACTCTGGCACCAAAGAGCCATTGTCTAGAACTGCAGATGCCCCGAAGTTGAAGCTCTCCTTAGCTTAGAGGTCTTCATTAGGGTTAGGGTTGGCTGCCCTAACAGGTGGCTGCCTCTGAGCAACCTTCCTTCTGACTCCTTTTGCCTGAAAGCCCAGAAGAGCCAGCAGAACTTGCCACATGCTCAGGAACTCAAACGCCTGAGGGCATTCCTCTTGGCAAGGAGGACAAGGATTCCTTCAGGACTTCCCCTCTTACAGCAAGGGCAGAGCAAGCAAGTTGGCATGTGGAGGCTCCTGGCTGATTGTTGTGATTGGAGCAGCCACTCACCAAGAGCCACGTGTTCAGCACAGGGGCTTGGGGCCTTATCAAGGCCAGCCCTGCCCTGCCTGGCATCTCTGGGTCCATGTTGGTACACTGAGTTCCACTGTTCTCTTCACACCACCATGGACTGCCTGCTGCTCTTATGGCTGGCCATGACTTTAGCACAGCCTGTGAGGACTCAAGAGGACAACAACTGGGTGGAGGAGGAAGACAATGTCTTGGTCCTGAACCAGCACAATTTTGCCCAGGCTCTGCAGACATACAAGCTGCTCTTGGTGGAATTCTGTGAGTACTGGTGGAAAGAAGGGGCAAGAGGCTGTTGAGGTCTGGAAATCTTCATGGTACTGTCCTGGGGCTTCTGTAGGGCGGGTGCTGGCCTATTGTAGGGGAGCATGGTCTTCTGGGGAGTAGCAAACTTCCAATCCGCGTGAAGAGAATCTGATCTGCAGGAGTGCCACGCGCTCCCCCATGGATGCGAAGGAAGCCCTGTCTGGGTGGGCTAAGGGCTGCTCCAGATCAGGCAACCTCCAGTCATCCCTGGCAGCAGAAGCAGCCTTGCCAGCAAGGCAGTGCCATCGTGGTGCCATTCATGGGCTCCGGAGGCAACTCTTGCCTCTTCTTCTCCCAGCTGCGTTGGGGACAGTCAAGGTGGTAATGACCTGACAAAGGTCCTGAGTCAATACACAAGGCTGGGACAAACTATCCTGCAGACCACAGATTAGACCTTTACACAAAAAGGTATTTATTCCCAAAAGAACCAGTGGTCTGCAAATGCCCAGGCACATAGCCTAGATTGGGAGAACACGCATAGTGCACACTGAGCAAGAGGTGTGCACTGTGTCTCTCAGTACCTGCAGATCTGGCACTAACCGCAAGCCTTGCAGTCTGTTCTCGGCCAGCTCTGAGCAGCTGCTCCTCCTTCGTGAGCTGCAACTTTAGCTGCGGGAGGTGGACTTTCACTGGCTATGGAGTTCTAGTCAAGGCACTGATAGGCTCCATCTAGGAGTTTGTTGAATCTCTTTCAGCAAGAGATTGTGGCAGAATCAAAATCTAGTGGTTGGGCTGGTTCGACCTTTGAGCTTGTTATGCCCTGTGTGAAGAAGCACTTCCCTCTGCACAGGAGTCCATCAACCTCCTTCTCCCAAGGTTCCAGCCCAGAGAGGAAAAGGACACTGCTAACTAGTGCATCCTTTCCGTCTGCTGCCCTTCCTTATTACCTCTTTCCTCTCTCCCTCAGATGCCCCCTGGTCTGGGCAGTGCCAGGCCCTGGCCCCTGAATATGCCAAAGCAGCAGCAGTGCTGAAGAACGAGGCTTCTTCCCTGGTGAGACTGGCCAAGGTGGATTGCACAGAGGAGCAGACACTGAGAGTAGAGTTTGGAATCACCGGGTACCCTGTCCTCAAACTCTTTCGAGATGGGAACCGCACCCACCCCATGGATTTCCCAGGTCAGCCTAGAAGTAGAGGAAACGCAGCCAGCACTAGTAACTCACTGCAGGGGGCTAATGTGGGAGAAACTATCACCGGTATGCCCCTTTGAATCTGATGACAACCCACCACTCCCAGACCTTTGGGGTAATCATCTGCTAATGCCTACCACACTGTCCCCAGTTTCTGGCTGTGTGGCCAGTTCCTGCAAGGTCTAGTCATATTAATGCAGGAGGCAGGGCTTCAGACTCTGACTCTATCTGGCTTCAGGCTGCCTGGCTTTACAAGGAACCTGGCCTCTTATTTCCCTTTGATTATACTGAGTAAGCACTATTTTTTGAATGGAGGAGCAGAACACCTGTTCCATGGCCACGCTGGTAGTCCTTCAGCCACTGCTCGCGTTTTCCTACTTTTGCTGATGAGTACTATAGCCCTTCTGCTCAAAGAGCTGCTGGTGGCAGTCATCTCCACAGCTGCTCCCTCGGTCCCCACGCTAGGCCAGCGAGATGCTGCGGGAATAGTTGAGTGGCTGAAACGGAAAGCCGGGTCCGGTCTGGTGCTGCTTGAAGAAGTTGATGCAGTGGCTGCTCTCCTGGATCTCCACAATGTTGCAGTAGTTGGGTTCTTCCAAGTGAGTGACATCTTACGCTTCTCCATTTTGAAGCTGGCACGGGTAGGGCACGTGCTTCTCTCCCAAATTACACCTCTATTCACTCCCTGGAACTGGGGGGGGGGGGGGGGCGGGGCTCAAAAATGACCAGAGGTTTGGGCCTCTTCCATATAGTCAGGAATTAGACTGTTGTTGTCCAGTGAGAGATTCTCTCTGGAAAGGGAACTGTGGTCTCTCTCCCCCAGCCTCAAACTGCAGCCTTCCTTCCCGTGCTGGTTGTGTCTAGAGCTGCCTCTGGCTGTCCCATTCTCTCTAGGATTTGCAGGATCCAGATGTGCGCCTCTTCCGCGATGTGGCTAGTGACACTCCTGAGGTGGCCTTTGCCCTCACAGACAACCTGAAGCTCTTCCAAAAGTACAATATTACCGAGGACACCATCTCGCTCTTTCGGAAGGTAAGGGTGGTGCTATGCAAGTATCTTCCAGATGCTTTGGAGGGATGATGTGTCTGATCTCTGAGCATTTCTGCAGAGACTGTTCCCTGACTTACCTACTTGCAGGATGATGACCAGCGGATAGATTTCTTGGTTAACAGAGAGCTAGGCCTGGATGCAGACGAGCTGGCTCAATTCGTCGCTGTGCAGAGCCTAGAGCTGGTGATGGAGTTCACAGATAAGGTCAGTCAGCTGTGATCCCGCCAAGGAGCACTTACAGCCTCCTTGCCCTCCTCTTCCTCTTGCACGTTATTGGTCCCTTTGTGGGATCCCTCAAAGGGACTGCCGTGGGCAGCTCATTCACAGGTGCTGTGAGAAGGCACCTTGGCTTCTCCAGGCCAAAATGTACCCCGAGTCACCTTCTCCAGACCTGTTGCTCTGCTGCCACTTGCAGGAGCACACCAGCAGCTCCCTCTGTGTCCTGTTAGGCCAAGATAGCTGAGAAGTGGTCAGGGAGGAGAGATGCTCCAGAACATCAGGGTGGCCCAACCTGCCTGGTTTTTATGCCCGGGGGTTTCAGCTCTCTCCCCCCAGAGAAGTTAAATGCCTATGGTTTTCCCCTAGAACTCCTCCAGGATATTTGGGGCAAAGATCCCAAACCATTTGCTGCTCTTCATCAACAAGTCAGTGGATTCCCAGCTGGGGCTCCTGGGCCCCTTTCAGGAGGGAGCCACCACATTCCGAGGTCAGGTGAGTCCAGTGGGACTGGCCCTTTGGGGGGACCCTTCCCTCTCCCTTCCCTTTTGGCAGACACCAGCCTCCTCTTGGTAAGCTAGCCAGGGAAAGAGGGAAAACAGCTGGCTGTGACCAAATTGCCATCAGGGCACATATGCACATACGTCATCAGCAGCTGGGGGACGTGTCTGGGACCACAGGTGCTTTTCGTGCTGGTTGATGTCAACGGGGAAGGGGCCAGCGTGTTGCAGTACTTCGGCCTTAAGGGGCACGATGCTCCCACCCTCCGCTTCATCAACATCGAGGCCAACAAAAAATACCGTCTAGCCACAGAAGGGCTCACCGTGCACAGCCTCCACATCTTTTGCCAGGAAGTTCTGGAGGGGAAAATTCAGGTGGGCAGCCAACATCTGGGAAAGGTGGGGGGGCTCACCCTGATGTTCCACATGTAGACCCCCAGGGAGCAATGGAGCCCCCAGCCCATCTCCTTCCTCCATGTTAACAGGAAAAGGGCTTGCTGGGCACTCCCTCTGGGAAAAAGCCGCAAGCGCATTCCCGCCCAGGGCACGCAGCCTATGACAAACTGGAGTGAGCCCTCTTGCGAATTAGGCACCACCTTTCCCAGCAGTCCCAACTCTCTGGTTTTGCTTTCTCTTCCAGCCCCACCTGATGAGCGAGGAGATCTCCAATGACTGGGATAAGAAGCCGGTGAAAGTCGTGGTGGGCAAGAACTTTGAGCAAGTTGCATTTGATGAAACCAAAAATGTGTTTGTGAAATTCTGTAAGCATGAAGACCTTGAACACCAAAAAAGCTAATGCCAGGAGAGATCCTAGAATGCAGCTCCAGTTAATGGAGGGTCACTGGGGTGGCCAGATGCTTTCAAGTGTCCCCAAGGAAGGCCCAGAGGCTCAAGTATTAGGCCACAGCGTCTCATGGGCACAATCAGACTTTCTGGCTGCCGTAGCAAGCAGGGAACAAACAACCAGTCCTGCTCCATTGGTTTAATGTGTGTCTGAAACTTTGCTGTCCAACAGTATTGGTAGATTTTATAAAGATTCCAGCATAGCCTTAGGTTGGGGGTGGGCAGCTTTTCTGACCCTGCCAGAAAAGGGTTTAGGGTTAGCCCAAAGTGTTTATCCTCTCGCAGCAGCAAGTAAGTCTCAGTTCTATTGAGACTGGGGGCTGGGGGAGGGGAATTTTATGTGCCTACAAGCTTCCCCAAGCTCTGCCCACCCAATACAAACTATCCAATTAATGAGCATTAAAAAGTGACACCAGCCAAACACCAACTGAAACATGAAAATGTTCCAGGCACTTTAATCTTTAAAGCCAAACATAGTTCCCTAGAAAGGCACATAGCCTCCCCCTTCCCCCATCTTTGGTCCCTGGCAATTTTATAGGTTGGGTCCATACAACACACCAGACCAGAAATATACCAAACCCAATTGTTGCATTCATAGAACAGACGTCACCCAGATAAACATGAAGCTTAATGACACCTCCAGGCACCCAACCTGCTAAAGCAACAGCTGAGTTCTGCTCCATGCTGAATCCCCAACCGCACGTTACACCTAGGCAAGTGTGTTGTGCAAACCTAGCCACAGACAACCTGAATCCAAGCTTGTACAGCTCACAACACATGGCATTGCTGAGTATTTTTAATCAGGAAAACAAAGACCCCCACCTCAAGAGAGCCTATTCTATTTTGCCTCCACAGATGCCCCCTGGTGCCCCCATTCAAAGGCAATGGCACTGGCCTGGGAAGAGTTAGGAGAGAAATATAAAGATCATGAGGATATTGTAATTGCAGAAATGGACGCCACAGCCAATGAAGTAGCAGATCTGACCATCCGTGGCTACCCAGCGCTGTACTTCTTTCCTGCAGGGGTGGGCCGGAAGGTACAACAGGGTCTGGGCAAGTAGAGACTGCAGCTGTAGAACATGCCTGTTCTAGAGGTGTGGCTGTGGGAGGAGGGTCTTGCTGCTGGGTTGGGGGAGGAAGGATGTGGGACCATGCTGATTGCGGGTTTCCTTCCCAGGTGACTGAATACACGAGTGCCAGAGACCTCGAAAGCTTCTCAAGGTTCCTGGAGGAAGGAGGAAAGCTTCCCTCCAACGAGGAGACTGGAGTAAGTACCAGTCCCCTACAGAAAATGGGCTCCTGGATGGCCCTTAGTTTGCCTGCTCAGCCCAATTCAAAGATAGGCCATTTGGAACCCCTGGAGGAGTCTTTTTTTGCCAGGTTCCCTTCTGGACTTTGGGGAGACACTCCCATTCCCAAAAGGTGCTTGGCATGAAGGAGTTGTCTACACTGTAATTCTAATCAATACAAATGCAGTTTCCTGGTCTTACTAGAACTTAGATTTCTAGTCCTTAGTTCCCAGCTGCTGCTGGTGCTGTGGTGGATCGCAATGAAACTCCACGCATTCTGCTTCTGGACAATCCTACCAAGAGCTGGAGGGAGGGCAGGCTGGAAACAGCCTTGGGCTTTGCTCTCACGATGGGGGCTTCTTTCTGAATCTGCTGTCTTCCCTTGGATGCTTCAACCTCAGCCTCCTAAGAGCCAGTTTAGCAAACAAGCAGAGCTATGCCTGTAGACCAAATGGCCGTGGACAGTAATTGCTATTGGGGAACAGCCCCTTCTTCATACCCAGGTCCTTGAGTAAAGGTTGCCTCTGGCTTTCTAGGCTGCTGAGACCCCCAAAGAGCCCAAGCAGGATGGGACGAATCCACCAGAGACCACAGAGTCCAGGGAAGAATTGTAGATCCTGCTGGCACTCTCCTGAACCCCACTTTCTACATGATGTCCCCACAGCGTCATAAACAATATAAAGACCTTGAATGTCAAAAAGAAGATTCTGTGAAGCTCACCATGTGTTTTAAGTTGTGCAGTACATACAACTCCTAAAATAGTCAGTTGTTTGCTTATATGTGTTTCTACCCTACCCGCCCTCCCACGTATTTTCCAGGGCTGGCTCTTCTGCATAAATCGATCCACCCCAGTCCATTCAAGTCACCTTGCCCTGCCACAAAAAAGTCTGTGTGAAAGAACCCCTGGGAGCAGCAAGCGCAGCCTAGGCAGAAGGAAAGGCTGTTGGCTGGTGCCACCCATCACCAGCTGGCTCGCCACAGTGCCGAACAAGCCACAAAGATGGCTGCCACAACTCTCCAAAATCCACACACCCTCAGCCTTTCTGGCAGCCCTGGCCAGGCAGCAGCTGAGCCAAGGCCCGACACCAGAAGTCACAAGGCTCAGATGCCTCCCGGGCTGCACCTTCCAGGACCCCTGAGAAGTCGGCGCCCACTTGGAAGCTGGCCAGTCTGCCTTGTCCTCTCTTCCCCTTCCCCAGGAGCGCATTTCCAGTGCCGCAGACGGGACTGAGAGGAGGTACCAAGCCCTCTGAGAAGCAAAACCTGCGTGCACACATACTCCCAGCAACCATCGGAACACAGGGCTTTATTCCATTATTATCCAAGTACCTTTGAAAAGATAAATTGTACAAGTCAGCGTGTGAAAAAAAAAGTTCCAGAATTGCCAGCCATTTGCTCAGCCACTGATGGCTGACACTTGGTTTAGAAAATGTACATATCTACAATCGAACCCTTCAGAAAAAGGGGAAATGAAGATCCGGCTCCAGCCGGGTACAACACATTAAAATGTCCATCAGATGTGGAACACAATCGGAGCCTAGGAAGGCAAGAACCCTAACCAGGGGAGGGGACAAGCATGGGGTTGGAAGGCACTCAGTGACATCCACAAAGGGTGGGTGCTGGTGGGGGCAGTCCTGAGGGCTGTTCCACCTCCTCTGCCATGGATACGTGGAGCCCAGGTTATGTGTGTGTGTAGGGGGGGGATTAAAAGGACAGAGCTGCAGTGGAACCGGAAGACTGACAGGAGGGAGCACGCAGTTCTGCAACTTTCAGCAAGGAGAAGAGACTGGTGGGAGGCTGATCTATCAGCCTTTTACTTGTGCCATAAGCCCACTCTCTCCCCCTCCAGCTGTTGAGTAGCAAGAAAATGAGAGAGGTAGCAAGGCATGGGATGGTCCTGAGCCAAGACAGCATCTCGGAGTCTTTTCCTCTGCTTCTCAACAGCATGTGAACAAGAGGACCTATGTGGGCAGGACAAGGTGCAATTCTATAAAGTACGCCTCTTTCCAAGGCTATTCAAAATGCAAACCAGAGTCTTGTTCGGTCTGCCTCCCCTCCCGCGGGAATCCCCAGCTTCTGGCTTGTTCCACTGTCCGGGGGGAGGCGGCACGGCCATGATATTGCAAGCCCGGGATCATCTCAAAGACATCCTTTGGTGCAGCTTCTGTCAACAGCTGTGTAATGTTCCTAATGCAGCAAGCTGAAGATCCTACATGGCACTGAGAGGATTGTGGCTTCCCTCACAGAAGGCAAGCAGCAAGGAAGGGTGCTGTGGCTGCCAGGCACAGGCCTGCTCCCATTTTGGCTCACGCTGGGTTAATCAATCTTCTCTACTTTCCCAATGATCTTCTCTTCAAAGATGGGCAGGACGGCATCCTCCTCTTGAACTTCTTCAAACACCACTCCACAGTCAAACTCATCACTGACTTTCTTGAAGTAATACCTTCAAAACAGGGATGGAAGGGCAATTCAGAGGAGAAGGCTTTGCCCCAAAGTGACCATCAACTCTACAGACACCCCACAAGGCAGGCCAGCTGGGAGACGTTTCTAGATTTTGCTATTGTAAACTCAGCCAGGACTGTCTAAAAAGCACCAAAGCTACAACAATGACCCCAACCCAGATTTCTAGCACATCAGAACCCTATTTTTCCCTTTCTTCTACCTTCTAGCTCAATGTTCCAATAGGCAGGATATGTCCTCCAGGCCAATCTCCCAGCAATGGAAACTTTCCAGTGGCCAAGCAGCAGACAAACACAATTAGGAAATAAAATCAACAAAAGCTGAACTAGGAGTCAGAGCCTTACCTTTTTTGCACAAAATAACACATATAGAATGCCTAAACTTGCTTGGCTCGCTTTAAAAATGTATTAAGTTTTCTTTTAAAAATCACTATGATTTTATCTTTGTTTGAGAAAGCTAGGAAACAAGTCCTCCATTCATTCATTCATTCATTCATTCATTCATTCTTTCTTTCTTTCTCTTTCTTTCTTTCTTTCTTTCTTTCTTTCTTTCTTTCTTTCTTTCTTTCTTTCTTTCTTTCTATCTATCTATCTATCTATCTATCTATCTATCTATCAAATTTATATGGCCACCCATCTTACAAAAAGTGACTCTAGGCAGTATACAACAGTTAATTAAAACAAATAAAAACAGTCATCATTAAAAAGTAAAAAACCACAAGGCACAAGAGAGAGTGAATGTGAATTTCTGCGAAGCAACTAAATTGCTTAGGCAATCTGTGTTTTAACTTTGGCCTTTTTCGTTTCTCACCCCAGTTTTCGGAGAGGGAAAACATCGTATTCTGAGCTATTACCCAAGCGATTCCCATTCTGCTCTCAGATCCTGCTTGTCAAATGTGATTCTCTGGCCCTTAGTGCTGGAGCAGCGCATCCTGGAGAGTGGCCAGTGCCAGCTCCTGCCGTTTCTTACCTGTAGTTCCCCTTCTTGGTCAGTAATTCCTTGAACTGGCCCAGCGTGACCACCCGGCCTTTGACAAGGGTGCGGTAGGGGATTGGCTCCCCGCAGAAGTAATACGCCACAACAATATTCTCGCAGGGCTGAGAGAAACCGCCGCCCAGTCTCTTTGGTGCCTTCATTCTAGGAGACCAAACACAGAGCAAGTCCTTTGCTTGGAGACATATTGCTGCACACCTGGAGTGGCTGTCTCGGGTGCAGGGGGCCCCCACACATCTTCTGGAGGAGATGCTCCTCCAGCTAGTCACCCAAAGCAAGATGGGGCAAGCTGCCAGTGAGTCTCACCAAAGGGGGCTCAGAACTGGGGAGAGCACGAGAGCTAATTATTGCGGCCTCAGCCATTTACCGAAGCCTTCTTGATAAGAAGCCAAGCCAAAGGACTTCCCCAATCAGTGGCAAGACCAACGGCGGGTGGAGGTGCTCCTTTTTTTGCAGACCCAGTTTCTCTTTTTTAGGAGAGCACCCTCGCTCTAACCCTAACTCTCAACTCTGGTCAAACGATTTTCACAACTCACGTTAGAGATCCGCCTGCCTGCTTTGCTTGCAGCACCCCAAGGCATCTGGCTGCCACTTCCCTCGGACCGGTGGCAGCTAGCCTTTGCCAAGAGCGTCCCCCCCCCCCCGACCACAGGAGTTCTGGGGAAGAAAAGCAGCAGGAGACGACATCTTCCCCGGCCCAGGGATCTCCTGCTGCCAGGAGTGACTTTGTAGCTGACAGTTCCAGAGCATCAGCCCGGTCTCTCTCTTTCAGCACCTCACCGCCAAGCAGCAGCAGCCTCAACAAACTCCCTGGATTCTACCCTCAGAGACAATCTGAAGCAAGCATGGCAAGCTAACAGTACTTGCTCCTCAAATTCCTTGGGGACTCAGCCCCGAGCAGCAGCTCTGATTTAAAGGCTGGTTGCAACCCAGGCCCACAGAGTCTCTGTGGGGACAGAACAATGCCCCAAACCTGCAGCCTCTCCTTTTGGCTGCAGAGCAGTAGCTGAGCTGCGCAGATACCTTCCTCTGGTCCCAACTGAAACACGAAATCACCCTCCTAGGCACCCCAAATGAGACTTTAAACTTGATGAGAGTTACTGACCAGAGAGCTCAGGCACCCCAAATAATACCAGCTCCTTTGTGGGCTAGTATGACCCCAATCTGTGGGAGCTGACTGGACACCCCACTGGAAATTGGTTGCTGAACGGATGGGAGGGGCTGGGAAATGCAATTTGGCCCTACCACCAGGCCAGCCTGGGGAGGACAGGGGTGACTTCCAGAGAGGAGGGGAGAAGGACACAAAGAACTGCAACCCAGACTCAGAGAGACCCAGGTTGGAAACGACAGGACCACATTTGGCACTGTCATCCAAGCTGGCCTGACAGAGGAGTGACCACGCTGGATATCCTCGTGAACATACCAGAAGGACAACCTTAGATATTAGGCAAACCTCCCTGCAGCACATGGGGCATCTTGGCAGCCCCAGAAGGGCCCCAAGGCACTACCAACCCTGCTTCTGCCTTCCTTTCTCCCTTCCCACCTCTATGGAAAAATCCTCACCTGCAAACCCCATGGGAGGCTTCTGCACAGCTAGTGATGACACTGGGAAAGACATACCCCATTAGAAGGCCCTCTGTGCAGGGGGAGGCGGCCAAGAGGGGGCACGAACCAAGGGGAAGTTCAACAGTGTCCTTGTGGAGCTCTGCAAAGCAAGGAGGGCAGGCCTCTCTGCCACAAGGAGCCATATCCCCAAACCTCAAATGCACGACTGCTGCAGCCAACCCAGAGATCCACTAGTTGACATCGAACAGGCATCACGCAATGCTTGAGGACCCAAGAGCCACCTCAGTGGCCTTCCTGACCACAAACCAAGCCTATCCAGACTGAGAAGCTTGGAGGAGGGGAGCGAGGGGGGGAGGAGGAAAATTGGAATCTTCTGTACATTGCCAAAATGCTACATGCTATGGTGGCACAACCTCCAGGAGACTCTGCCTCATATGTGAGCTCATAAAAGAATGGCCTCAAGGCACCGACACGTCGTTCTCATGGTGCTTTCCTCTACTTCAACCAATCAGAAAAACTAAACCAAACATGGGAGACCTAATCAATTCTCTTTCTATCCTGGACCAGGAAATACTTCTGCCAGCCAAGGGAGACAAGCTTCTGAGGTTCCCATGCCAGGAACAGTCCCACCATGGCCGTGGCCTGGGACGCAGAGAAAGTGACCGGTCCTTCTGTCCAGCCTCTCATCTTCTGGCTTCCTGACCTTCCAAGCCCATGGGGTGGGGTGGGGTGGGGGATCTTCCTGGCAAGCGACATCCCCTGGGCCAGGAGGCAGCGCAGAGATGCCCTAGGACACACGGAGCTGGAGCAGCAGCAGATGGCGCTCCTTGTGTTCCTGGCCCAGCTCCTTCCCCTCAAGGCCCCATACTCAAAAGAAGGCACAGTGGGGCCCAGGGCAGAGCGGAGCTCAGGAGAGGGTAAGAGCTTCCTGGGGCACCACCTGAGAGGCACCTTCCCTCCCCTCCTCCCAGGAAAGCCTCCCTACTGCTTACCTCTGCTTGGCAACCAGCTTGCCAGTCCTCTTCTCCTCCTCCTCCAACCGCCGTCGGGCTTCCTCCAGCTGTGTCAGGGGGTTGGGAGCAGGGTTGGGGGGCATGGTTGGGTCCTGGATGAAAGGGTGGGATGGCTGCACAACATTCCGGAACGCCATCCAGGGGTGCACAGCCACAGGGCGATCGATGGGACCTGGGCGGGGCGGGTCGTGAGCCAGCTGCTTCTTGGTACCTGAAAAACTTCAAAGAAAACAAACAGAAACTGAAAGAGTGCTCCAAGACAGCTGCAGCAGAGCAGAGATGAGAGCGGCAGGTAAAGCAGAAGAGCTAGACAAAAAACCCAGGTCTCTGGCCGCCCATCTGAATGGGAAGGCCTCTGCCATCGCCATCGCCTGCGCCCGAGGCAGACAGCAGCAGCACCATTCCTGGGAACAAGCCATGCTTCCTTCCCCTCCTCCCTCCGGGGAGCTGAAGAAGTCCTCCCAGTCAGACGACAGGCAGGCCAGGACTGGAGGGGAGGGGAGGGGCAGGGACCTGCGAAGGATCTGTAAACTAAATGGCAGAGGCTTCCAAGGACACCCCAACACTTCCTGGCCACAAGCTGAGATGAGGATGAATTTGGAGCACTGGAGTTTGTTCTCTCTCCCCACGCCAAGGTAGAGACTCTCCCCTCGCACGTCACAAGTACAGAGCAGACCCATCCCACCAGAGCCCACACTGGGCAGCCCGAAGGAAAAAATGCCAGGAACCAAGGGGGCAGCCACAGCCACACGGCCTGTTCTCAGGCAGAGCATCTCGGAACAGGTGGCTACAAAGCCCGTGCGCTGCTTCAGCGGGGGGGATCCATCAAGGGGGAGGGCAGCCAGGAGCAGCAATTCTGGCAACCTGAGATCCACTGCATCTTCCTCACCGGGGGCACCTTAGCCTCCGGCCTTGCAGGGATACCATGCTGGCACCTCTGCCACTTTGCCAGCATTGGGGTCCCGCATGCCTCTCCCCTCCCCACCCCGCTTACCCATGGGTTGTCTTTCGGTGCCTGCTGATCTCCTTTTCACCTTCTATGATCCACTGCATGATCTTCTGGTTCTTTTCCAGGTCTTCCGGAGAGCCAGGCACGTCATAGCTGGTGCCATCGTTTTTCCCAGGATCCGACTTCTTGGCATTCCGCTTTGAGAGCAAGCCAGCTTTCCCACTAGCCAGAAGAGAGGAGAGAGCATGGATAACAAGAGAAACAGTGGACACTACAGGCAACCGAGGTCTTTCTCTCATCACTCTTCCCGAAATGTGGGGAAGAAACGCGGCCTCCTGGCCTTGATCTGGCTGCGGCTGGTTCCCACACCAACTCTGCCGAGAGAAGCTGAGGGCATCTTCTGCAGCCCCTACTCCCCGCAGGGCTTTGGCAAGCCAAGATGGGAGCTCCACGACCCCCCTGGTTGATCCTCAGCCCCCCTGCAAGAGCAGAGGGGCTCGACCCTCCTGCCTGGGTCCCTTGCTCTCCCCCTTCACAGCTGCTGTTCTCAAGGGCTCTAGCGGAGTGCCGAGGGGCTGGACTGGCGGAACCCACATTCACGCCCACCCTTGGCCATGGAAACTCCCTGGGGGACTTTGGACTAGCAAGTTCTCTCAGCCCCACCTACCTCACAGGGTTGTTGTTATGGGGATAAAATGAAGGGAGATATCCACGTAAGCTGCCTCGAACTCCTAGAGAAAGACGAAATATAAATCTGACTAATAAATAACTGCCAAATTCACCTGTAGGCCACGGCATCCAGAGGGCCTGGGGCCAGGCCCATGCTTTCCCCGTAGGCCCGCGACTTTGTGGCACTGCTGTGAGGATCAACACTCCAGGCGAAAGGGCCCTGCGTGCGCTGGCTGGTCGCCTCCTCCACTGTCTCCTTGGCCTTCAGACCGCCATGGTGATGGACCACGTGATGATAAACGTGCTTGTGGTGATAGAGGTTGGCAGCCTCCAGCTTCAGCCCCGACTTGCTGGCGTGCTTGCCGTGGCCCAGCGGGACAGACCCCGTCAGGCCATGCAGCTTGCCGACAAGCCCGCTGTCCGGAGATCGGGGTTTGGGGGACTGGCAGCCGGGTGTTTTCATCACCCGTTGCACATGCTCATCCAGAATGCTCTCTGGGTTCTCTTCGTGAGCATCGCGCAGCTGCAGCTCAGCATAGCGGGGGGCAAAGTGGGGCAAGAGCTGTGTGGGGGCCAGCTTGTGGCTCATGAGGGACGGGCCCAAGGGGAGGTCTGTGTCTTCCCCTTCTTCCTCCTGTCACAAGACACAGACGGGTCAGGGTGCAAGGCAGCACAGGCAGAGAGGCAGGAGGACATGGCACAAGCCCAGAGCCTGGAGAGGGTGCGGCAGCATGGGGCCAACCGGGAGTAGCTCCCGTCCCCCTGCAACGAGGGGGACTGAGAGGGCAACTCAACTGAGCCCTCTGCACCGACAGCCAGCTTGGCTTCTGAAACCCTCCTGCCCAGAGCAGTGGCTCTGGATTTCCAGCCCTCTGGTTTCTCTGGAGCCCAGGCCCCGCGGGGCAACTGCCCCCCTCCCCCCAAGAACTGGGGGAGTGCAATGGCGGCAGCTGTCACTCACTGCTCGGACCCGCTTCAGGCGCTCCTCTAGCTTGGCCTCGGCTTCCCGGTCCCTCAACACTTCCTCAAGGCGGTTGATTAGCTCAGCAGCAAACTTCTGGGGTTCAACGTGGATGTCCTTTGGCATTCGGTACGTTCGCTGCAGGAAAGAAGAACTGGTTCGCAAAGCAACTTGGCCCTTCTTCCTCCACAGTCTTCCTCTTTTGGGAAGGGTGTTAAAAAGCCTGGGGAGCAGGTGATTGACCCCTTGGTGCCAAGGCTTTCTCCTGTGGACCAATCCATCCCAGGCACACCAAATCCATCACGTGGGAGCACGTTCACAGTGGAAGTGGCCACGCTCATTCCCCAAAGCCACCAGCCTTGCAGAAGCCAACAGGGAAGGCTATGGGGTGATTGCCAGGTGCTCCCACCAAGAGCAAAGCAGCAGAAGGGGCAGCCCAGACCTTGAGACGCTTCAACGAAGGGGCTGAAATGTGCAGGAACAGCTGACCTGTGCAGCGCCCATAAGCACTTGCTTGGGGACAGAAATTCCCAAGGACAGAGAGCAGACGGACCCTGCCTTTTCACTGGCCAGGTCATCCCCAGAACAACCCCCTCCCAGCCGAGTGGACACACAAGCCTCCAGGCACACTGACCGACTCCACAAAGATGGTCTGTAAGCTTCCTCTGGCACCGGAAGCTGCTCCAGGCAGTTTTGGGATGACAGAAGGGAGGAAGCCAGGCCTGGAGGTGCTCGTCCAGCAAAGCAGAGCTGCCAAGGCCTTGGGGCTGGGAGGAGGGGAAAGGGGCCAACTGCACCGGCTAGAAGGGGCTCCAAGGTGGGAAGCAACTTTCTAACTGGGCTGGCATCAGTCCAGCGGTGGGCCTGCAGGCCGGAATTGGCCTGGGGCGCCCGCTGCAAGAGACAATGCTTCCCTATGCCCTGGGAAAGGAAGACCCCATGAAACATGGCCTCCACCGCCTCCCAGAGCACTCTTGTCCCTTACCGGAATGTGAGGTAGTGGCACACGTCCATTTGCTTTGGCACTTTCTTGCATCTCTCTGCGATGCTGCTTCCGCAGCCGGTAAGGGGGAACCCCGTCTCTGCCGTGAGGAAGCAACAACCCATTAACTAAAAGGCTGCTCGGAGGAGAGCCACCCTTGGCCAGAATCTCTGGCCCTAGGAGCAAGTGCACGCCAGAACCAACTGCCTTGCAGCCCTTCTGCCCAAGGGAAGCTGCCATGCCAGCACCCTGCCCCCACTAGCCCAGGGCAGGAAGTCCCACGAGGAGTCCTGCCCCACTCCCACCCGAAATGTCCTGCTACCTTCCTTCCTCCATCATGTTACCAGCTCCTGTAACACTCTGTTTCTAGGCTGATAAAGGTTCAGGAGATGTTTTTATAAACACAGCTGTCTTTTTTAAGCTGGCTGCTGCCAGACATGGATCCAGAGTGTGAAGAGCTGCTGGGAGGACTGAAAATCCACCCACAGAGACACTGCCCCTCTCCCCTCCTTGGGCCCATCCTGACCCTTTTCAGGTACTCACAGGCTGCTATCAGTCAGTGACATGGTATCAGCATCACTGGACATGCTATGCTGCTCACTGTCGTTTGCACTGGTGACTGGTGCCAGGGCATAGCCAGTGTTGACATAGTACGGGTGCACTGCCTCTCTCCAAGGCCCATGCCTGCCAAAAAAAGACTAGGTAGTGCCAGGGACCCCACAGCATCTACCATCCACGCTGGAAGGAGAAGGCGAGGAGGACTATCCCTAACAAAAGCTTTTCGTCCCCACCTGTATGCCGGGGAGGACAGAACCAAAAGCATGGAAAGGCAAGTGTCCACTTCATGAATCAAAATTCCAAACATTAAGATGTCCCCACCAAAGATATCTCATTCTTCTTTACAGAATTGCTGAAATGTAACACTTCGGTGGAGTTCTTGGTGCTCTCTGAGCTTGGCTGTCTGCTTGCAGACGTTTCATGACTCAACTAGGTAACATCATCAATGTGAGTTAACTGTGGGGTTTGCTCCTTGCCCCCACACTTACTCACACTGATGATGTTACCTAGTCGGGTCATGAAACGTCTGCAAGCAGACAGCCAAGCTCAGAGAGCACCAAGGACCCCACAGTTCAACCGTGAACTACACATATAGTCTTCTACTGTAACACTGCTGTTTTATTAAAACAAATTCCAGGGGATGTTTTGTCCAGAATACATTATTGCACAAGGCGCAGTAATGTTTGCAAACTTTTGTGATTGCCTTTAACTACTGAGTTTCTTAAGTATTATGCAAGAGAAAAAAAGGAAAACAGATACTAACGGTCTTACAAAATTAGCCACGCTTCCTGCTTTCCAACTGCTATTCTGTATTCTATTTTTACCAAAACATTTGACACACAATTGAAGAGCAGCAGGAACAGGTGATGTGATGTTGCCGTATGAAGTTATTTCTGCAGTAAAAAAAAAACCCTCAACCTGCTAATTAGTAAACATTTGCCTTGGAAAAGCTGCAGATGCCTCTTACACCCAGGACAACTGCAGAATTCTAATTAGATTCTAAGTTGAAAGGATCCCAGGGCGTGGATTGAGACTCCAAGACAATTCTTTTACTAAAGTTTGGAGCTTGACGGAGGCTGAGTGAAAGACTGCAATTGTCAAAGATGCAGCCTTCAACTCCCTGGTGGAAGCAGCACAAAACAAATAAATGCAGAAATCCCAATCCTCTCCCTCCTCACGCTTAAAGCTGACCCCTCATTGGAAGGCTGCAAACTGATGAGAAAGGGGACTGATTACAGTATATGGAAAAGTGGGCTGCTGCCCTGATTGCTTTTTGTAGATTTTTGGGGTAGAACACAGCATATAATGCAATGGGGAAATGATGCTTCAGTCCATTCCAAAAGTACACATGCTTTGGGTTGAGATTACAATTGGGGGACACCCAGTGCCCACCCATCCCTAGCCCACAGGGACAAGGCTGGAGATCTTCTCTAGGTCCTGTATTCACAACTAGAAAAATGATAAGAGGGCAGTAGAATAAAGGACTTTAAGGGCCCTTTGTGTAAGTTTCTCTCTTGGCAATACTCAAACATGCATGCAGAAGTCAAACTTGAGAAGAGCAGCAAGGATGAAATCAAAGTGTAACACACACACGTCAAGAGGGGTGCATTTGTGTTTGGGAGGATAGCAACTTCAAAGGTCAACCCCCCTCACTGACTGCCATCAACAGGACGAAGGAAATTATGTGCAACCGCAGCCTATGCAGGACCAGTCAGAACCCACGGGAGGAGGCCTGGCCCAAAGACAAGCGACTCCTGCTGGATTTGGAAACGGGGAGAAGAGGAGGAGGAGAAGACAGCTATTATCCTTCACGTTAGGGTTCTGAAAAATGGCCGCTGAGCAAGTTACCAGGAAACCACCCTCGCCACCAGAGCAAAGCAGCTTCCAGCAGCCCATCTGAACTGCGTGACCAGAATGTTGTGATCTCTGTTATTGCACAACTGCCCTCATTCCTCACACGGGCACTGATCATCGAAAGGGAATTACCCAGATGTTCACGCTGGCTTCAGAAGGGGTCATGGTAGTCGTGACCATATTGCAAATCTACACTGGATCATGGGAAAATCTCAAGAATATCAAAAGAACATCTACATCTGCTTTACTGACTACAAGAAAGCCTTCAACTGGGTCGATCATGACCAGCTGTGGAGAGCCCTAGGAGACCTAGGGATGCCAACACATCTGGTCAGGTTGGTGCAGTTCCTGTACACAAATCAGGAAGCCACTGTGCAAACACCATTTGGAGATGCTGATTGGTTCAAGATAGAGAAAGGAGTGCGACAAGGTTGCATTCTGTCACCTTTCTTATTCAACCTGTATGCTGAAGTGATTGTGAGGAAGCTGGAACTTGAAGAATCAACAGAGTAAAGATTGGAGGAAGGAACATCAACAACCTTCAATATGCTGACAACACAACTCTCCTCTCAGAAACCAAAGGAGGTCTGAAACATCTGATCAAAAGGATTAAAGAAGAAAGCATTTGGCCTCTTCTTGAACATCAAAAAGACCAAGCTCATGACCACTGTGAGGAATGGAAATGTCAAAATAGCAATTGATGGTGAAGAATACATGCAAGAATTCACTTTCCTAGGGTCACAGATTGATCAAAGCAGTGAATGCAGTCCAGAAATAAAGTGTTGAGTTGCACTGGTTTGCACAGCAATGATGAGTACGAACTGAGTATGGAAAAGCAAGGACATCAGCCTGGCAGCTAAATGTAGATTAGTCTGCACTATTGTGTTTCCCATAGCTCCCTATGGTTGCAAAAGTTGGACCATGAAAAAACTAGACAGGAGGAAAATCAGCTTGTTCGAGTTGTGGTGTTGGAGAAAGCTCCTGCGCATTCCTTGGACAGCAAAGGTGACAAACAAACAAGTTCTACAGCGTATAAAACCAGACATATCGCTGGAAGGCAAAATCCCAAAATTCCACCTTACTTATTTTGGCCATGTCATGCAATCAAACTCACTGGAAAAGGCAGTTGTATTCAGAATGGTCAGCAGTAAAAGGAAAGGAGACCGCCTAAAAACACAGTGACCAGACTTTATCAAAGCCAACCAGAGCATAAAACAACTGGAAGAAGCCGTACAAGATCAGAATATGTGGAGAGAGCTGGTCCACAGAATCGGTGAGAATCGGACATGATTGCACCGATAACATCATCATCATCATCTGCAGCCATTTGGCCTTGGCCTTGTCCACACTGACAGGCTTGCCACCTCTCTCCAAAGGTGCATGCAACCTTAACCCTAACCCTGCACTCAGCTCCCCTCCCCTCACAATCCCTGTCCCTGAAAGGCTTCTGCTGTCACTCACTGCCGAGAGAGATCTGGGGATGCTTCTGACTGGTGACCAGCCTCCCTTGATCTTACAGGGGTGTTGGAAAGCTAGGGTCTGGGGCTTGCCCAATGAGATGCAGTGCTGAAATGAAGGATCTGCTGCCATTTAGTTGCTTTGACCACGCTGGCCTTGCCAGATAATTTAAGAGACAGCTGCGTACTTTGAGAAGAAGGAAAAGAAGTCTGGGTACTAAAAAGTAACGGAAGCTACAGTGAAAATCTGTGGGCAGCCACCCTTCTTCTCTCATTACATGCTATCTGAATTGCTGCAGCTCAATTATGCTGACTTCTAGCAACGTCCTACACGGCAGGGGTGTAAGAAACTCCACTGAGGAGCTACAGGCGTCCTCTACTCCATCAACTTTTGGAGCAGGGCTTCCACGTGCCAGTCAAAGTCTGAACGGCATTTCCTAGTGGACTTCCCACATCAGCCTATGACTTGTTTGTCTGTGAGCCCCACAACCTAAGCAGCTGAGCTGTGCATGACCGAGCCAAACGAGTCTAGTTTCTTGCAAATCTAGACTAACAGAAGCAAAGTTCTGAATCCCCATTCAGCAGCTTTTGAGGTGAGCATCTTCCATGCATATTCTCTACATCTCTAACGCCAGAGATCTTCATGCAGCATTTGGCCAAAAAAGGATAATGGGACCCTGCAGCCCTCCGCTGCTAAGACAAGAGACCCTTTTAACGAGAAGAATAATGGACTCCCCTGAGCAGGACATAAGAAACACCTTTCTGACTGATTCTGACGATTTCCTCGTCTTTGCTCTATGAAACTCTTGTTCCAGAATGATTCATCGTTTTGTATACAGGACCCCAGCACCTGTAAGCATTTTCTCACACAATCAAGAGAAAGAAATCCAAAAGAATCTCTCCTTATCTTAGTCATTCAGCTGCCTCTAAACCCAGATGAAAAAGGACTGCTACCCAAGTCCTATTATCTATCGTGACCTCTAACACTTACTTGGTATCAGATGAATTTTACTTCCTGGCCTCTAGATTGTTTAATTCTTGCAATGGAAAAAGGGAGTTTGTGCAAAGAAAAAAAAAATGAAACTTCTAGTCTCCAAGGCTCTTGGGAGAAATGAGGGGTGGGGTTTATTCAGGAGGGATCTGGAGTTTGCCCTTTTTTAGAAAGTAGCTTGTTAATGTCCAAGAGAAAATGGGGAGAAGCAACTTTAAATTAAAATCCAACTCAGAGCTAGAAGTAGGGATGAGGAGATTTGGATTCAAGTTTTTAAAGTCATCATCATCATCCTTTAACTATTTTCTATGTTGTCTTCTTACACAATGTACGTTGGCTTTAATAAACTCCTCGGTTTGAGTAAATTCTACATCACATCTCTTCACGAAGCGAGAGGGAGAAACAGGAACAAGAGTCGGACTGCCTAGCTCAAAACTCCATAGTCACCTTCATCTTAAAAAGAAGGGAGGCTCCCTGTCTGCAGCCATTACAACCCTGCAATGCAACTCCTTGCCCCTTGCTGTGTCGGCTTGACCTGACATCTGAAACATCTGAAGGCACCAGGATGCCTGGGTTACTGAAAACACAGAGCGAGCTTCAGGAAGAGTCCACCGCAGGAGCGTTTCCCAGCTGCCAAGGGGAAACGCTCCCTGCCAGCCAGTAAGTGCAGCCCTGCACTGAGCAGACCAACAGGTGACTTGACAGACAGGTGTGTATTCCTCCCACCTCCACAGCTGCAAGCAGCCACCTCCTACCTTGCCAGCAGAAGCCGGCCACCACCGCCTCCTCTCCTGCAGTGACCCTGCAGCCTGGTGGCACCTACACCCAGCAGGACAAGAGCAAGCTGTAAACACAGACATCCAGCAAAGCTGCTGGGGCTGGGGCTCTCACCTGAACTCCCTCCCCTCACTGTAGTGCCTGGGCATGGGGGCTCGCTGGGTGGCAGTCTCCAGAAGGAGCTTCTGGGTGAACCTGCTGGAGGAAGCAGACTCCGGATCGGCCACCGCCACCACCACCTGCCCCTCCTCTCCTTCTGTGATGTCTTGGTCACATTTCCACTCCTCATCCTCGTTCAAGGTGGGCAGGTACCCAGGCAGGCCCTTCCCTGTCCCGGACCCTGAACTCTGATCACTGTGCACCTTTGGGCTCTCCCCACCCATCCTCGTGTATTCCAAATAAATATCCGACTTCAGGAACAAGGGGTAGGTATTCTCCTCGATCATGGACTGGATTTCCATCTGCGCCTGGTCGAACATGGCCGGGTCGATGAGCTGCTTCAGAACGCAGTCTCTGATGAAGCTTTTAGTGGCTGGCTTGACCTGCTGGGACACGATCCCGCTGCTGTCGAGGATGTACTTCTTGTAAATGGCTTTGGCCAGCTTTAACCTCTTCTCCTCGTTGGAGTCACAGGGCGCCAACTTCCTGAAGCCGCTGCAGGCGAACCAGAAGTCCAGCAAATCCGCGCAGCTCTCGTGCTTCAGAAAGGTCCGGAAAAGGTGGATGCCGTCTTGGTCGTCCAGCAAGGAGTGCAAGGACTCTGCCCATCGCAGGTAGGGCGGCGTCGGGGAAGCGCTGCCCTCCGGCTCGTAGCCCAAGTCCAAATCTGGGCGCCGCGGGGTGGCGGTGGGCGGCTCGGCTTTCCCCGCCTCGCCCTTCCCGGCAGAAAAGCCGTGGCCGGCGGGCCGCGGGTCCGCGGAAACGAGCTCGCCCTCCTCCCCAGGGACCGGGGGCCTGGGGGCGTCCTCGGTGAAGCTCCCCGCGAGGTCCAGCAGGAACCCCTTCTCCTGGACGCTCATCTTGCGGGCCCTCGCCGGCCCGGCGGCCAGGCTCAGCGCGCCAGCAGGAGCGGGCAGGTCCGGCTGCAAGAGCGGAAAGGCCCGTTAGAGGCGAGAAGGGGCGCTCGCGCCTCTCCGCCGCCGGCCGGCTGGCCGGCCCGCCTCGCCCACCCCCGCCGCCGCAGAAGCCGCCGGGGCGGGCCGGTCCACAGTTCCCGAGGGCCGGGGCGCAGCTCGCGCCAGAGCGAGGGAGCCGCCCGCCCGAGCCCTTTGTGCGCCCGGCCGGCGGGGCCCTGCCCACGGACGTGTCGGCGCCGGTCAGGCCGTGCACGTGGGGTCGCGCCGGAGGCCGCCGCCGCCGCCGCGCCTGGCCCCCCGCGCCCCGGCGGTCGGAGCAGGAAGCGAGGCGGAGGAGGCCCGGGACACTCACCGGAGTCCGGCGGGGGGGCGCCGCGGCCCAGGCCAGGCGGGGGCGAGGGCGGCGCGAGAAGGCGCGGGGCGCCGGGCCCCCATGGCCGTCCGGAGCGCTGCCGGCCCGGCCCGGCTCAACCTGCGCTCCGCCGCACCGCACTCGCCGCGCCTCGCCGCGCCTCTTCTTCGCGTCCGCCCTTCCGCGGCGAGCGGCGGCGGCCCAGCAGCGCCCCCGCTGGCCCGGAGGAGGCCGTGGTCGCCGGGCGGAGGCGGATCGGCCGCCCGGTCGCCGGGGTCAGGACCCGGGCCTGCTCGGTCGTCGGTCGGAAGGAGTTCCCCGGACGCAGCCGCCCCCGCTGGAGGGTCTGCGGCCCGCTGGGCCCGGCGCACTGCGCGCCTGCAGCGGGGCCCGCCAGCGCAGCTTCTGGGCCGAGAGGCCGGGGGCCTCGGTGCCCGGGAGACCCCGAGCGCCCGTGGCCGGCGGGCGGGCGGGCGGGCGAGCTGGGCTCCTCCTGTACCCCCGGCCCGGGGGCGGATCCCCTTCCCCGCGAGAGGCCAAGCGTAAAGGAGGTCGAAGGCGGTGCCGCCGCGGGGACGCTCATCCGGCTGAGCAGCGGGACCGGGCGGACTGGCGGCCGGAGCGGCGTGCGGGCGGCCCCGGTCGCGACCAAGGCTTGGGGACCCCCCTGGGGAAGCGCCTCCACGCCCCGGGCGCGTCCCGCGAGTCCCCCCGCCGCCCCCTCAGCGGGCGAGGTGCTTGCCGCGCAGGGAGAGTCCTGCGAGCTTTGCCTCCGTCTCTGGTGGGGTCGCGCAGGCCGTGAGAGGCCCGTGAGCTCCAGGGCGGCCCTGGACGGCGGGCTCCGGGACCCTTTGGGGGCTGGGGTTGAAGCGCCCTCCGCCCCCCCCAGATGAGAAACATACATTTACTCAATAAATACATGGAAAAGGTGCCTCCCAAGATAGCAGGACCGGGCCTCTAGTCCCGGGGGCTGCTTAACGGGGCAGGGGAACGATCAGAAGGTGAAAACTCAGGAAGCTGCTCCACCGACGCCCCTCCCCGCCAAACCTGTGGCGTCTAGCCTTGGGATGGCCTGCAAAAAAAGAGAGGAAAACTCTCAGTAGCTACCCTGTGGCCCACCGACCCATTTTGCTTGAAGGCTCTTTCCATCTGAGAACTGACCCAGACACCAGCTTCCTCAGCGTCGCGTGGGAACAAGCAGCTCTTACTTCCTCTGACCAGGGATCCACCTCAGTGGCCTTCCCAGCCACAAACCAAGCCTGTCCAGCCTCAGGAGCTTGGGGGAGGGGAACAAGGGGGGGAAGGGGATAATCGGGAGCTTCTGTCCGCTGCCAAAGAGACAAGCTTCCAACTAGGAACAGTTCCCCCAACAGGGGCTTTCCTTGGTTATATAATTTTTATTAAATGCTTAAAAAAAAAAGATTAAAAACGAATACTTTATAAACTATAAAGTAAGAAAAAGAAAAAAGAAACTGGAGAGCTAAAAATGCAAGAAAAGAAAAAAAGAAAAAGAAAAATAGAAAAGAAAAAAAGATACAAAGAAATAACTTCCAATCTTCCTTACAGCAGTTATTAAGTACAATTATAAATTTACCTCTTAGCCTATAGTTACAACATAACTCTCTTCTTTTGATAATCTGTCCTGTCTAATCATCAAAACCATAAATCATAAGTCCATTTTTTTTCTGCTTCACACAAAAAAGTCTATAAGGAGTTTCCAGTCACAATAAACGTAGATACCGTCTTTCCTCTGATCAGAAAAGTCCATTTAGCTATCTCAGCAAGTTCCATTATCTTCGCCAACCATTCCTCCATTGTGGGCAATGCTGAATCTTTCTGTATTAGTGCATACAATAATCTCGCTGCAGTTATCATGTACAAAAACAAAGTTCCATAACTTTTTTCCAACTGTTTGTGCATCAACCCTCTACAGTTTTCACACCATGGCCGTGGCCTGGGACGCAGAGAAAGTGACCGGTCCTTCTGTCCAGCCTCTCATCTTCTGGCTTCCTGACCTTCCAAGCCCACGGGGTGGGGTGGGGTGGGGTATCTTCCTGGCAAGCGACATCCCCTGGGCCAGGAGGCAGCGCAGAGATGGCCTAGGACACATGGAGCTGGAGCAGCAGCAGATGGCGCTCCTCATGTTCCTGGCCCAGCTCCTTCCCCTCAAGGCCCCATACTCAAAAGAAGGCACAGTGGGGCCCAGGGCAGAGCGGGGCTCAGGAGAGGGTAAGGGCTTCCTGGGGCACCACCTGAGAGGCACCTTCCCTCCCCTCCTCCCAGGAAAGCCTCCCTACTGCTTACCTCTGCTTGGCAGCCAGCTTGCCAGTCCTCTTCTCCTCCTCCTCCAACCGCCGTCGGGCTTCCTCCAGCTGTGTCAGGGGGGTGGGAGCAGGGTTGGGGGGCATGGTTGGGTCCTGGATGAAAGGGTGGGATGGCTGCACAACATTCCGGAACGCCATCCAGGGGTGCACAGCCACAGGGCAATCGATGGGATACTCTTTTCCTTTCGCTGACCTGCCTTAAGTATCTTGCAGACAGAAACTACTCCTAAAAGGGTGGTGTGTTTACCCTCCATAGCAACGACTTTGCCGGTTTTGTTCTATAATGCAAATATTTGCTCTCTGGCCAAAAAGCAGGAAAACGACATGCCCAAAGGAGCCACTAGTCCCCTCCCCAGTTTATTTTACAAAGACTGCTACTGAGGGAGCCTTGTGTCAGTTACACCCTTTGCTCAGGGTCCAGGCTAACATCTAAGGTGCCAAAGCAAGTTGCAGGTACAAAGTCTCGGCGAATGAAGACCAAAACACAGTCTCAGCAGGAGATGAAACAATCCTCTCTTTATTGGTGCTAATACTGAGCATTTTGAACAAGGGATGGTGCAGCTCAGGGTGAATGGCTCTCCCAAACACCAAATATTAACAGAGACTTTTCTCAGTCCATTCCTCTGATTCACCCAATGGGGCCTCAAAAGGTTTCTTGGTATCCAGTCCTTTTCTTTCACGTGCATGAGATAAACCAAACTGAGGAAAGCCCAGGTTAGCCCAGTTCCTTGTTAAGATATCTGTTGTTTTTGGAGGTGCTGGACCAGTTCTTCTGCATAAACTCTGAACAGGGGAATAGGGTCCTAGGAAAGATAGACAGATACAGTCTTACAATACCCCTTGACCCCTTGATAACAGCACCTCATGAAGACTGGCCTCAGCCTGACTGAGGGGCTCCTGCCAGCTCTCATTCACAAGGTCCCAGAAGATAAAGTGAAGCAGTGGAAAGAAATGTGATCAGGAATGCAACTGGTTATAGGTTGGGGTAAGTAGATATTCTAGGCAGATATTCCACAACCAAGGGACCACAAGGACTGGCCCACTAATCCCCCCCGGATACAATCCTTCTGCAAAGTGCCTAAGCCACATACCTTCTTCTCCAAGACCCTCTGCTTTTCTACAGCTTCCTCCAAACTCAGTCCAATCCATTCAGCCTCCTCTTCAGGAATCACAAACTCCTGTGTGCAAAGTTACATTTGTTAAACTGCAGCATACAAACTTGCTGAGAAGCCAAATAACTATGATCATGGTAAAACATCTCATGCTATAGCTGACAGATAATTCCACTTCACTGACCAAAGCTTCAGCTGATTAACAGAAAATGCTCATGGCTGCAGACAGGAGTTCCAATCCTACCTAAAGCCCAAGGACAGAACCTCAGTTTAACACGCTCAGCAATGTTACCACTACAGAGATTTAATGAATAGGAGATAAAGAGTCAGACTGGTCCCGAAACACCTTTTCCCTTCATGTGGAGAAAGTGGATCCATGCATTTAAATGCTTCTGCAACCTGCAGCTCAGGTTATTTTTTAAGAATAGAAGCTATTTAATGCAATCATGACATGGATGATCCCCCTGGATAACATAACTCAAAGTGCACTCTTCAATGTGCCCAACCCTTAACAGAAACAGACTGTCCATTTGCTCCTTGGCAGTTGAGCAACAGATGGAGAATAATACTTAATGCATTTACTGATTGCAACCTTTGTACAAAACCTCTGAAAAGCTAGGCTGGAGAAGTTGCTATTCTCTAGTTGTTGCTTATCTAAAATTCATAGCATCTTTCTTGCTGCTTGTGCTGGCTGGGGTGGCTGGGAATTGAACTTCAGAAATATGTGACAGATCAAAGTTTCCCCAATTGTACTAAAACTAAGTCAGTGCTATGTCTCCAAAATGCACATGAAAAGGTTGAGTCAAAGAATGTGTGGCTGGTATAAAGCCACCCAGTAAGTTCTTAGCAAAAGCAATATGTGGAAAAGGATCTCCAAAAGGGCCAGGGCTAAAACCAGAAGGGAAATTGCAAAGATACAGATATGGGTAAATACCTGAGGACAATTTCTAGCAGGGAAAGCTACCTGCCAGTAGAATAGACTATTGGAATGGAAACTCTTTCCCAAGAGGGATGTAACTGTAGCCAAAAAGTACAAAGATAGCACTCCCCTCTCTATCATCCTCTTGCACCAAGCCTGTTGCCAAGAACAGATGATCAAAGCACAGAAAGTATCCTGCAGCAAGAGACCACCTCTGGGCCTTCCTAGGCACTCTTGGCAAAGGAGAGACAGTCACCTTGTATTTGTTATAAACAGCCTCTCTCTTGGCTGGATCATCTGAGTAGAGAGAAGGGTCCTGGCGTGCCAGTCTCAAAAGCAAGGTGCGCTTCAGGTCCATGCCCAATTTGGAACACAACTCAGACTTCGGGGTCTGTAAAGAGAAGGGGTGAAATGCCACAGTCCGCGTCATGCATTACAGGCGGCCCTGAGGGCCACCCCGATCGCACCATCACTCTGAAGAGGGGCTGCATCATTCAGAGGAGTGCCTGCACAGTTTAAGGTCATCGCCATCGTGCACTGACCAGAGATGGGACTCTGGGACTCACAGAAACCAGGTACGGAGGATCCCGCAAACCTTTAAGATATAGAAGTCAAAGCCGAAAGCTTTGTCGATCTGGTCCAGCGTCCTCATGGTGACGGCGATCCTCAGCTTCTTGTTAAGGATCTCGCTGTAGAACTCGCGATGGAAAATCTGCGGCTTCCAGACCTTTTTCACCCGCCTTGAGAGCTGGAGGCGCCAAGGAAGGAGACATGGAGCCAGGAGGCGAGCGCGGAGCGCCCCCGGCCCGCCCCAAGGCGCTCGCCCGCGCACCCACCTTCTCGTCGCGGGCGTAGCGGTAGCCGGCCACCCAGCCCTCGCCGCCCCACAGCCCCTCCTGGCTCTCGGGCGGGTAGTAGACGGGCACGGGCACGGCCTGCCGCCGCACGCCCTCCAGGACGCCCGGGGGGCGCGCGTACTCGCCGGCGGGCGGCCTCCAGTGGACGGCGGGGGGCGGGGCGGCGGCGTCCTCGCGCAAGGCCCGCAAGTAGTGGGGCGGCAGCCGGGCGAAGATGCCGCGCTGCAGGCGCAGCGAGTCCCACAGCCGGGGCGGCACCTTGTGCAGCGGCATCGCGCGCGCGGCTCCCGCCCGCGTCTCTACGGCGCCGCCCGGGCCGAACGCGGGCTCAGACAGGAAGGGGCGGGCAGTGGGCCGCGCTTCCGGGGCGGAGCGCCTCCGCCGGGCTGCCTCTCTGCGCGACGGCTGGCCTCTCGCTGGCGCACGCCCCTCACCGGAAGCCCCGCCCTCCGCCTCGGGGCTTCCGGGCTGCTGCCAGGCATCCGCCCGGCCCGGCGCTCGCTCGGACGAGTCGGCTCGCTAGACCCGCTCTTCCCTTTTCAACCAAGGCAGGACCCCCGAAGCAGCGTTCTTCACTTGAATCGAATACATTTTAATTAAAGGCATAAAAATTAAATAAAGCTGTTCCGTTAAAGAAAGGTCTAAGACGCCCCAGATGGCCTGATGCCACATGAATAACAGGCTATTGTGAACCGCAGTTGCCAGAGCTCTTCCTGAGAAAATAAGGCATCGGCGTTTGCATTCCAGAGTTTGCTTTATCTGCTGCAGTGATTCCGTATCAGCCCCGAATCGAGGCTCTTTTAGGTGCAGTTCTCGTAAGGACAAGCGAATGACCCTCTGGCTCCGCAGAGGCTAAAACAGCAGCACCAGCTGTGCCCCCAAGAGAAACCTGATCCTCCAGCCTTCAGGAACGGGCAGGCCAGGACTGCCGTGCCCTGCCCTGGGGAGGGAGTCTATTCTTGAAAGATGCAACACAGCAGGGATGTCAGTGTACAAATAAAGTGCAATTCACACCTGAGTTCAAACAAGCTGGCCTGAAACAGAGTGCCTGATGCCAAGCTACCCTCAGTCACAGCCACACCCACAGGATCCGCTGCACAAGGAACTCAGAGGACAGTCACAGTTCAGCTTAGTCCCTCCCTCCTTTACCTTCCCTAGGTCCTACACCGGCACGTTCTCCTTCCGGTCTGGGATGTATGCCGGGAAGCAATGGCACATCCTTCTGACACTCTTTTGAGCAGAAAGCAACTTCCTGGCCTGCTTTCATGAGTCAATGGAATCACACCTGTGGGGGCAAGAGGGTGCACGCAGGGCAAAAGCGGCAGGGCTTGGATTGTGACACTGTGTCCACCGTCTTGCCCATCAACACCCCCTCCGTGGATGCTGCTGCCTACAAGCCCCCTGAATTGTCATCCTCCCTCAACCCCAAGCCATTTTCTGGGCTGCAGAAGCACCCATTTCCTTGCTGAATACATCCTCATTATTGCTACAGCCGCCACAAGACTAAGCCACGTTTCTCAAGATTCAGAAAAGTGCAGGCTCCATCAGACAGCCTCCTCTCCTGATCAAATATTGCACTGCTCAGCTTCCTTGATCTTCCTCCAGCACAGCAGGAGGAATCTGCAGGGGTCACGTTCCTCCTGTTAAATTAAGCAGCTCCATTGGGAGGAAGTCTTGTTGTATCGGCCCCCTCCTTCTCCAGTCAGTCAGCTCACTGCATAGAGCTCCTCCCGGTCGTTCTTACAGATCTGGTAACGGCACAGCAGTTTACGGGACCAGGCCCACGGCTCCTTCTGCTTATCTCCAGGAGGAAGGAGGAAGGCCACACTGCTGGCCACCAGGATATGCCAGATGCTGTGGGTGTAATAGTAATTCTCAGTGGTTTCCATGAAGACGTACACTGCTATGGCCACAAGTGCCAAGCTGATGCCGGGGAAGAGGAAAAAGGCCCAGCGCTTCCAGGAGGGAGGGTAGCAGCGGCGCCGGGAGATCCCACGATAGACCTGTGGGAGGAAAGTGGACTTACTGGGAGCAGGATAGCCAAGGGACTTGCCAGCCTGCTCCAGGCAGGGAGCTTGGTCAACCTGTCGCAAAACCTGCTTTTAACGTGTCTTGCATTCCATTAAGGAAACTCAAAGGCCCATCAACCTGGTTGCAGTCAAATGCCTAAGGAGAAAATGGCAGTGGTCTTCCTGCCCCACTGAGCTCAGGGGTTTGCTGATCGCAGGGAGGGTTGGGGAGGAAGCCCAGAAGGCAGCAGTGACCTACCCAAATACTGGCCATGATGGTGAGGGCAAAGACACAGGGGCCCATCATGTTCCAAAGCCCCCTACGGTCCAGCTGCAGTGACATCGCAATGACCAGGGTTCCCAGCACACAGAGGACCTACAGCAAAGGAGAAAAGACCAGAAAAGAAGGTATTGGGCAGTTCCAGGAAGTTGCTGATGGCAGCTGGGATGCCGAGGGGGTCTGCCCACTCTCTCCTCTCTTGCTTGCCTTGGAACGGAGAACCCCAGCACAAATGAGGGTGCAAGGCCAGCTTTCTAGCCATCACTCACCCCACCGCTTGTGCCAGTTGCTCACACTGCAGTCAAGAGGTGCCAGGCGAGTGTAGCTCAGGGGGAAAGTTCACCCCTTCCCTCCCATCATTTGGCTTCCTCCCCATTTCTTCCCAACTTTCAATTAGGGACTGCCTATGGCTCCCCATACATACATATTTCAGGATCTTCTTGACTCGTGCCATGCACAGAATGGTCACCCAGATGGAGACGACAGAGCCCAGAAAATCACAGAACTGCAATGTGTCGTAGTCCATAATGCACATTACAGCAATGCCAGGCTGGTCGCAGGCGTGGTAGAACTGTAACCACAGTAGGGAAGAGAAACCAACCTGTCACCCAGACAGCAAACTCTCTATCAGCCAGGAGGGCGCTGCTGGCAGCAGCTTTTCTGCATCTTCCGGAGCTTAGCCCAAAAGAGGCTCCTGCCTCCCTTCCTGGCCTGGAAGCCCAGTGGGGCCACAGGAACAGAGAACTGCAGGAGCCCCACCTCACACAGGCAAGCCAAGAGATGGGAGCCGGCTCGCCTGCCTTCCACCGCAAAGAGCTGAACTGCTCCACAACATGCACTGGGTTAGAGAGAAATGAAGGACCTACTGTGGAAAAGAACATGGTGAAGGTATACACAGAGGCTTCAACCAGGTGGTAGTGGTACAGGGCAGCAGCGATGGCAGGCAGGAAGAGCAGGTTGCTGAGAGTGAGCAAGAGGGTGGCCAGGATCTGGGTGCCTACGGACTGGGCCTTGGTTCCATCTGTGCAGCTCCAGCCAGCCCAACCTGCCAAGAGGAAAAGGCAGGGAAGCACGTTCTCAAACTCAACCAATCTTTGTCCTTGTTTTCCTGGGGGGCCGGGGGGAGGGTGCTTACAGAGTGGTGCAGCCATAAGCCCGCCAACACACTTGACGTCATTTCAGAGGAGTGTGTGGAGCAGGGTAGCCCTTCCCAGAGGCACCCAAGAGGACAGGCAGCCCCATGCAGGATGTGGATCTCCTTTCTAGCAGGAGTGGACGTTAGGGAGACGAGCCCCTGCTGGGAGACCTGGTAGGTCCACCCGGAGATCTGAAGGCAGGGGTGGGGCATCTCTTACCAGCCTTGCAGATGCAGCCAGCATAGAGGTAGCCATGGCGCCTCATGAGGCTGCACTGTCCATATGTCCCGCAATCGTCAAAGCAGGGGGTGAGGTAGGCAAGCATGGCGACCTGGCCTTGAGCCTGATCACAGTCTCTGCACGAGAGAGGGAGAAAAAGAAGACGGGCCCAGAGAGCCTTCCAAGGGGCAGCAGCTTCACTCCTACTGGAGTTCCCAGCCCGGGAAACCAGGGGTAGGGACAAAGCCACACTAGCAGCACCCAGACTTGGAGACCCAGAACTCACTCTGATTCCTTTGGGCAGAGCAGCTTCAGGGACAGGTACCAGTTGTCAGATTCTGGGTAAGGGACAATGACTGCAGCTTCACTGGAGGACATGCTCAAGTTCAGTAGGTAGCCCTGAGAGAAGGCTGGGTGGGAGGGGAAGAGACCAAAAAACCAGCTGACCCTAGTTCTGCACTCCAGTTGCGTCCTTGGAAAGCCACTGGCTTCCGTGGAATAGGCCCGCAGGTGCTCCAGGAAAGGGGAAATAGCCTGGGCCATTGGCAAGCACCTCTGCCCACCACGTACCTGTCCAGCAGCCCCAGGAACCATTCAGGAACAGTGCAGGGGATGTGGGACTCAAGCAGGCCAACACAGTGCCATTTCCAAGGCCCACAGAAGTCTGCAATGACAAAGCTGACCCCAGTTCTGAATCCTGGCAGGAGGCAAAACCCGTCACCCCTTGGCTGTCCCTGTAGCAGGACTTCTCACCTTGTTCAGCATCAGGTTCAGCACCAGATTCCCTCCACTATCCATGCCCGAGTTTAGGTTCAGAAGGAGCAGAGTGGGAACTTCGCTCTGCACAGGCACATTGGAATCCCCGAGGACCCGGAAGCGCACAGACGCCACGTCCAGCTCCTCGCGGACAACTGGCTGGCCATGCAGGCAGGAGCTTCCTGGGCCAGATGCATTATGGATGCTGCCCATGGCAAGCCATGTGCTGTTGAGGCTGCCTCCCAGCACTGGCATCCCCTGGTTCTGCTTCAAGCTCTGGTAGAAGCCAAGGAAGGAGCTGTTGCCTCCTGGCTTGCACACTGCAAACAGGGAAGCAAGCATATGCTTCACAACAGAAATTGGGCAGGACGATCGTTCTTACAGCCAGATGGTTTTCTATACAAGGGCAGATGGAAACAGGGCCCCCCCTTCCCCAAACCAGGGGCCACGAGTCTCTCACGTCAGGTGAGAAAAGAAACAAGCAGCAAAGAGGTCTGAGCAAGAATTGACAGAGCCTGTGCTGACTCCAAGCATCTCTGTGAGGGGCACGCACCTATGAAGAATGCCGTCATCTCAAAGGAAACCCTGGCACTGGCACCACCGAGGCTCTCCACCGTGATCCAAACCCACCTTCCCCATGGTGGGGAAGCCAAGAAGACACTGCAGGCCTCCAGGCAGCGGAGCACCTTCTGGGAAGCCCGAGAGAGCCCAGCTGAGCCTAGCGTGACCTGGAGGGCGCAGGCTGCAGCAGCGCCATTCTCCATGCATTTCCCCAGCTCAAAGCGCAACCCAGCAGTGTATTCGGGGACAAAGACCCTGCAAGGGAGGCAGCAACACATTTTGGATGCAGACAGTCCAGGGACTCAGCAGATGCTCCTTGGGCTGGAAGGGGCTAGCTGGATGCTGCCACTCCCCCCACCCCCCCATTCTACTCACTTGGCATGAAGTGGCCTACTAGCCCCCTGGGACAGAGCCTGTGGCATGGGCACATCAGGCTCAAGGACTACCGTGTCCACACGGCGCAGCACAAACAGGTCAGGCTGGAAGGTATAGGTACAAGATCTGGAGAAGCCCTGCAGGACAGAAAGGTCAACCTCTGGTCAGGAAAACTGCCCTGCTCGACTCAGGTCCTGCAATTCCTGGCTGGCACAGAGGATGCCCCCTTGGATCACAGTGTACCAAGGACTTGGGCTCGGGGACCCCCAAGTGTCCCACAGCTGCCAGCTCTGTTCTCACCTTCACCTCAATCTTGCTTGAGGCTGCCGGCAGGTGGGCAGCGAGAAACCAGTCACCAGCAGCCGGATTGGTGAGGTTGACAAAGGTGCTGTTCTGCAAGCCAGCAGCCAGTGTCAGCGTCTGACTGAAGGACGGAGGTATGCTTGTGTTCACGGGAAACTGTGTGCCCAGCGGGTTGATGACTGGAGGGGCACCATGGCGGATATGGCTGGAGGGCACAGGACAAGAGAAGAGCGTCGAACACTCTGCCCCAGGCCTGGGACAGAGGCCCAGAGCCCTCCAGAGCTGGTACTCCACGCAGGGAGGTGCAGCAGCAGCAGGGGAGAACGTACGTACAAGGTGACCTGAGTCTTGCCACATCCGGGGCCCTTCTCTCTGGAAGCCTGCAGGAGCCAGCGCAGCAGCACTGTGTCCTCTGGGACATGGAAGCGGAATATTTTGGCACTTCCATACCAACTGTAGAAGGACAGCGTCTGCGAACTCTGGGAAAAATACTCAGAAACAAATGCCGGACCTGAGAGGAAAGGGAGGACGGCCACTTAGAGAGCCCTCAGGCACCCGGCCATGGCTCCCAGTGGAGAGGTCCTGGGCCACTGGTCAAGCACATGGCTGAATTTCCCAACCTTGGCAGACCTGGCCTGGTTTCTCATTCCATCGTCCTGGGGCCTGGCTGGCCACAAATGCCATCGTCTCCCATTGGGGTATCAGATGGATTTCAGCTGCTGCACTAGGGCTTGGAAACTGGCTGGCTGGGCCCAGGAATGACCTTGGAGTGACCGTCAACCATGCAGGCAGCCTCTGAACAGGAAGTGCCCGCCTGCCCATTACTAGACCTCCCGAGAGTACCAGGAAGGAGTCAGAGAGCACAGCTAGCCCGGTGCAGGCAGGCAAGCAGGCACACACCCAGCCTGCGGGCATCGCTGCACTGGACTTTGCACAGCAGGGACAAGGGCCACGTTTCCAGAAAGACCAAGCTGGCAGACCCAGAGGAGGAAGGGAAGGAAGGAGGGAGGGAGGGAGATTTCCAGCTGCCTGAGGGCTGGGCATGTCCAGCCAGTATGACTATTGTCGGATGAAGGCACTACATTTCCCCCAATGCCCTGATACACCTACGTGTCACCAGGAAGAGCTGTGCTAGTCAAGGAAGCCCAGACCGGAGAGATGGAAGGAAGCGCCCTGTGGAGGCAGCCACAGGACAATGTCCCTGCAGCCTGCACCAGGGCCCAGCACCCTTCACCTAGGAGTGGAAGCCAGAAAGGCCAACCCCCCTCGCCCAACTGTGTGTGTGTGTGTGTGTGGCGGGAGGGGGAGTCAGCTATATGGGCACTGGCCTAATTGGCCACCCTTCTGCAGAAGCCCCAGGCCAGATGGCACAAAGCCCTGCCAGCATGAGGCCCTTTGGAGCCACGGGGGCCCCAGGGGATGGCTGCCCCACCCGGCCAGTGGCATTTCCTGCCTGCGCCGTCGCCCGTCTAGGGGAGCCTGTCAGGGCTCCTTCGAGGGGAGCCCCTTCCCCCGGAGCAGAGCAGCCTACCACCCTCACGCAGAACGGAGAAGGGCCCAGGCACGTAGCTGCCAGCCGCACCCCCGCTTGCCAGAGCGCAGGATCCTGGGGGACTCGGGCAGGGCCAAGGGCAGCGGGCGCAGCTTCCCCGATCTGCCACCGGCGCCGCGCTGGGGCAGAGGCGGCGCAAGAGGACGCCCGGCTCACCCTCGGCGCTGTCGGTCCGTTCAGCCTCCTTCCTCTCGGGCGGCGACGGGGCAGCGGCGGCGAGGAGCAGGAGGAGCAGAGGACAGTGGCCGAGCCGGGCGTCCGCCATCGTCGCCAAGGGGAGCCGCGCTGCCGCCGCCGCCATTGCCCGGGCCGCCCGCCCGTCCGCCGGCCAGTTCCGGACCGCGGGGCTAGCCGCCAGCGGTGGCGTCACGGGGACGCCCGCGGGCCAGGAGGGAAGGCAGCTGGGCACGCGCCGCGGGCGGTGCTTGGCCGGGAAGGAGGCGGCGAACGGGCGCCGCCCTCACTCGCCCTCGGGGAGCGAAGGCCGCGGGTAGCCGGGGGCGCGAGGCGGGAGAGGGCGGCTTTCTCGGCCGGCGGCCAGCTGGCTCGGAGGAGAGGCCGCCCCGGGCCGCGCAAATCCAGGGGAGCGCCCCCGGACTGCCCCGCTGCTGGAAAGGCGGCTTTCGCCCTTCCCCCGTCTCGGGCCTACCCGGGGAGCCAGCAGCCCTCCGGCTCCGGAGCCCCGCAGTGGCTCCTGGCTGTCCAGCGGCAAAGGAGGGACCCTGCTGGGGCATCTCGAGATCAGCGCCCGCCCGCCAGCCAGCCAGCCACTTCACAACTGCCCAAGAATGCGGCCGCCGGTAGGTTCCGTGGACTCTGCCCCGCCCACGCCACGCCACGCCACGCCACCCCACCCCAGCGGGCGCTTCCTTGCCGCAGCCATGGCCGTCCTTGGGGGTCCCAGCGGCAAGCTGAAGGCAGGGTGAGTGGCCGGCTGCCCCACATCTGGTCACCCTTTGGAGCGGAGCGGCTGCATCTGGTTTAGCCAACTGCCCGGGGGGGTGGAGGGATAGGGCTGCAGCATCTATTCAGTGGCCGGCAGCAGGACTCAGGGCCGGGGGAAGTCAAGACGTTTCAGCTGATCTGCGTCAAGTACAGCTGCCCCCTGGCCGGGTGTGGTATTGTGAGGTATTGGAGGTTCAGTTCGGCCACTGCGGTCCTTTGGTCCCTTTCAGAGTTGCCAGAGCCAATCCTTACACTTTGAGCTTGAATCCATCATACTGGATGTAGGTGAAGAGGGAGGGGAGTTGGAGTTGCCAGTCCCTCCTTCCCCCACCTCACCCTATTTTAGATCCTCCATCAGTCCAGCCGCTCTGTGCACCTGACGAAGGGAACCAAAGCTGCTGCCTTTTAACAAATTGTGTTAATTGGAAAAGGTGCTACCAGACTCCCTCTGCTTTTTTGCCAGCATAGACTAAACTCTTCTCCTACAATAAATATATCATAAAGTAATCCTGCCCTGTGTGAAAGAAAAGGTTAATAAAGATCAGTTGCTAAATTCAAGCAAGCCTTTCCTGTTTTGCTCTAGCCCCCTTGCCCCAGGTAATGAGCGGGACTGTCATGTTCTGAGTCTTTTTATCCAATGAAAACAAAATGCTGGATTGAGATGTGATCATAATATGTTATGCTACCAAGTGCAGTTGTGTCCTAAAAATGAACAAGAGTGCTACAACATTGGCAATTTTATTTTCAGTGCTCCCTTAAGCAGTATGAGTGTTCAAGCTCAAATTTCAACATATCCCTTTTGTCTGCCTCCTCGCAATATTCTGTGAGAGGACTTTTGCAAGATTATTCTCTTATTTTCAGCTCAGTCCTCTGAAATCCTTAAAAACTACTCTCTCCCACACATACCATGCATCCCGCATTCTTCACTTCAGTACTGCTGAGTTATATGGGAAGCCAGGGAGAAGAGAAGTTCTCCTTAAGTAAGGGTTGCCTTGGCCAGTGAGAGGCCCTGTGCTCACAAGCCTGGGATGAGGGGAGGGGCAGAACAGCAGGTGGCCAACCCCAGAAGAGCCTTGCTGAGTCCCCTGGACCCCCAAGTGCCTTTCATCTTTTTTGCTCAAGCCATGAGCACCAAAGGCAGATTTGTTTGGAAGGAGAAGTTAAGATGGTGACCCAAGCGCACTGTTCCTTGCTGGGCAAGAATGAAGGGCTGCAGGGAATGTGGGGCATTCTGTCACAGTCACCATCTCCAAAACAGTTGTTGCTGATCCTAGAATCACACAGGCCATGGAGAAGTCAGCCACATTTTAAAAATCAAGCCATACCGAGTTCTTTTAATGGACAATATGGTTGCTGAATTTACATCTCTATATTGTGAGAGTCTAGCCAATTGCGTTATGTATGTAAGCCATGATTAAGGCAATCAGAGGTGCTATCGCAGGGTTGAAAGGGGCCTTAGAGGTCTTCTAGTCCAACCCGCTGCCCAGGGCAGGAATCCTCAGACCATCCCAGAAAAAAGCCTGCCCAATCATTTCTTGAAAACCTCCAGCGATGGAACCCCCACACCTTTGTGAGGCAAGCTGTTTCACTGCTTCAGGCTGTACAGGGCATAGATGCAAACCCGGCTGATGTGTGCTGACTGTCCCCCTTTTAGCTAGCTTCCAGGGTGGTAGCTTCATGCTGGCTTTCCAGGACTGTCCTTTCAGACCCTGCCCATCCTAGACAACAAAGCGGGGTGAGTGTGTGTGAAATACATCTGACCCCACAATGCAAGTACAAGAGGACAGAGCTTGCTGCACTGTCACGACATGTGTTTCATCACTTTGGCACGATGGTGGTTAGGAACGGACTCTTGTACTCTTTGTTGCTACATTCATACAATACGTTTAGCTGGTTACCAAATTAAACTCCCCCCCTTTTTTTTTTAGTTTGCACAATACAAAGGCTAGGCCCTAGAGAAAACAAAGCAAAGTTAAAGCTGTGGAACAATAATTCTTTCTGTGAATACAACTGGTAGGTATTTAGCCTGGCTAAACATGTTGTGGGAACACAGCTCATCTTGTTCAAAGGCCTGGCAGCCAATTTCTTCTTTTCCTTCCAGGCCATTCCCTTCAGATCCCTTGGTGGACCTGACAGAAGAGGATCAGCAACTCATCGGAGACATTTGGGCAAAGGTCTTTGACAATGCTGAAGAAAATGGCAGGCTTATTATCCTCAGGTATTGGAGTTGGCAAACTGAGTCCCGCACTGTGGAGGGGACCTGCTTGCTTCCCCACCTTGGAAGCTCTGTTTGGGGCTCGGAAGAAATCCATTTTTTCGGAAGAGAAACCCTAACCCTTCTTGGGGGCACTGCAATGGGACAGAGCCTCTTCCCAGATACATGGTATCTTCCCTGTTTTGTGTGGGGTGGGAGCATGCATTCCCTGCTACGGAGGTTCATTTCTTGTTGATATGCTACTCTTCCTCCTGGAAGAAGAATCAAGGTACGTTGTTAAAAACCAGGAACGTAGCATCACAGAGAATATAAATGACAGCCTGTGTGGTGACCCTCCAAATGCCAGCTGAAGAAGAGACATGGTTTCTCCTGCTTTCAAAAAGACAGCTGGGGACTGGCAATGCTTCCCCAGAGATAGGGTTCCATGCCTGGGGGCTGCTGCAGAGGAGACCTTCCTCTTGGCCCCTAAACCCATCCTAATGACTTACTGCACAGATCAAAGCCACTCTTTTAAGTCCTTGGCTCCTGGAGTAAAGCTCTTCTGTTGGGCCTGGTCCAGACAGCCAGCACAGGAACCACTGGCCCACATAACAATGTGGCTGCTGCCATGTCTGGGCCTTTTGAGCAATACAGTACAGCCCTGGCTGAGACCTTCATTATGCCAATGAGCCTGCTGCCCTCTACCCTTTGGGATGTCAGTGTCCGGATTCCTTTGGTTGAGGCGGGTGAGAGGTCTTGCTTGGGAAGGTAGCTGGGAGGCCTGGTGAAAGGAAGAGCATATAGTGCAGAACTGGAGTCCAGTCCAGCTCAGCCCAGCTCTCAGCACAGGGAGAGACCAGTCAAGCAAAATTTGCCTGCCTTCTGAACAGCAGGACCTCCTTTTTTCTCCCCACTCAGGTTCTTCACAGGACATCCAGAGAGTAAGCAGTATTTCAAGACCATTCCGACTGAGGGTGACCTGATGATGATCCCAGAAGTGGGCTTCCACGGCCGGAGAGTTATGGTGACCCTGAACCAGTTAATTCAAAGCATGGGTCACTGGAAGCAGGCCTGCAAGCTCATTGAGCGGCTGGTGGACAGCCATAAGAACACTCACAAGATCCCAGCAGCAATGTTCCAGGTACACAAGACGTTTCAGAGGGAAAGCAGACTCATTCTCTGCCAGCTGAGTTAATTGCAGCAGGGGCCATCTCTTTCCCAGAGAGGAAATCTGGGGCAGACCTAAATAGTTGCCAGCCTGCGGTACACCCCACCTCAGCTCCATGGGGCTACCAGAGCATCTGCAGAGAGGTAGAGCAGCTGGTGGGGGGTTCCCTTTTGCAACGCAGCTCCCTTTCCAAGGCTCACCAAGTGCCCACAAAGAGAGTGCTCTTACAGTCTGCCTGGGGGACTGCAGTGAACACGGGAGTTCTCTAGGGTTCATTCTCATTCTCATCCCTGATAGCTTTGCCTTTACCTAGTTCCTGTTTCAGGCCATTCTCTGTGTCTTCCAAGACCTCCTGAGAGAGGAGTTTACTGATGACGCCCAGCTAGCCTGGGAGAAGTTCTTTGTGGTTCTTCAGGAAGAAATTGAAGCTGCTTATGCATGGGAACAGAAGCCTTAAAGAGACCCTGACTGACATTAGGCAATTGGGTGAACCAGGCCCCACCCCATTGTGCTTGTATTGGTGGAAAGGATGGAATAAAAGGTCTGAACACTAGCACCTAGTTCTGGGGAGAAGTGAGTCCGTGGCTATGACAAGGAGTGTGGAAAGAAAGGTGGCTACTGAGTTGGAATTCCCAGGTGAGCTCCAGGGAAAGGATAAAGATGGAGAAAGAGGATTGAAAAAAGGAGCACTGTCAGATTTTGTCTGCTTCTTCAGAAGTGCAGGCTGTCTTTTTCTGCATTCCTTCCTCCCCTGCCCCCCCTGCCCCCGCCCATTCTCTGGGGCCCTGAGGATTGACAGCAAGGCAGAAGGGAGGCCTGAAACACACCAAGCCTCGGCCAGCCATCCCAGGCTTCAGCTCTCCTCAGAGCCCAAAAGTGTCCAGCCATCAACCTGAACAAAATACCAGTCACCCTACAGCCGCTGCTGTCTTTTGAGATTCTGGATTGCAAGCCTGTTATTTCGGAAGAGGGTTCATTTGTACATGGCTGGGTTTGGCTGTGGCATTGGCATGTCTGTGCAAGACGCAAAGCCCTAAACTACGGTTTACAAGCCATAACTACTGAATTCATGAAACCCATCTCTCAAACCAAAGCAATCATATCCTGGCTTAATGCTGATTTTTCCTATTCCACAAAACACTCTGGCATTTGCTAGCACCTCTGGGTCTCTTGAGAGTCCAAGCCATAGCCCGCACCTTGGCCGTGAGCTACGGCAGAGCTCCGAGGCCATGCCCATGCCCTGCTCCTCCGTGGGCCCAGAAGACATCCCACAAGTTATTGGGGCTGAGAGTGCCCGGGCATGCTTCAGACTTTGGCTCAGGCAGCTTAGCCAGAGAGCCGGGGAAGGGCTGACCAGAGGGATGGCTGCCTGGTGCCTAGGGTCTCTTGCTCACGTTCACTACTCTTCATGAGCCCTTGTGGTGGAGCAAATAGGCGGAACCAACAAAATGGAGGCCGAACCCCTTCTTCCCTGACTTGCTGACATGACTAGGGCCAAACTCAGTTCCTCCCTATGCCTAATCAATCAGACCTGAAGATTACCCTTCCTGCCCCAGACAAAGCCGCCGGAACAGTCTGAATGAGGGAATTGCAACCTCGTAACAAGGGGAAAACCTTGTTCCATCTCCTTAACAATGGACTGCCCCAAAAGGCCAATTTTGCTGAACTACCGAAAGGACCCCAGGCATGAAGTCAGGGACCTCCTTACCTTCCCCCAAAGCTGCCAACCAATCAGACCCCTAGGATTTCCTGCTCGGTAGCCCTCAATTTCTATAACCATCTTTGCTCTCCCATCCTGTGGGGTCCCTCCTCCTTGTAAAGCTGGGAGCCAAGGGTCCTTGAATAAAGGGCTGGTTATTTCTCCTCCATGTTGCGTTCCTTTCTTCTGAATTCTCCGGACGCCCTCAGCCCAGGAAAGGATAAAGGGGTGTGTGTGTGTGCAGGGGTGCAGCCAGTTGGCAGCAGGATTGGCGCCATGGTTGCCCAGGGCATGGCTTTCCAGCCCACCACTCTTGGCTTTTGTGACACATAACATGCCATCGGGATGGGCTTGCACTGCCTGGGGGTGCTTGAGTGTGCCATGGGAAGAGCCTCCTTGCTCTCCTACTGAGAGAAGGAGATGCCCTCTACCCCCACAATCCCAAGAGAGTTGCCAGGTGAGCAGAGCCAGCTCTGCAGTAGCTTCGTGGAGGCTGGGCCAGCTTGGGGGATGGGTGGACTGCAGGCCAGGAAGCAGTGGTCATTGGAATGAAGTGGGAAGGAGAGGCCCGTTGGCCAAGGAGCAAAAAGCTCATGGGAAAGTTGTTTGTTTGTCTATCTATCGCATGTACAGACTGCTGCAACCCAGAGGACTCTTGGCGATTGCGGGGTCCTTGTGCAGCTTGGAGGTGCTGAGTCCAGTCAGGACACTGCTGCATCCTCCAGGTGTTGAAACCCTTGGGGGTACCCAGCCCCCTACTCTGCCAAAATGAGACTCAGACCAAAGTGGACCAGTGGGTCTAGCTGGCCAGGTAGGCTGCCCTAAGTGTGCAGGAGAGCAGAAAGGCCTGGGTGGAGCTTCACAAGTGAGGGAAATTATCTGCCCAGAGCAGGTCTGTCACTGGCTTCCTGGGGGTTGACTTTGGCCCAGATGGTCTGCAGGTGGCTCTTCCTCCTTGATCAGCTGCACTGTGGCAACCGTTAGTTGCTGCACTGGATCCTAGCCAACTCTTTTATCCGGGGTGGGGGAACCCTTTCCCTCCAGGGCGACCTGCCATCTTGCCAGAAAGAGGTGCTGGCCATTGGTTCACAGTGGCCCTGGTGCAGCACTTGCAACTGATGGCCTACTCAGATGGCAGGCTCTGCCACGTCCACCAGTCTTCATTCAGCCAAGGGTTAAGGCTGGGCTTAGGCTACCCATGGTGGACAAGGAGCCTGTCTAGCGGTGTGCATCTCGCCTGCCCTTTGGTGGCAGGAGCAGCAGCATGGAGGAGAGGGGTCCAGTTTTGCTGTGACTATGGAAGAGGGCCCCAGGGCCCCAGAGAGGTACCGGGAAAGGAACTTTTCCTCTGAATTTCTTCCTGGCAATGCCCCCTTGCTCTCCATGGTCCTGAGACTCCCTGCTCCCAATCCCCTGTTTCCCAAATGGCCCAGAAGCATGCTCCTGAAATCTGTGGATCCTGAGTTATTGGGTGATCTGGTCCAAATAGTGAACCCAGTTTGCCAGCTCTGTGCTTCTAGCTCTCCTGTGGCTCAGCTCTCGCAAACACCCTGGTTTCCTCCTCTGTGGCAGGCTGCTCTGGGTCAGGATTGGGGGGCGGGGGGGGGGCAAGCCTACCAGAGGTAGCCAGAAGTGCTCAGTCCCTTGTTTGTTCTTAGCTATAATATAGTGGTTCTACATTACAGCCGAGGGTACCCTTTTCCCTTCATTATTCCCTCAGGTTGGTGTGGTGGTTAAGGCACCAGGCTAGAAACTGGGAGGCTATGAGTTCTAGTCCTGCCTTAGGCATGAATCCTGCTGGATGACCTTGGGCCAGTCCCTCTCTCTCAGCCCTAGGAAGAGGCCATGGCAAACACTTCCAAAACCTTGCCAGGAAAATTGCAGGAACCAGTCCAGGCAGCTGCCCGGAGTCAACACCAATTCAAAGGTGTGCACGCACCCAGCCAGGTTTATTCAGAGCCCCTTCCCAGCAGCCATAGGGTCCCCGTTCTGCCCTCCAGCCCCAAGAGCCAGGCGCAGCAGGCAGGCAGTGGTTCAGAGACAACTTTATTGCTTGATGGCCCCGGTGAGGCGTCCCAATGGCAGGCAGCTCAGTGGAAGGCGAGGGAGGGCGCCTGGCTGCAGCCCGCGGGGCTCATCTGTATTTCTCACACATCGTTTCACCCACCATTTCAAAGAACTTGTCCCAGGCCAGGCAGGTGCAGGCATTGTACTCGGCACGCAGGTGAATGGCCAGGACCACATGAAAGCACTTGGCCAGCAGCTGCAGGAAGGAGGAGGAAGGCAGGGGTTAGCCAGGTGGGACAGGTGCCCTTCTTCCCGCCCAGTGGGCACCTTGCCCCAACTTGCCCTGAAGTTGACTGGGTCCACGCGGAGGTTGTAGGCGTGCAGGTCGCTGAGGTGGGAAAGGGTGCCGCGGATGTCATCCAGGTGGTTCAAGGCGCTCTCCAGCGCCTTGGCCACCTTCTCCCCCTGGTGCAGGACGTCCTTCGAGCCGGCACCCATGTTGAAGTGGGGGAAGTAGGTCTTGGTCTGCGGGTAGACTATGAACAACCTGCGGCAGGGAAGAGGAAGAGGAAGAGGAAGGGGTCCATCAGACGGGGAGCGGCGGGCACCCATCATGAGAAAGGAAGGCTGTGCCCCAACTCCTACCTGCACAGCGCATCGCCGCCAAGTTCCTCGAAGCGACGGTCCAGTTTGCTTATGGAGGCTTGGAGCAGCCTGCGGTCCTCGGCGTTCAGCACCATGGTTGTGGCGGAGGAGGAGGAGATCGAGGGAGGGCCTGCGGGTCGCGAGACGGAGGCGGAATGGGAGCCGGGGCGCCGCCGCCGCCGCCTTTATAGCTGCCCCCTCCTCGGTCCGCCCCTCTTATCTTATCGCCGTCGCGGTCAGGAGCGCCGCTGCCGCTCGGCCAGCCCGACAAAGAGCCGGGGTGGGGCTGCTTCGCTGCGGCGCCCCAGACCACCCTTGAACGGCTCTCGAAGGCAGAAGGCGGTCGCCTCTGAAGGACTGCGGCGCTCAGTCGGGCTGGGCCTCCTCGACGTTTCCTGTGAGCGCCTTGGCCGTTTCACAGGAAAGATGCCCGACCTGCGGAGAGCGCCCCGATCCTGGCATTCCGAGGCGGGTTTGCAGGACGGCTAAACCCCGTCATTTCAGGAAGCGCACGCGTGGAAACCGCAGGCATTCGGGGATAGGTGCCCCGGGCCCGAGTGGGTTGAGGAAGATCTTGTCCGTTCCGTCCCCCCGAGGGCGCTTGGACCACCATGTCCAGCAATATCAGCCAGCGTGGCCAGGGCGGGGATTCCCGAGCCCGCCGCCTTGGCTTGGCTAAAGGCTCCCGCGCCGCGAGGCTTCGGGGAGGTTGGCGCTCTTGCTAAGGCGGCGGCGGGGGCTGGGCTCCGGAGACAGCAGGAGCAGTCAGGCTGGGAATACGCCGAGCAGATGGCAAAGTGCTCCTGATCCTGGAGGGAAGTGCAGGAGTTCAACCTCAATATTGACCCAGCTGTACCCGGAAGAAAAGCCCCTTTTCCCTCTGCCACCTGCTGACATTGGGCTCCCCTCAGAAGTAATAAAGCACTCTTTATTTCATAGATTTAAATAATGTCTGGATCCAACTGACTCTGGGCACTTTAGAAAATAAAAAAGTCAGAACAATATTTATTTATTTACTTACTTACTTACTAAATTTATATGCCACCCATCTCCCCCAGAGGGTGACTCTGGGTGGCTTACAATTAAAATCCAAGACAATAAAAACATAAATATCCATAATTAAAATAACAAGTAACAATTCTATATAAAAAGCTAATATGCAATTCAGGATGATGGGGGGAGCGGTATGAATAAAACAATAAAACAAGATAAACAGATTATATGCATCCAAAACATTATTCCTTCTCCAAGCCATATTATGACTTGAGCTGGCCCTGGTTCATACAGAGGGCCAGCTCAGGTACTGAGGAGTCTGATCTGTTGATAAAGTAAGTAAATAAATAAAAATCAACATGCTAAGCCGTGGTTTCTTAACAATTCACTGACTTAACCACAGCTGGCTCAGTGTACACAACCCCCCTAGCAATATGTTAAAGCATAACATGGTTTGGCTGAATCCTGGCTTCCCATGTGTGTGATGGCAGCCCAAGATTTTTCAGAGTTCACACTTTAACTTGGATTAAGCGGTGATGTGGCCTTGGTCCTCCTTTTTCCACCCTGTCTGGTCAGGCAGTTGCCTTGTCAGAGAAGAAATCTTGGCTCTGTCTAAAAATCTAGGGAACTCTAGGGAATGGGGAAAGCACCCCACCTTTTGATGCCCTTCAGGTTGAACCCATAGCAGTTTTTTAAGCTCTTGCCTACTCATATCTCCTCTTTCTCTTCCTTCCGGAATAGTAATGGAAAAAGGGTTGCAAAGATTTGCAGAATGACCAGGGATTCCCCCAGGAGAAGGAGGCTGTTAAGTGAGGGGAAAAGGCCAAGCCAGGCTGCAGCTGGCTGCCTCGATGGGCCTGACTGCACTCCCTTCCTGGCAAGGGGAAGCACTGAGACTTGGCTCCCAGCCAGCATGGGTGACCCAAAGACCCAGCCCACAGAACCGTGTTGGCTGGCTGGAGCAACTTTGTGGCCACGGAAGCCAGCCTCCCAACAAGCACCCTCAATGGCTTGCAGGACTGTCATTGTAACAGCAGAGAAAGGACACCCCGTTTCTTCAGACTCTTAATGGGGAGGTAATTTGTCATGCCAGCCCTTGGCTCTGCTTCCTTTGAGTGTTTGGGATAAAAAAGGGGGGGGGAGAGCAGAAGCCTCTCTGCAGCGTGCAAACTGGAACGTTTGTGAGGACACTAAGAACAGAGAGAGAACAAAGCTAAAAAATAAATAGATAAAAATAAATGTGGTGGGAGTCCCCTTTCTGCTGAAGAAATAGCAGTGGAACCAGCCAGAGGCAAAACCGGGCTACAGGCAACAGCCTGCATTCAGCCCCACGTACCTGAGGATGTCGAAAGCGTGCAGGGGCATAAGCTTGTGTGGCTCTCAACTTCCAAGGAACCTTTTGATTGGGATAATGATGGCTGCCCTACTGATAGCCTCTTCCCACCTCGTAACTTGGGAACACATGTTTACCTGCGGTCAGCAAGCGCACAGAGGAGTGAGTGCCCCAGCCAAGCGTTGCTGCTTTCAGGACAGAAAGGCAAAGGCAAATCCGTGCAGATACATGGGGGGCGCCCTTCGCCCTCTTCTCCCGCCGCTGCTGCGCCGTCCCCCAAATTCCCTCCCGAACTGCTTGTTTAGCCAGGGGGCCCTGAACTCCCGACAAACGGTAAAAGAAGCAAGATCAGATTAACTGGCGTTATTAGCAACGTTGCATCGCTCTCCCCAGTTACTCCATCTACGCAGAGCATCTGTTCCGATCCTTAAGAATCTGTGACTGCAAGGATGGTTGACGTTTCCCCGAATGAATTATACAGCGCTGGAAGGATTTATCTACACTTGATTCCCAGCAAAGGACTGGTAATATACGTCATCTGTCATAGCTTTTTTTTTTTTTCCAGTAAAAGGGCTAGGCCTTTAAGTAATTTGGTCTCGGAGCTCTGTTTAGGACGAATTTTCCCAGACCCTTCCTTTTTTTAAAAAAAATTTAATGTTCCGTATTGTTTTCTTTTTGTTGTATTTTTTCCACTTTTGTGTTAAAGCACTTTTATAACATAAATAAAACACTTTAACGTTACATCCTAATACTAGAACCATTACTGCACACGTCTTTTCCCCGTCAGCTGAGCCTAACTCAACGTTTTCGGAAAGAGCGCGCGTTCGCCCAGCCCCCTCCTCCTGGGCCGCAGGGAGGCCCCCCGCGGCAGCCCTCCGTTTGGAAGGCTGGGAAGCAGGGCGGGCCGGCGTATCTCTCCGAAGCCACGACGCCCCTCCGGCCTTATCGCCCGCTTGCCGAGCCCGCCGGGCTCCCTGGCCGAGGCTCAGCTGGGGCCTGCCCGCTCCGGGGCCCGCGGGAAGGCTGCCCACGCAGGGGCTCCTCCGGCTCCGGCTTTGGGGGCCTGCGAGGTCTTCCGGGCCAAGCACGGGGGGCGGCCCTCGAGGTTCCCGCAGAAGCGGTGGGACTCCGACACCCATCACCCCCGACCCCGAAGGGCCCCGCTCCCCCGCCCGCTCGGGACAGACGGAAATGACGACAGGCTGCCGGCAGCAGAGGGCGGCTTTCCCGACTGCGCACGCGCCGCGCCTGGGCGTCAGAGGGCGGCGGGCCCCTCTTCCCCCTCGGCTCCGGCTCTATGGTGGGGCGGGAGCGCGGGGGCAGCATGGGGGACACCTCGAGCCCCATCAGCGTCATCCTGGTGAGCTCCGGCAGCCGCGGCAACAAGCTGCTCTTCCGCTTCCCCTTCCAGCGGGGCCCCGGCAACCCGGCTGCCCAGATCGGTGAGCAACGCGCGCGCGAGGTGGGCGGCCGAAGCCCCGCCCCGGAAGGCCTGGCCTGGCCTGGCCGCCGTTGTTATGGTGATCCGGCGCACCCGCCCTTCAGCCGGCGGGGCCGAGGAGGCTGGGCGCCCGTCCCGGGGCGGCGAATCCCGCCGGGCGGCCTGGCTGTGCTGCGGCCGCTTTCTGCCCGCCTTTGCGGCTTGGTCGCGGCGCTTCCCCGGAGGGCCCGGCGGGGCGACGCGCTCCCGGGAGACGTTCCCGGCCTGAATTCGCCCCAGCTGACCTTCCACTGAGTTCCGCGCCGCCGCCGCCGCGCCTGTCAGGGTGGGCTGGCGTCGCCCTTCCGGGATGATCTAGCCGCCGCGCGAGCGTAGCTGATTGAAATAGGGCGGTGGCCCGGTTCGTGTTCCGGCGTGGCTTCTGTCGGTCTCCGTGACAGGGGTGCGCAGCACATAACCTGTTCAAAAGTGAGGGGCTTTAAAGCTCCGGCGGTCTTCCTGGAAGTCTTCCTGGGCAGGCATATGCGGTCTGGAGCAAAGAGATGTCTGCTCGGAACATTTCCTAAATGTTGGGGGGCTTATTAATAAAAGAAGGGAAAGTAGAGTCGGGGCCTGAAAAAAGACATAGCAGGGATGGGCTTATCTGACCCTACAGTACTTCTTTTGTGCTTAATCCTGACTATGACAAGCCAGCCTGTGTGTTTCATGACATGTCTGAACCACTGAATTACTCCCCTGGTTAAATGTGCTGGTCTAGTCAACCTGCCCTGCTAAGGAGACTGGCAGAGTATTATTCCCTGGAAAAAAGAATTTAAAAATAATGTGTGGCAGTCTAATTGGAGTCAGCAGCACCATGAACAGAGTTGGGGAGGCCTTACTCATCTCCCCTTTTTGCCCATTCTGTCCCCCAAAGTCTGATTTTTGCATGGCCTCTCTAATACTTCATCTCAGTTTTGAAAGGGCAGTTAATCCAAGTATGTTAAGCTTGATTCAGATGATGTGGCTGGCTGAGATGAGTCACCTTACCCTGAAACATCCCTCTGGGTTAGTTGTCTGGGTAAGATGTTTGGATATTCACCAAATATGCTACCTTTCCCTCCATCAAATTGCAAAGTGTGCTATGTGAACAGGACCAGAGAGTAATCTCTCCAAGGTTGAAGTTCCCCCCCGCTCCATTTTTTTTTTTTTAGGGAAGTCGAGGAGTAGGTATGCGGTAAACAGTATTGGTGAGAATGTAGAAGATCCAGATGGAGATTCCAGGTATGTGTTTCCCTGGTCCCTTTGCAGATCTACTCATGGGCATGTTGGTTGGCAAAGTTGAGTTTATTCCTCTTTGTGAAGGGATTGTTGAATGTCATGGTTTTGAGGAAAACATGAAAGTACTCTAGCCAACTCTTGAACTGTTTAAAAATCAGTTATCCCAGTGATTGATCCTTAAGTTTGTTGCTCCTCTGCTATTAGCAATGGAAGGAGTCAACAGCCTGGCAGGTCTGATAGAGGGAAAAAGAGCTCCAGAAGAATTCCCACTTGCCAAGAGTCATTGGTTTTCCCTAGCTTTTTATTCAGCCTCTGGAATTGAAGCTGGGGAATTTTCAAGGGAACCTCTGTGCTGAAGCTGGACCCAGCCCTCTTTTTGTTCTTAGCTGTCTGACATGAACAAAGCATCTGGGGTTTGTTTGTGATTACAGCAACAGTTACAGGTCCCACTATGGTCCTGGACTACCCTGTTTGTTGCCCAGAATTGTTGAGGAGGTGGTTCAGCTATAATTTCATGGTTCTCGTACAATACAAATCCATGTGTTTCTACTGCTGTAGCCTGAAGTGCAGAATTCAGGAACACAGGAAAAGCTGCTCCGTTGGGTCTCCATACTACAGAAGGCTGGGATGGGCTGCTTTCTGTGACCTAGAAGGAAAGGAGCTGCACTGTGTCAGGTTGTGAAGAAATGACTCAGATTTTGGAAAAATAAGTCCAAACCAGGGAATCCCCTGAATGGTTTAGGCAGTAGCAGCAGCCATGAGATGAAGGAAGGGCCTGGTGAAGTCTACCGAGCACTGAACTCTTACTCCAACAGCCTTGAGACATCCCTGTATGTTCTGTTCTGCTTGCCCATCTCTTCTTCTGTAGTCTCTGGGGGAAGCCCAGGTTAGCTGCTGTGACTATGAGTAGCCCTTACGAGGCTCTTTTGTGTTACTCATTTATGCCATCAGTGTCCGGGGGGGGGGGTGCTAATGTCCTCACAGCACATTAGTTTCATTGTTTTCATTTTAATTGAGAAACATCATTTATTTGTAATGTGAAAACTGCCAGGACCCCTTTGTCCCATTTTGTTGTGTGTGAATAGTGTGCCTTGTGTGATTTTGTCTGGTTGATTCTCCTATTTTGTTTCTGAGTGGTGCTTATGGCCCCTGTTCCTATTTTCAGAGAGCCCTATCCTCTCACTGATGAGCAGGTGGTGTCAGGGTAAGACCAAATTAATCTGTCTCAAACAGCTTTTCTTTTTCACCATCTTCTTCTTGTCTTGTGTTCCTAATTTCTGTCTTGGACTATGCTATAAATGAATTGAATGATAACGGAGTGCAGATGTGATGGGTGAGCTTATGAGGAATTTAAAGGGCCAACCTGTGGCCAATCTGGAAAGAGAACTGCAACACCGTGGCAGAGCATGTGCTTTGCATGTAGAAGCCCTTGGGTTTCTTCTCTGGCTGCATATCCAGGTTAGGCTGGGAAATTACCATCAGTGGAGACAAGACTGGATTAGATGGACCAAGAAGCCGGCGGAGTAGATTGATGTGTCTGAGACTTCTTTTCGTACGCAGGTGGAAGCAGAGACTGGCGCACCATTCTGCAATCAGTGATGGATGCATTTTCACCATATAGACAACATGTCATTTTAGTCTGTGGATGCATTTGTATGCAATATTTAAAAGCTGGCTCCTGCCTAGTTTTTTAGGATACAGAGTAACAACAGAGTATTGAGGCCACCCAGCTTTCAAGCTAGTACATTCTTTTTCAATCTGGTGTCCTTTAACTATATTGCACTGCAAGCTTTAGAACTTCTAGCCAGGGTAGCACTAGAACGAGGATGGTTGTGATAAATTGTTACGTCTTGGTCAGGCCTCTGTCCACTACATATTTCCCCTAGTTGTGTGATTCTGTGCTGCTCTAAATCTTTTCCCAAGACTCAGTGGCACTCAGTGTGCAGTCAGAAAAAGTGGGCTAAAGGGGAAAGATGAAGAATATGGTCTGCATTGTGGTGAGCAGGGGGCAGCTAAAGGCTTTGAATCTCTTTCAGAGCCCTCTTCTAGCAATCTTACAAAGAGTTGTATGAACTCCTGAAGGATTCATAGGAGAAGTTTTCTCTTTAATTTTGGAAGTACAAGCTGCTAAAAGTTCAGATAAGGTCATTATTTGCCCTGAGGATGTTTATTTGCATATGAAATATGACTATTGCTGATCAAAGTAAGTTGCAGCTTTACTGAAGCAAGGGTCCCCAAACACTGACAAAAGCAGGATTTTTGCAGCAACATTCTAGAGGCCCTTAACAAACCAATGAGCTCCACAGAATTGCTGTTAAATAGCTGGTCTTCCAAAGAGAAATGCTCACGGCTTTTTCAGTTCACCCATTGTGCTTGGCTAAAATCAAATGCTTAGCCAGGGTGTGATCCATTGTGAGATGATAGGGAGCTGGGAAGACTTCTCAGGAGGCTCTGCATTTTTAACCTGCAGAATACAGCTCCACTTACTCTTTCAAGAACAAAAATTTGGAATTTCCTGTTGCTAGAACAGAGCAAAGGAAGAGATTTGTACATACTGGATGTAAAAAGATTAAAGAACTTGATTTTTTCATCCTACTTTCCCCTACACAGACCCACTGGGATTTCCATATGGTATTAGGGAGAATACCTTGTAGGACTGTTTTTGGTCTTAATGCAAATAAGAGTTTAAACATCCATTGCCAGGTTTCTGGTGGGAAAGTTTGCAGGGGTACAATTCTGCCTTGGCTGGGGCTGACTCTTCCTTCTCTGGGAGGGCTGATAAGCTGACAACTCTTCAAGCCACAGCCCTCACAACAAAATGATGCAACTGCTCTCTGCAGGCACAATGAAAAAAGCCTTTGTGTGGAATCTGCATCTGGCCAAAGTCAGTGGGGGGAAGTTGTGACTAAAGGTCTGAATGTGAATATGCAGAAGATGCATATTTCAGCTCTTAGCAAGCTCAGAGCCAGAGTACCTACTTCTGCCCAGAGGGCTGCAGTTCCATAGTCACCCTTTGTTCAAAGCTTGGGTTAGCTACAGACAGCCGAACTACCCTTGGTGTTGCTGGTGTTCTGAGGCCAGTGATCCCTGCAAGCCTCCATGTTGGATGCCTTTAATCTCCTTGGCTTCTCCTGTTGGGAATGGGAAGCATTTCTTTAAATAGGGTTGGTGCAGGAGTACTCAGGGGCATTTGCACCTTGAAAGAGGTTGCATCTTTCCCTACAGAGAGATTTGTGCTGTGGAGGAAAACTTTAGGTCATGCAGAGATAAGAGGCTACATGCCAGCAGCTTAGCATAGCCCCCAGAGGAGCTGCTCAAGCACCTGAGGATGGGACTGGGGGAGGAAAGCTTTTTTGCTGTTCTGGGCATGGGATCCTTGACTTCGGGAGCCTTTATAGCCAAGCTCAGGAAGAGCCTGTATTTGGGGAATCTGCTTCAACTGCTGCAACTGCTGCAACTTCACACTGCTTAGGCCACGGGACCCTCCAACAGAAACGACCCTTCCTAACCTCTTCTTTCTGAGAGTTGCATGACTATCCCATCATTGGCTGTGATGCTTTCCTTTCAGTAATTCTGATGATTCTAAATACGTAATCTGGACAAATTAATGGCATTCAAAGGTCCTAGTGTTTATTTATCCAGAATGGTTACAGAATAATATTTAATGTTGAATACAAAATGGTGTCTAGCTTTGGGATGTGTTCACATCACCATAAACAGTTATACGTGTTTCTGTTCTTATGCTTCTGTTTTGAAGGTTTTCAGATGTCATTCTGGCAACAATTCTAGCCACTAAATCAGATATGTGTGGCAAAAAGTTTGAGCTGAAGATTGATAACATCCGTTTTGTTGGGCATCCAACTCTGTTGCAGCATGCCTTTGGCCAGGTATGTCACAGGTCCAGAACACCTTTGCAGCAGCTGGAACATGCTGCTTAGAGACCCCTTCCAATTCTTGCTGAATTTCTACCCTTGCCATTTTCCCAGCTTTGAACTAGCCTTGGACCCTGCAGAATCAGACAGTTGTGCCAAAGGCAGGCCAACAGCTAGGATGCCAAACCTAAGCTCCACCTCTCATATTCTGCTCTGAAGCTGATGACTGGAAAGAGTCCCTTTCCAGCTCTTTTTGTAGCCAGTGCTCCCTAGGATGATTTCTCCCCTCCATTTTAAAATAAGATTCAGTATTGGGAGTTGTTTTACACAGCTTCACCAGTGGGTTCACTTGGTGTTTGGTTTCTCTGTTTTTGAACCCACATCACTAAGATTCCACTAAACCATAATTTGTTTGACATGCTATACAAATGATTGTGTAATAAATGAACAATGTTTTAGTAAGGCCTGATGTAGTGCAATGTGTGAATCTAGCCTTGGTTTCCATGTGGAAGCAATTCTCTAGTGAAGGTTCATACACTTGTAAGTATGTGCTGTATGAGACCTTCTTGATCTGCCCAAGTTTTAACGGGCACCAGCTACTCAACTCTTCTGAATCTCCCCTGGGAGTGGAAAGTGCTTCTTTAAATATGGTTGGTGTTCATACAACACTGTATTGTAAACTGCCCAGAGTTGCTTCAACAAGATGGGCGGTGACAAATTTGATATGTAAATAAATAAATAAACATGCTTAACCAGATCAGTGGAAGACCTAGCAGATGCATTTGCAAACACTTTAATATTAACCATGATTGTTTTTTTTGTGGCTTAGCTGTTTGGTTAATTCACTGTTTAATGTATTGTGTGAATCCAAGGAATTGGGTTAACTCCTTAACCAGGTTAGGTATACTGTGCAAAGCCTTTTGCTTCTATTTGGCCTTTCTGGATGAGGCATTCCTTCCAACAGGCCACTGGTTGTCCTGCACTTCAGGCTTTTCTGCTCTGTCTTGTAGAGTCATATGATTCCTACAAGAAGCAACAATTCCTGATTCCGTTGCTTTTTTATGTTACTCATTCTTCCTTCAGCTAAGAAAAACTGGATTTTCTGTATATTAATGGGATGACCAACTTGAAATACTCTTGTTTCCTGTGTCCCTGATTTAAGCTCTCAGGACTGAGCCTCTGCAGAGGTCCCTGGACAGATGGCATGTGGGAATTCTTCATGTAGAAGTAATCCCCCCTTGGCTTCTCTTGAGTATCCTTCTGGAGAGACAAGGGCTGCCATTTATTCCAGAGCTGTTAGTGAAGACAGACACAGTACCCTGGAAGCAGCTGGCTTAAGCTAAGCTCCATTTCTTCATGCGAAGCACTGGAAAGGTGTAGCACATTTCTTGGGTGTACTGTATTGCTCTGTGAGCCAAGTGGTGCTCTCAGGATCCCAGCTGGCATATGCACCTCCCACCATGACAGACCTGTAATTCCAATTGGCTCTGTGTGTAGTCAGTGGAAGTCAAAGGCATCTGTCTTCCGCAGGCCACCAGCAGCTTTTCATAGAACAGGGGATAGTACTTGTGAAAAAGAATACTTCTTGATTACAAGCTGAATATGAATCAGCAGCTTGATGTGGCTGCAAAGAAAGCAAAGGCAGTTTCAAGGTGTTTCAGTAGAAGTGTCATTTCCAAATGTGGGTGATTAATAGTTTTACTTTATTCCACATTGGTTGGATCCCACCTGGTGTATTGTGTCTAGTTCTGGGCACCACCTTTCAGAATGATTCAGAGAAAGTTGAACAGGTTCAGAGAAGGGCAGCACAGATTCTCAAGGATCTGGAACCATATCCTTTGAAGAGAAGCTGAAAGCCTGGGGAAAGTTTAGCCTTGAGGGGAGAACACTGGGTAGGGGGAGATGATAACTCTCTTCAGGTGCTCCTGAGAGGATGTCCCACCGGAGCAGGCTAAGACCTGTTCTCTGTCATCCCAAAGAGCAAACACAAAATAATGAGCTTACGTTACAGGAAGCCAGATTCCAATGGGATGTTAGGAAAAACTTTCTTTTCACCAAATGCATTCAGGTGGGGAGTAGGCAGCCATTTCTTTAATTAGGTTCCTCCCTGGAGCAAAGATTGTGACCTAAATGGGCCCTTCCAGCTCTTTAATACTGTGATTCATGGAAAGGAGCTGTGGTGGCAACTCTCTGGCCTGGCTCCCTGCTGACAGAGGAAGACCACCCCTGGAGAATTCCCCCCACCTCAGCCCCACGGAGTCTCTGCGTAAATCGATCCACTCCACCACCTCCCAAGGCAGTCTGTTCCAATGCCTTCCAGCTCTGGGTGTTGTTATTTATTTAACCCGAGGAGACAGGTTTGGTGTGTATTCTGCGCAGCATCCTTCAGCTATTGGAAGACCAAAGCTCCTGTCCTCTTTCTTCCTTGCCTCTTAGAACTTCTTTTTCTGAGCCTTTATCACTTTAGTCTCCTTAACCTGGATACACTCTAGGTTATCCATGTTCTTCTTAAAGCATGACATCCAGGTCACATGGCCTAACTGGTGCAAAGGGAGGGAATTAGTTCCCTGGATCTGAACATGGTATAGCCCAAGAACAAATCTGATTTTTGTGCAGCTGCCTTGTTTGCCCACTGTTCCCTGATTTGCTTGCTTTTATGCTTGTCTAAATGTTCTCTTTTGGTGTGCAGGTATTGAAGACAGATCCCTCTCCCAAGAGGGAGATGCCCACCATGATTCTCTTCAACGTGGTCTTTGCATTAAGGGTAAGACTGTCTGGGATGAAACATTACCCAACAGGGCTTGTGAGACAGCTAGTTTTAGAGCCAAGCTGGGGCACCTGCATTCCTTTGGGCTTGGATCCCCAGGAGAGGAACAGTCCACTCTGCTGTGAAGTTGGCTACTGAGGGGGCACTTGGGGGGACCCCCTGTATATTAGCAGTTCAGCTAAAGAGGGAGAAAGTTCAGGGACTCTCTTGGGTCAGGTCCTTCTAGGCACTTATTGCCAAGGGCACTGATCTCCCCTGCCTTGGCCGATCTGGAGGCCTGGGCTTCTATCTGGACCTGGCAAGAGAACTGGCATAGAGTTCCAGCTCCTGGGTGGGGCCCATCTGCTTCTGGCAGCTGGAGCAGGCAAAGGCCCGGGTGTTATCAGCAGTGGGGCAGCTGGAGTAAAGCTTGAAGTCTAGCCTCATGCTGTGACTCGGCAAAAATGTGGCAGTTTCGTCATGTCGAGTCATAGTTTGTGACTTTGGGTGGCACGCATTATCAGCTGCCTCGCCATCCGTTTCCTTAACAGGCCTTAAACAGCTGCTTCGTCCACTCTGGTGACTGACTCTCTGGGGCCCCACCTGTTCAGCTGCATGTATCTGATAGCAGCCCAGGTCCTGCCTTCTCCTTTCACAGTGGTTTAAGCAGCCTCTGTGGGCTATGAAAGGTGGACACTTATGTATGATGACATGAAGATATTCCGGGGTGGGTGCCTTATCGAGTTCTCACCTAACCTGTTTCTAGCCAAAGGCTCCACAAGGCACAGGCTGAGGGCTGGAAGAAGGTTTGCTCCAGGGCAGTGAGCCTGCCCTTCTGTCCTCACACTGGGTCCCTTAATGGGAAAGAGCTGCTCTGGTTCAGGGGCAGCCAATGGGAGATGCGGTGTGTGTGTGACTGAGACATTTTGCCCAAATAAGAGCAGTTTCAAGGGGTATAACTGCTGCCCTTCTAGTTCACACACTTTGTGGTAGGAGCTTTTCCCTATCTCGATGTCAGAACCCCCAAGAGCAGCCCCTGGGACTTGTGCTGCTTTTAATGGGAGGCATCTTCCAATGCTGGGTAGCAGGAGGGGAGAGACTTAGCTGGTTGCTGGGTTTGCCCTGTCGGTGCCTTCTCCTTTCCTCCAGTCCACCTGATGCGTGGTCGCTGCTTCTGTCTGCTGCCTCTAGGCCACTGCGGATCCCTCGGTGATCAGTTGCCTACATAACCTTTCCCGGCGCATCGCCATTGTGCTTCAGCATGAAGAGAGACGCTGCCAGTATCTCACCAGGGAGGCCAAACTTATCCTGGCCATTCAAGATGAAGTTTCAGCCATGTCAGAAAGTGAGCTATAGGCAGTTTATGGTCTCGTCCACTTGGGATTCCACTTTCTAGGACATGGCTTCTGTAGAAGATGGTTGCCAGCCTGGACTTCTGAGCTGAGAGCCAGTGTCCAAGGAAGGCTGTTTTAGCCCCCCTCCCTTGACCCAAAGGCCCAGGCTGGACCGGTGAGCACCTGCTGCTGGTTGCTGTGCAGCCACGGACTGGAACTGCCGGCCAAGATGATGCAAAGGAGCATGTGCTGCTTAGAAAGTCCAGCATCAGGCATGTCCCAGGTCCATGGCACAGTCCTAGTTAACAGGTTTGCTCGGGAATGATTTGTTTGGGAAGAAGGCAGGGGCTCTGCTGTTGGGTCCTCTTGAGAATACATATCGAGAGCTTCGGCTGCTCCAAAAATAAAATATTTTCTTCCCTTCACAGCAAGAGATGGCCCTCAGTCGCCTTTCCCTCACATTCTTCCCAAATGCAAGCTGGCCAGAGACCTTAAAGAGGCTTATGACAGGTAATGTGCTTGAGCTCCTTAAAGGTTGCTCTCTCTGGGAGGGAGCTGTGGTTTCCTTTCAGAGCCATTATGTCCAGGAGCGTCCTTCAGCAGGGCGGGACAGCCTAATCCCAACATTGGGGAGCCCAGGGGAGTAACACCCTGCAATATGGTTACGGAGGTGCAAAGTCAACCTTCAGTTCTGTAGCTCCCCCCCCCCCTCAGTAATTGGAGCAAGACCTTCAGGGTCTCAGGGATTTAGCTGCCTTCCCCATATCTTTTATTCTCCATTGGGGCAAGGCTTACGTGAAACAGAATGCCTCTCAGTTAAGTGTTGGAAGATTCAAGTGGGTAGAGATAAATTCATCTCCTTCTCATAATACCAAGAATTATCTAAATTTAACTGGCTGCTTTCCTGCTGAGAGTTGCCTGACAATTCACTACCCAGTCTAGAACCAGCAGTGACCTTTCACTTCTGTGCTTGTCCATGCACCGGTTCCTTGAGGGGATGGGAGCCCTGCATGAAGCTCCCTTTGAGATTTTGTAAACTCTGGAGATCGCACACTCCCCAGTCTTGCCTGCCACTTTCCCTCTCTTCTGATGCCCAACTGCAGAGCAAAGGAGGTTTCAGCAGTCGATCTGGCAGAGATGAAGCCTTCCTGGGCGACTAGGCAGGGATGCTGCTCTGGGGTAGCTGCTCAGCTCCCCCTGGTGGTCAGCAGCCGTCCTCTCAGCTGAGGCGAGGAGCGGCTTGCTAGGGGTTGGCCTGAGGCATGACTTGACTTGCACGTCTTGTTTGTGGCCAGCAGGTCGCCATGATAGTGTGTGTGTGTGTGTGTGTGTGTGTGTGTGTGTGTGTGTGAGTGAGTGAGTAAGTAAGTAAGTAAGTAAGTAAGTAAGTAAGTAAGTAAAATGGGCATTTCTCTGGGAATACTGTACCAGGAAGTGATTCTTTGAGTCAAATCTCAGAATTACGGAAGGGTAGAAGGGACCTTGGAGAACATTTTGCTCAGGTTTCCTGAAAGCTGAAATGGGTGCCATGCAGAACGGCTGGTCCCTGAACCTTGGCTGTTCAGCACCTGGTACTTCTCTCTCTCCCTTCAGTCTCTGCACAACAGGGTTGGTCCAGCTACATATCAACAACTGGCTGGAAGTGAGTTTCTGCCTGCCTCATAAAATCCATGATGTGGCATCCAATTTCATCCCCCCAGAAGCCATTGAAAGGAGCTTGAAAGCTATTCGGTGAGACCAGGATTTTCTTGCTAATACAATTATTTATTTTGTTATATTTTCTGAGTGCATCGTGGTTTTGAATCTTTCCTCACCTCAATCGTACTTCTTGGGATGTAGATGAGATTAAGTTTGCCCAAGAACTGAAAATGTATGTCTGAAATTTAGAGATTGTGGGATGGGAACATTTGAAGCCTGGCCTTGGGAGATGAGCAGCTTATAGCAGGGTCTGAGAGTTCATGGCCTGAGTGCCTCTTTGCTTGTCTCACTTCCATATGCTTAGATCATGTTCCCCATTTTTCTCCACTGTCCAATGATTTGCAAGCCCAAAGAGAAATTTTTAGGAACCATTTTGTTCTTTGACCACCAGCTACTTAGTTGTACAGGCATTATCTCCATATTATTACTGTTTGGGCAATCAGAATGTTTTCACAGTCTGAACCACACAGTCTCCAGTTCTTGTTACCTTGTCTGCCAACATTTAGTTTCTAAGGTGCTCATTGCACCAAGCCCACACCCATGATTTCTGCCAAACAGGATTTGAATGTATGATGTTCAGTTTGTGCAATGTAATGGAGAGTCTCATTTGTAGTTGTTTACCTGGGAAGCTGAGTTTATTTTTACTGAAGGTGTGATGATTTCTTAACAAGCCCTATGAAAACCATTTTTCCTCACACTACAAATTCAGCTGCTCTTGTTTTTGATGATTCAGTCACCATTTCTGTTCCACCGAGAGGCTCTTGTATCCATCTTCTCTTGTGGAACAGAAATAGTGACTGTGGAATTACTGTAGTCCAGAAACTTTTTCCTAGCTGGTTGCAGGTTACACTAAGCCTAGCCAGTTCTCTCTCTCTCTCGCTGCCTGTTCTGCCTTCTTTCTGCAGGCCTTACCATGCCTTATTGCTACTTAAAGATGAGAAGTCCCTCCTCAGCGAATTGCCCCTGGATTGCTCCCCTGCCCTGGTGCGAGTGATCAAAACTGCCTCTGCTGTGAAGAACCTTCAACAGCTGGCCCAGGATGCTGACCTGGCATTGCTCCAGGTGAGCTCTGAGGGAACTCCAAAGCCTTCTGCTACATCAGAGGCCATCAGTAGCCCCCCATCCAAAAAACAGGAGCCGGGGAGCTAAGAAGGCAAAGCTTACCCCAAAGCGTATTTTGTTGGGTGCAATAGGATCTCCCAGAAGAAATGGAAACATTGTGGGAGAGAGGAGATCCCTTTCCACTGCCAGATCTGAGGTATTAGACTCACCTTTGTATTATGCTTGGTGAAGCCACCTGCCTGTTTGCCTTCGCCTCTTCTTAAGAGCGCCAGAAGAGCCAGGCTGCCAGGTCCGGCCCTGCGGGATCTCAGCGGCCTAGCCTCCCCTTCCTTATTGCGCCCACAAGCTGAGCGTGGTGGCAGTGACTCTTTCCTGCCCCAGCCCCTGGATTTGGGGCCACCTCCCAATAGGTGAAAGCTGCGTGCTGAACATTGCCTGATCTCAACACTCAGCAGGTGAGTGGAGCTTTCTCCTCCAGCTATCAGGGCCTCTGCTTTCCTAATGTAAGCTGTGTAAGCAAAAGGTAGTATACAGCATGGCTGTTCTCCTTTCTCCTTGGGGGGGGGGGGCTTTGGCCCACAATTGGTCCAGCCCAGCCTGTCCTATCTGGAGGTGCTGCTGAATTGTCCCAACAGGTGCTTTCTTTTTTGTGGCAGGTGTTTCAGCTGGCTGCACATCTGGTCTACTGGGGGAAGGCCCTCATGGTCTATCCCCTGTGTGAGAACAATGTCTACATGCTGTCCCCCAATGCCAGTGTCTGCCTGTGAGTTGCTCAGCGTGTTCCTTCTCCTGCAGGGATGGCTTTGTGCACGAGCTCCTGTCTCCCAGCCTTAGCAGGTGCTGATGAGGATGACTCAGGGCACCCAGAGACCAGGCAGGAGCCACAGGAGAACGACAGCCTGCTCACTCCCTGCCCTTCCCTTCTGCAGTTACTCCCCTCTGGCAGAGGAGTTCTCCTGTCAGTTTCCAGGCCATGATCTGCCCGCAGTTCTGTCCAAGTTCTCCTGGCCAGTTTCTCTGTCTGAGTTCAAGGACCCTCTTGCTCCAGCAATTCAGGAGGCAAGTCCCAGCTCCTCGTCCTCCATTTTGCCACCCCTCCCCGAAAACCCACAGGAGAGGGCTCCCAGGTGGCCAAGAAACTTTATAGTCCTGGGCCCCTCTAACGGCCTCTCCTTCCTTCCCAGACACATCTCATCCGGATGGTGGCCTGGATGCTCCAACACAGGCTTCTCATCCAGCTGCACAGCTACGCCTGCCTAATGGTTCCCCCAAAGGAAGAGGAGGATGAGGAAGAGGAGGGTTTTCGAGCCAGAATAGAAGAGCTACCCTTTCCTGCCCGAGTTGGCGGCCGAAGCCTCAGCACTCCCAGTGCGCTCAGTTTTGGTTCTCCAAGTAAGTGGTGGCCCCCTTTTTCCTAGGGCTCAGCCTGGCCAGTAGAACAGCAGTTGGCTCATGGTCTCAAGCCCTTGTTCTGACCAGTTGCCAAGCATTTTCAACAACAACAATAATAATGTTCTGAAGCTGTATGGAAAAACACCATCTGAAATAGAATCGCTGCTCAACACTGTCCGAATATACAGCCAAGATATTACAATGGAGTTTGGACTGGACAGATGTACCACCCTTACCACAGACAGGGGAAAAATAGTGAAAACTGAAGGAATCAAGATGCCCTATGGAAATAACATCAAGAGTCTGGATGAAGAAGATCACTACAAATTCCTGGGCATCCTTCAAGCTGACAATATCAAACACATTGAAGTCAAGAAGAAGGTTAGTAGTGAATACATCATGAGAATGAAGAAGGTCTTAAAGTCCAAACTCAGTGGAGGAAATGCCATCAAGGCAATTAACAGCTGGGCAATTCCGGTCATTAGATACACAGAGGGAATAGTGGACTGGATTCAAGCAGAACTAGAAGCCCTGGATAGGAAGACCAGAAAAATAATGACAATGAATCATGCCCTTCATCCATGCAGCGATGGTGACAGACTCTATTTATGAAGGAGCATAGATGGGTGTGGAATGTACCAGTAGAGGCAAATACATGTAGCTCAGGGTTGAACTGTGGAGTCCTTGGGGTTCTCTGAGCTGGGTTGTTTTCTGGCAGACGTTACATTACCCGGCCAGGTAACATCTTCAGGGCTAGAATGGGAAGGGGTTTGCTCTCTGCTTATATACTGTGGCACACCCTGCCAGTGTTGGTGGGGATGGGGGTTTCTCTGGTAGTTCCTTGATTAGGGTATTGTTCACTGCTTGATTGTGTGCCTGGTGGTAATCTCTGCTTATCTGGGTGATGATTACTGGTGAGATGTTCTGGTCTTTTGTTTTCTTTTCTATTGTCTCTTTTGAATAGTGTGTAGATGCTGTTTATCTCTATGTGTCTGTTGATTGCTGCCTTGTCTGAATACCAGGCTTCCAAGAATTCCCTTGCATTTTTGGATTTAGCTTGGTCTAAAATGCTGACAGATTCCCAGTTAAAACTATGGCTAAGTCTGTCCATGTGTTGTGAGATTAAGGAGTTTTCATCATGTCTTCTGACTGCTAGTTGGTGTTCATGGATGCGCTCTGCCAGCCTTCTGCCTGTCTGTCCTACATAGTGTTTGTTACAGTCCTTACACTGTATGTTGTAGATAACTCCTATTTTTTCTTCTTGTGCTACTGGTTCTTTTGGTTTACTTGAGATATTTTGGAATGTTGCAAGTACACCAGACAGTTGAAAAAGAAAAAAGGGCATTGGAAGAATATCTGAAGGACAGTGAAGAAGATGCACTGAAGCTAGTTCACCATGAAGGCTTACTGAATACTGAAGAGACCAAACTGGCCTACAAGAAAGATCAAATGAAGAATATAAGAGACATGGCAAGGCAAAGTATTACATGGCCAATACACACACAAAAAAATTAGCAGGCAAAGCAGGTAACAAGAAGACCTGGCAATGGCTAACAGCAGGAAAGTTCTTCAAGAGACAGAGGGGCTCATTCTGGCTGCACAAGACCAAGCCTTAAGAACAAATGCATATAAAGCCAAAATTGAGAAGACAGCAACAGACAGCAAATGCCGTCTCTGCAAAGAAGCTGAAGAAACAGTGGACCACCTAGTCAGCTGCTGCAAGAAGATCCCACAGACCGGCTACAAACAACGGCATGACAAAGTAGCCACAATGGTCCATTGGAAGATCTGCTAGAAATACCACTTGCCTGCAAGCACAAAACAGACAAAGTAATAGAAAATGAAGGAGCTAAAGTGCTCTGGGACTTTAGAATTCAAACAGGCAAGCACCTGCCACACAACACCCTGGACTTAACAGTTGTTGATAAGAAAGACAAAAAAGTCTGGATAGTGGACACTGCAATACCGGGAGACAGCAGAATAGAAGAGAAAGAACTGGAGAAAATCACAAAATATCAAGACCTGCAAATAGAATGACTGTGGCAAAAGAAAGCAAAGATAGTACCAATAGTAATAGCACCTTGGGTGCAATCCCAAAACATCTGGAGCACCACTTGAACACCATTGGCATTGACAGAATCACCAATCAATTGCAAAAGGCAGCTTTACTTGGAACAGCTTATATCCTGTAACGATACCTTTGACACCATCAAACAAGACCTGCCTACCCCAGGTCCTTGGGAAGGATTTGATAGGTGGATAAAAATGCCATGTTTAACATCTGGCTGACTGTGTGACCAACAATATTTTTATCCCACCTTTTTATATCCATCCATCCATCCATCCATCCATCCTTCCAGAAAGCGAGTTCAAGGTAGCGAGCATACCTAATACTCCTGCCTCCTATTTTCCTCACAGGAACAACCCTGCAAGGTGAGGTGGGCTGGGGGGGGGGGGACTGGCCCAAAATCACCCAGCTGGCTTTCATGCCTAAGGGAGGTCTAGAATTCAGTGGCCAAATTGGGTTCAGATCACTGTAAGCTCTTCTTTTCTGCTTATTTCTAAAGGGCTGTATCCCTGCATCATGATAGAATTGTGCCTGTGTGTGCAGCAGTGCCTGGAATCGTTTTTCAAGGTTCTAGAACAGGCCTTTATGAAGAGTTTTTTTAAAAATTCTCCTCCTTGGTCCCTCTGTTGCTTCTGTCCTCCCAGCAGGAAAGGATAAGATGGTGGGGATCTAGCCTGGGGCGCTCTCTGCTCACACAGTGCCTCCCCTTTTTGCAAAGAGGCTTCCTCTTGTCCCCAGGAGGGCACTTTTCAGGGCAAGGTGTCCCACGGTCACCCGCTTTGTTTGGTTCACAGCTAGCAGTGATGACATGACCCTGACAAGTCCTAGTATGGACAACTCCAGCGCAGAGCTGTTGCCTGGGGGGGAGTCTCCAGTGAACAAGCGCATGACGGAGAACCTCCTGACAAGCCTCTCAGAGCATGAGCGGGAAGCAGTTCTCAGTGTCCCGGCAGCTCACAATCCGGAGGATCTGCGCACGTTTGCCAGGTAACAAGGGAGCGGAAGGCCTGCTATTTAGGGGCTTTGCTGAGTACGGCCGTTGGCTTGGACTCTGCGGAAGCTTTTTGTCAGGAAGCCTGGCATTGGGTGCATGCCAGGCTTACCCTTCTGGGTGGGGACTCGGTGAACAGGCTGCTTGGGCTCTGGGCCAAGATCCAGGGTGCGTGGTGCCTGTTGTATTCTGGTTGCTTATGCGGCTGCTGCTTCGCTACAGGCGCGGCTGCAGAGATGCAGAAACACAGCTCTTTTCCCCCTGCCCGTTTTGCAGGCTGCTTCACTATTTCCGGGGACGGCACCACTTGGAGGAGATCATGTACAATGAGAACATGCGCCGCTCCCACCTGCTTATGCTCTTTGACAAGTTCCGTAGTGTGCTGGTGGTGACCAACCACGAGGACCCTGTCATCTCTGTCTTTCAGTCCCTCCCTAAGTGAGGAGGGGGCAGCTTGCTTGGGCCAGGAAGGAACCGGGTGGAGTTCCGTGGCCCAAGGACTGAGACGCTGCTTTCTCAGGTTGTGAGGAAGCACCTTGTCCTTGAAATTACAGAAGGCCTGTTCTTTGGGCCAGGAGCTTTCTCCCAGATGTTGCTGTCTGGTCGCCTTGCATTTTCTTCCCTGGGGGGCTGCAGCCTTCTTTGGACCCCATGGCATCACCTGCAGCGAAGGGGGGAGGAGGGAAGGAGGGCTTGCAGAGATGAGACTCAGTGTAGCAGTGTGGTCTCCCCATCCCAAATTGTGGAGAGGGGGAAAGAGCTGTTCTTTGGTTTTTAAAGGCAGGAAAATGTGCACTTCAGCAATGGAAAGGGTGGGGGACCTAGGAATGAACCCCTTTGGTGAAATAGTGCCTGCAGACTTCCCTTCTGCCAGAGTTTGGATGCTCACGTTAAATAGTGGGTGGGTAATGGAAGTCCATGGCCCAGAGCCCTCCCTGCCCTCTACCACCTCTCTGAAACCATCCTGCAGTTGGTGCTTCTGCTTAAGTGCCACAGCTCTGGCGTTGCCAGCTCAACCAGTTTTCCTGGGATTGCCTTGGTACAAAGAGGCTACACTTCAGGATCAGGTGGGTTTATCTAGCAAAGCGGGTCTGAGGCTGCGCGCGCTTTCCTTCCCTCTGATTATTTTGCGCAGCTGGCTCCACTGACCACAAACGGAGGAGAGTAAAACATGTTTATTTACATAAATAAATCTGAAACAGCACTTCTAGTCCTCTGCTGGCATCAGTGTTCATGCCCGTTCAATACTGCACGTTAAACCCATTTCTTTACGTGATGGTGCTATGTGGTACCAGGGGGCTTCCCCTCTGCTTTTTTATCGGTGATGCTCACACACTTATTGCCCTGGAGGTAGAAGCGCAGAGGCTTCTGGGCCCACTCCCCACTGATGCCGATGCGTGTGGTGCAGATGAGGACTTCGTCTCCAGGAGGTTCCAGTCGAGGCTCCAGCCAGACGGCGGAGTTGCAGGCCAGGTCCTTCTGATCAAAGCTCCGATCGATGGCCAGGGCCTGGCAGAGTTTGGAGGGCCCGTTGCACAGCTGCCAGTCCTTGAGAGGCCGGGCACCCCCTCTCTGCCGAGCCAGGCGCAGCTCCCTCATGGCGTCCAGGCCCTGCAGAGGCTCCAGGGAGCGCAGAAGGACTGCCGCTCCTTCCCCTGCACGGAAGGTGAGCAGCACCACTCTTGGCCAGGAAGGAAGCTCTCCCCGGGCTACCGCTCTGGAGCAAGAGGGCGCTCTTGGAGGTCTGCTTGGCCAGACAACGGCCGCTAACCGCAGCTGAGAGGGTGGGCAGACTCCAAATCCTCCCCCCTGGAATGAGATGCCTCCAGGGAAGCCCCTTGCGGGTCCCCGGGATTCACCCTGTGCAGGGTCTGGGCACGCGATTAAAGTGGGGAGGGGGTGCTGGAGACAGCGCGGGGGGGCTTGGGCGCTCCCCCGGGACCTGCTGCTGTCTTCTTACCTTGGCTGGAGACGTTCATGCAGAAGTAGATCCCGTAGATCTGGTACACGTAGAGCGTGCCCGGCTGCATGAACATGGCTGCGTTCCTTGCGGTCCGTCGCCCCCCCCTTGAGTGGGAAGCGGTGTCTTCCCCTCCCAAATAGGCTTCCGTTTCAACAATCCGACCCCGGAGCTCTCGCCCGTCCGGGAGCTTCCGAACCAGAATCTGAAAAAAGGCGCAGCGAGAAAGCCTCGGACGTCAGCGGGCCCCCCGGCAGGCAGGCAGGCAGCTGCCGAGGGACCCGCCCGAAGCCCTCCGGCATCCGGGGGGGCGACTATGGGGCCGCCCGGGCGGGCAGAGCAGAGGCGCCTCCTGGGCAGGCACCACGGTCCGCCGGCTAAGGGGCGCTCCCGGGTCCCTCCCCGCCGACCGGGGATCACCTGGCCCAGCAGGGCTTCGGCCAGGCGCACGCAGGGCTGGTCGAAGTACTCGGCGCCCAGGCGGGGCAGCGGGTCGCCGCCGGGTCCCCGCGCCGCCTCCGGAGGAAGCTGCCTCCGCGTCCCGGGCATGGCTGCTCGCGGGAGGCGCGGCGGGGCCTGGGCCAGGTGCCGCCCCTTCCCCAGCCCGCCCCGCCCCACCCCACCCCACCCCGCGAGAGAGGCGCGGGCCGGAAGCGCGGGGGCGGCGCAGAGCAGAGCAGCGAGGGGGCGCCCTCGCACCGACCAGCCCGCCCCTCCGGGCCCCGCGCCGCCGCTCCGCCTCCGAGGCTCGCCGGCCGCCGCCCCTTCGCTCGGCCGGCGCGGTCCCGGCTCTTCGGGCCAGCCGAGGCGCGGAGCAGAAGGCCCCGGCCGGGGTCCCGGGCTGCCCCGAGGCGCAGAGCGCTGCGCGAGCCGGCCCGCTGCCGTCCCCCCCGCGTCTCCTGGATGCGGCCGGGAGGAAGTCCGGGGCGGTGGGAGCCGGAGCCGCCGTCGCCTGTCTGATCCCTGCCCAAGAACCCTGCCGCGCGGCTTCGAACAGGCCCTTTTTCCCGACCGCAGCCGTGAACGGAGCGGCGGTGCCGCCTTCGCTGCGGCTCTGGGCCTCCTGCGCGCGAGGGCCCCTTGGATCCCGAGCCTGGCACGAGCTTCTGCTGCAGCGCCGGGGACGCTCGTGCGGCCGGGCTCGCGAGAGACCCGGAGGCCGCGTTCGCCTGGCGGAGCGCGAACTTGCCCCGTTCCGGCCGCCGCCGCCGCCGCGGTTTTGTCGAGAGAGGGTTCGCTGAAAAGCTCCAGAGTGGCCCGTCAGGCAGGCCGCGATGGATCCCTGCCATCTCCTGAACCAACGCGCGGCCTGAATTCGCACAACCTGCTGAGACCGCGGCTGGGTTCCCACAACGCGCTGGGCCGCAAGCCGCCTCGCCCTTTTCTGATTTAGCCGCATACGCGTGTGAACCCAGCCGCGTGGCCTGGCCGGTGCGTCGCGTCAGCTCAGAGAATGGTGGGCGCCGCTGGGAGAGGAAGGCCGCCTTTTGCAGGAGAGGCTTCCGGTCTACAGATGTTGGCAGGTCCTTTTCTCCTTGGCTTCAGTGAGCAGCTGGAGGAGGGGGCTCTGGGTGTCAAATGTCTGAGGCTGGACTCTGTCTCCTTCCCATCTGGAGGCACAGCCTTGTCTAACGGACCCCTCCCCATTCAAGGAAAACAAACGTGACCCCCTGCCAACTTTAAATAAAGCCCCAGCCAAGGCAAAACTAATAAGCGAAAGCCCACCCTGAGAATTAACCCAGTGGGGAGCCAGGTCCCGGCTCCCTCTTCCTGGCAGCGTGGCAATGGCTGTGGATTTGAGTCCTGACCCGCAAGCCCCAACTGGCTGCAAGAGGCAGCTCTTCTGTTCTGTGTGCCTGGCAGGCAGCTGTGAAAACCAAATAATTTGGGGGGCATACTCAAGCTAGACCGGAACATGGTTTTTCTTCCAGGACTGCTGTAAAGAAGGAAGGGAACCCAACCACCGAACGTCTTGGAAAAGGCTACGTGTTTTCAAGCCAGTAAAGCGTAGCAGCTGTTGCCGAGTCTGACAGCTAAGCTGGAAGTCATGGAAGGGGGCTAAATATAACCTCCCGTCAGATCCTGGCCATATATGAACATCTGGGGTGGGGAAACACTTTCTGCCCAGGTTAAGGTACTTTGTGGCCCCAAGAACTGTGCTCTGCAACTGGACTTTCTCCTCATCCTCTGGCAAAGAGCCCTCAACGTGATGCCTTCCTTTCTCTTCACCCGAAGAGGGTACAGGGGTTCCCTTTTGTGTATCAGATGAATTCAGTCATAGCATTTGGCAGAGCCCCCCCCCATGTTATTGGGGTATTCAGACCAGGGTGTGCGTGGGCTGCGGTTACTTCCAGAAATGCCTCCCTCGGCGGATCCAGGAATCACGTCTGTTCAGCACTGAGGGTCTTTGTCCTCAGCCAGGAGAGGCTGTAGAGGAAGCTCTAGCCCAACAGCTTGACAGGGCCGCCACTTTCCTGGGCGGAGGGCCTGCGCCTGCAGCGGAGCGTGACAGCCCAGTAATTCCCAGCAGGCACCAGTCCCATCAGCACTGCTGTTCTCAGGGTGGGGGTGGGGAGGAAGGGGCCCCCAAGTTTTTTCTAACTGCTGCTCTTTCACCCTGGATAGGTTGGTTAAGTACTGCACCTGCTGCTTGCTTTGTCTTTAGCATCCCTGAACATCTGGAACTATTTGAGGTATTCAGGTTTTTACATTTCCACTCTTACATTTTACAGTCAGACTGGAGCTGGAGCTGCAAAATGAATTTATCAAACATCAGCCAAGGATCAGAAGCGGGGGCAAACCTTAAGCATGAAAATGAAAGGATACCATCTGTCGGAAAACTCTAAAACGAAAACATGCCAGATATGGGAAAGAATATCTGCAACTGCCACCTGTAGCTGTGCTGGACCAAGGGGGAAACTGAGGCAGAGGAAGAAGACCATCAGAATAATGAAGGGGGAAAGCACGCATTTAAAATCAAAATAGTGGTGGTTCCCCAAGGGCCTTGGCTGCAGAACAGACTGCAGCCCTGATGACATGCCTTTCTTGCAGCAGGGAACGTGTGCTCTTGAACAGCCCCCCCTCTTCAAAGGCCCTCTTCCCAGTTGGGTGGGAAACCTGCAGCGAGCTACAGGATTAGAAGAGCTTTAGAAGCGCTGAGGTCTGCGCTGCCAGGCCAGGGAGAGGCTGCGCCTGAGTGCGTAGCTCCCTGGAGGTTCAGGGCCAGGCCTGCCTTCCCAAGGGGCAGTGACTGACGAGGCCTGGTGGGGGGTGTTGCCGCAGATGCTGATTTCCTCCACAAATCCTCTGGCTGAGGAAAAGGAGCTGTACCTTGGGTGGGTGTGGCTAATCCAGCAGGAGGAAAGCAGGCGGCTCGACTGGCCTTTGGATTCCAAACTTTGCGGCATGCTGGAGCCACAGAAGTTGATTGATTGACTGATTGATTGCAGAAATTTGTTTGTTTATTTATAGACTTATCCTCACCCATCTCCCCACAATGGGGGACTCTGGACGGTTTACATCAAATTAAAACAATAAATACATAATTAAAATTTATAAAAAGAAAAACACATCAAAAACAAAATCTTAGGAGTGCCCTCTTTGTGGGATAAATTGCCCTCCAATGTTGCTGTTATTAATTTCTCATTAAAGTCTTCAGGCTTTTCTAAGAAAAGTGTGGGGCAGTGTAGAGAATGGTGTTGGTATCAACTAGATTAAGACTGATTTCTTTTTGTAATGTCTTTCCATTTCTTTGGCTGACTCTTCTTTTAACCCTCTCTTGGCCCGGTGCATCCTGCTGCTTACCCCAAGAGGGAAGAGTGGGATGTGCATGTGTGAGCTCTTTTCCCCCAAAACTTGAGCATAACTTGGTTCAACTCCCTCCCTCGTGCCCTTGACTTCCACTGCCACCTTAAAAACACAACCCCTGGTTTCTAGCCCTCTTGATCTCAAGAGGTCACTTGGCAAGCTGGCCAAAGCAGCGTGCTGCTGGGACCTTGTGTGGTCAGCGGGCCCCCAGCCTAGGCCTGCCGGATGGGCATGGAGGACAGACAGATGGGTGGAGTCAGGTTGGCACCATGGTTGCCCTGACTTCTCCCTCGCCAAAGCCAGCACTCTGTCTTGGGAAGGAGGAACAGGAGAAGAAAGGCTGTTGCTGTTCTTCCCTGCCTGGATGAAAGCCCCATGGGAAAGGGAGGGGGCACCCTCCCTGCTTAAAGGGCAGCTCCCCGTGGCTTCAATAGCGACATTGTTGGGCTGCTCAGCCTCCCCAGCGGTGCCAGCCTTGGCCACAAAGAGGGATTCAAGGCTTTCTGTCAGCGGCTCCCCCCGAGCAAAGCACCCCAGTTTCCTCTTGGCAACCAGTGGGGGCAGACTGGGGGCTCTGCCCAAAGAGCCACGCACAGCTCTCTCACGGCAGGACAGGGGGCCCACCGCTTCAGGGGGAAGAGGGAGGATTGCCTAGCCCCAGGGCCCAAGGGGCCCTTCCCACTGCAAGGACTTCTCTGGCCCGAAGGATCAGGAACACGGCCCGCCTATCCAATCCCCCCCGCAGCAGGCAAGCCAGGCGGGTGAGAAGGGTCCCCGGAGAGCTGGTCCCAGCCTCCCGAACCGAACGGGGTGGCCTGGGTTAGGTCCAGGGCAGCAGCCAGCGGCGGGCGCAGGCTGGCAGGCGACGAGGCGGGGCAGCTTCGCGATACGCTGGTGGCCGGCGGCCGTCCGCACCGCTCGCTTCCCGGCCCGCGGCCGATACAGGGACGTCCCGTAGGAGGAGGTCGCCCTGCCGGAAGGCTTCCGCCCCGCACGCCGCCCGAGCCCTGCCGCGGGCGCCGGACCCGCCTCGCTGCACAGCCGGCCAAACTCCAGCGCGGCAGTTTCCTCCCGCGGTGGCGCCGGCTGGGAGGCTAGGCGGGCGGCCGGGGCGGGCGGAGGGAGCCGCTTCTCCGCCCGGCGCATTCCTGAGGCCTGAGTCACGCCCGGCCCGGCCCGGCCCGCCTTCCGCGCCGGGCCGCCCTTCGGTCTCCAGGCCGGCTGTGCCGAGGCCGGCCCTCCTCGCTGAATGGCCGCCCGGTCAGCACTCCTTGGACGGCGCCGGCTGGAGCGGCGGGGAGCCGCGGCCCCCCGGTGAGTTCAGGCGGGGGACGGCACGGCACGGCGCGGGAAGGCGGCGCGCCGGGTCCTCCGGCCGCCTCGCGCCCTTTCAGCGGCTGGCCGGCGCGGCCCGGGGAGCAGCGGGCGGGGTCCTCCTGCCCGCCGCTTCGGAACAGGCGCCTGAGCGGCGCGGCGCTCCCGAGGTCGGAGCGGGAAGCGGGCCAGCCGTCGGCGGCCGCGCGATCCGGCAGGGCTTGCCCTGCGCTTCTGGAGCCGCTGGGCGCGCGGAAAGAAGCCTGACCGCCGCCGGGGCCTGCCGCCGGTGCCGTGCCCGGTTGTTGGGGAGCCCCGGCGGCTGGCAGCCCGCGCCGGCTTACGCGTGGCTGCGGCCATGCCCGAGTCTAGCGGGGAGTCCCGCGCCCCGCTTCTCCCCGCCGAGCGGGGCCCGGGGCGGCAGCTCCCGCAGGCCGGCGAGGGCGGAGAGCGAGGGCGCAGCGACGCCCCAGGCCGGCCCGCGCATCCCCCCTCGGGAGGCTTAGTTGGACGCTGCCCGGCGGGCCAGAAGCGAGCCAGCGCGCCGCCGCCGTTGACCTCCTCCTCGGTGGTTCTCGCCGCTCCAGTCCCGGGGGCCGCCTCGCCGTTGTTCCGGCCAGGCTGGAAAGTGCGGCAGCTGCGACCTCCTCCCAGTCCGATGCTGAACCCTGATTTATCAGTTTTGGGGTGTGGCTTTCCCAGCACCTGGGCCCGCAGTGGCGATAACGCAACCTGTCCATCCAGTGCCTCCCAGCTCACGGTAACTTCTCGAAAGCGCCGCTGCCTGGGAGGCCGTAGTAGCCGTGGGCTTCCGTTTTGAAGGCCAAAGAGCTAATGCTTGCTCCTGGGGGGCGGGGGGACACCTGAGTTTCTTCCTTCTCTGCCTGGGCGCTGGGGTTCCCCTGAGTTTCCTACTTAGGAAGCCCTGCGCTTTCTTAGCCCCCCCCCCACTTGTGGCTGGAGGCAAATGCGCGGGTGGGGAGGACGGACCTGTCCTAATGAGGCTTAAAACCATAAGCTCGGGGGTGCATTCTCCCACAAAATGAATTCAGAGGAAAATGGCACAAAGCACCAGCCTCTGTCCAAATTTCCCACTGGTCATGGGAACCCCAGTGCCCTGGCAGGGAAGGAAGAAAACTCTGCTTGAGGAATTGAATTTCTTCTTGGACATCCTGATCCAGCACCTCATCCAGAGCCCCTACAGCCAGCTGTAAATTCAATTCCTTGAGCAGAAGTTCAAGAGCAGAAGTAAATAGCATGGCTGGGGGGTGGGGGGGGGAAGACGAGGAATCACGTTTTTCCTCTTAGCGCCACTCTGCATCTCATCCACGATGGCTCCTTGCCACCTCCAGTATCGGAGGCAGCACAGCTCAGTGCCGGGAGCAGGAGCAGGAAGAAGCCGAGCCCCCCCGCCCCCTCTTGGACTTCTTATTGTGGCATCCGGTTGGTGCTGGGACCCTGGAAGAGGCGGCTTTGCTCTGATGTGGCTGGGCTGATCTTACGCCTCCCATCGTTCTTTTTCTTTAAAGCCTTACCTTTTCTCCTTTCCTTTCTAAGTATAGCCTGAGAAATTCCCAAAGGTGACCCTACAAAAGAGAATGGCATTGCTATGCCAAGCAAGCTGGGAGGGAAGAGGTCTTTGGGGGAAGCTGTAGCACAGGAGGCGCAAACTCTGCCCCCAGCTCTCTTTCCCCTCCAGAGGCTGACCAGGCATCGCAGCGGCCCAGAGGGCTGATGGGGGCAGCAGAAGGCAGAATGGGGAATGCCAGGCTTGGCAATAGCAGGGGTGGTGAGGATGCTGAACTGCACCTGGCCAAAGGCTGTAGGAGAGAGGAATGCCAGAGGTGCATCGTTCCCCAATCCCAGGAATTCCTATTCGGAGTATTTCCTACTTCACTTGGGCCTTCCACCACACAAATGCAGTGGCATGTTTTGGACAGGCACAAAGAAGGCCACGGGGCGATCCAGAGGCTAGAAAGCAAGTCCCGTGAAGAGAGGATGATGAAACCCGGTCCCTTTAACCTGCAGAAAAGGGACGGGGTGGGGGAGAGCACAGCGCTTTCCTGGACATGGCGCAGGCCAAGGTCAGGACCTGTTCTCTGGCACGCCAGAGAATGGGCTGAAGGGAAAGGAAGGCAGATTCCGGCTGAATGCGAGGAAGAGCCTCTTAACGATAAGAGGGGGCGTGCAGGGAAGGCGCTCCCTTGCTTTGCTTGGATTCCTGCCTGGAGCAGGAGGCGGAACCGGATGGCCTGCAGGGCCTCCTGGCTCCGTGAATTCTATCAGATGCCTTTGAGAGAGATTGCGCAGCCGGCCGGGCGATCGACCGGAGTCCTGGGCCTTCTTCCTGTTTTTGCCTCCTCCAACAGGGAGCTTCTGGGCCAGAATTTAACCGTAAAATGGGGGTGCCGTGCCTCTCATGCAGTGGGGCCAGTGAGGCCCCTGTTCCTGCAAGGAATCCGGCAGGCAAGTGCTGGGTGTGCTGGTCACCTGCTGGTCCCCTTGACTTTTTAACAGAAAAGATTTATTTTTAATTGAAAATAATAGAAGTCAGGCCTAATGGGAAGCTAAATCGAAGTTTGTAACTGATTCTATCCCCATGGCATTTTTTTGGGCAAGGCGCCCAGTAGCCCTTTTGCAAGAGTGCCTAAATTCCAAAGGAGCCCCCTGGTCAAAAAGGTGGGGGGGCTGCTTTGAAGTCTCTGTGCTTGTGTGGTGGGTGCACTAAGGGCATAGAGACAGCTGGTCTCACTCACCCTCTTGTATTTTTTCCATGCAGCGCTTGAGAATTGTATATTTGTAAATAAAACACATCCATCAGAGAACATCCTGTTCTTGCAAGAGTCAAGCTGCAGCTCTGGTGTACGTGTGAATGTGGCTTGCATGGGGGAGGGGGCCCAGATGAATGAAAAGCTCTCCACCCCCTATGTTTTTGTAGACAGAGGAGCTGCAAGGAGAAAGAGGGCAGAATTTTTGGCACCTCCTGCAGAGCTGCAACAAATGCTCTGGTGTGGTTTGGATGTAGCCAGGCTGCCAGCTCCTCCAGGACTCCCCTGAGAAACTTTGAAAGCAAGAAGCCTGTGGGAAAAATCTGAAGCCTCAACTGGATTTTCTGGTTCTGGCCAAGAGCGGGAACTGCCCAGTTCTTAGGAATGTCACATCTTGCTGCTCCCGCCCTGGAAGGGAGGGAGAGGGTGTCACACAGGAGCCCAAAGCCCCACTCGGGGGATGTCTCTGTGGCTCCACCCAGCCCCTCAGAATGCTGGAGAGAGGGACTTGAGTGCAAATCCAGACATGCATCTGTCTGAAGGAGGTCACGTTGCATGCCGTCTTTGCATGGAGAAGTGCTTTCTGCTGGGGGCAGGGAGGGGAGCCTTTATCCCTCTTTGGCCTTGTGCATATTTGCAGAGCACCGGGCCCTTTGGAGGATGAGGAAAACTGTCCTAGGCCAGCTGTTCCCACCCACTCCTAGCAGGGAAGGAAAATTTGAGGGCGGGCAGCCAGGAAGAAGAAGCCCTCTCAACTCTCCCATTGGCTGGGGGGGAAGAGCAGGACAGACAGGCAGGCTAGGGAGCTCTGAGAGGGGGAGGAAGCCCCTCCCCCATCAGTGGGTGTGTGGAACACGGGAGACCTAACCCCAAAAGTTTTGCAGCGGACCAAGCCGTCAGAATCCGAAACTGCTGAGAGCCGCCCTGGTTCTGTGGTTTCTACCAAGTAGGGTCCTGCAGCTGGAAGTGAGAGGAGGTGGGGCAGGCTCAGGACTGAGTTGTGGGTGGCCCTTCCAGCAGCCGAGGTGGCCTTATTGGGGTCAGAGGTGGCAGAGGGAGGCAGCCGGAATAGGCAGGGGAAAGGCTTTCAGGTGGAGACCCGTCACGGCAGGCGAAGCAAGATCAGCCTGTTGCTGGGGGCTCGCAGCCTGTTTAGAGTCAGGCAGGATGAGAACACATGGCCGTCTCTGGCAACCCAGAGCTATGGGGCCGGACACAGGGCTGCTCTGTTATGGAGTTGATGGGTTGAAGGTAGCTGGCCGGTTGTGTGCACCAGGAAATTCTCCCGGCCTAGCCCTGACCGTCTTGGCTGGGAGGGTCCAGCTGGGGCTGGGCTGTGCCTCTGGCCAGGTCCCTCTGGGAAGGGAGGCACCTTGTTCCTCTGGCCTCTGTTCGTTCCCGAGAACAGAAGGTCTGCTTTGGTTGCGCCCCCCTTTTCACGCTCGACTGGCCCGGGAGAGAGAGGAAACCGCCAAAGGCAGTCCTGGCGGTGTCCAGTGGGCCTGTGGGCTGCATTTCCCCCTTGCTCAGGGACTTCCCTATCCAGGTGGGCCTCTTCAGCCTGGTCCCCAGCTGGCCCTGGCCTCAGCCGCCTGCTTTTCGTGTGGGCCTTGGGCTGCGTGGGCCCCCATTGCTATTGCTGTTTATGCAAACCAAGCTTAGCTTCCAGCCGAGTGGAGCCGCAGCTGTTTAATGTGGGTTTGTTCCCAGGCCTGGGTGTTGGTGTTGTACGCCTTGGTGGCCATTGGCGCTTTGGAGGCCAAGTTGCCCCACGCTCAGGTGACCTGTGAGCCCCGTCAGCCCCAGGCCACACCTTCCAGTGGAGTGGGAAGAGAGTCAGTGCTCATGGCCAGAAGCAGGCTTGCCTTGGCCCTTGGTTCGCCTCCCCATAAACTCTGCCCTCCTCCAGGCTGGATTGCTGAGGAGGGAAAATGTCCGAGGTTTGCCGTGACAGCTCCAGCAGCTTGCAGAGGAAGAAGCCTCCCTGGCTGAAACTGGACATTCCGGCTGCCCCGCTCTTGGCCGCAGTGGAGGAACCAGCCTCGCTCCAGGTACCTGGTTGGCTCACCCAGGAGTGCCCGCCCAGCGTGCCCAGGCTCCTAACCCCCAGCTGCCCCTCCCTGCCTGGATGGCTGGGCAAGTCTTCCACCATGATTGGGGGACTCATTGGGGGGGCCTACACTAAAGTTGGGCGAGGAGCCACCCCATCGTGGAGCCTCCGGGCTTGAGAGGTGGGCGGTCTCTCGCCAGCCTCAGCTGTGGCCCTCCATGCATGGCTGCCAGTGCTCTGACACCCGCGCCCCGGTTCCTTTGGCAGCCCTTCAAGCGCCAGACCTTCCTCAGAAGCGTCAGCATGCCGGCCGAGAACACCCTCTTCCCTGCTTCCTACCACGAAGCTCGGCGGCCAGTCCTGCAGCGACAGACGTCAATCACCCAGACCATCCGGAGGTAAGCCCCGGAGCCCATGCCTCGCTCCAGTCCTGGATATCTGGGCCGCATCCCTGCCAAGGCTTGGCTGGGCTTGGAAGCCGGGCTGGCAGCCAGATTGCCACATCTCCCCACCCTGGTAGGCAGCGGCTGTTCTTTGCCACCGCATCTCACGGTGATAAGCCCTCCGGTATTGCGGTGGAGAGGGGAGGGGGCCCTGCAGCATGTGCAGTGGGTGAACTTTTCCCCATCCTAAGAGCTAAGCTGCGGGGGGCAGAAGCTGGAGCGTTGCCTCCGAGAAGGGCTGCAGAGTCTTCCTGCTTCTGGGAAAGGGGCACCTTCGCTTCCCGTGCCTCTGTTCGGGCTCTGGAAAGCAGAGTGGAGCAGAAGCCAAGGAAGCGGGCATCCAGAGAGAACTATGTGGGCGCACACCTGAGCATGGAGTGAGTGTGTGACCCAAGAACAAAAGGCTGCATGCCTGGAACGGGCACATCACATACCAGACAGCTCCGGGACCCCTAACCCTCCAATGGTCCCTGGGTCAGTGGGTGACCTGAGTCTGGTGTTGCTGCAATGGACCCCCAGCGTAGCGGGGCTTGGCCTCCTGCCCCTCCTTGCTGCCAAGGCTTTCTCCACCCCACAACTCCCCAAGCTGCTGCCAGCTGGAAGAGCAGATTGCTCCAGCCCGCTGAGAGGCATCACCGGCCTCCTTCCCTCCTGCCGGCCTTCAAGTCTCTCTCCTTTGCAGCAGGCAGGTGCGCTTTGAGAGGACTCAGACCCTGCCCATTCGGGGGCACCAGGTGGGCAGGAGGCCCCTGAGAAAGCGCCAGTCACTGCCCAGAACACTGTTCAGGTACCAGTGCTGCTGGTGCTGCACCACTGCATGTGTGTGAGGTGCATGTGGGTCCTGGGAGCACAGCTGCTCCAGTTGCCAGCAAGCAGCCCACGGTCCCCCCACCTGACATTGCCTCTTTCTGACCTGCGGCCCCGGGGAGATTCCCTATGGGTGCCTTGCGCTGGGGGAGGGTGCAGGAAAAGACGCAGTTCCTGCTCCTTCTCTCTCTTGCTGCCTCCCACTGCAGGAGCCTGTTTGACTCACGACATAAGCATGTCCCCCCCGGTCTCCTCCCCCAAGTAGCTGCCGCAAGATTTGGCGTATCCCATGAGGACGATGGGACCTGCCTCTGTCTCACACCATCCTGAAAGCCCAATGAAGTGTTGGCCCCTACCTAGGGGCCAGCCCTGTTCCTCCAGTGACGGGTCCCCGGGCTGCACCCACCCAGGCCTGGGAATAGTGCTGGTTCTCTCGGGACACTCTCCTGCAGGTGCTACTAACAACTCCTGAAGCTCTGTAGCTAACCCCCGCTGCCCACCCCCCGGCTTGGCCACTAGTCTGGGCCCAGGAGGATTTGCAGGACTCTGGCAGCAGAACTAAGGACGTAGTAGTGGGGGGCTTTGCGGCTCTCAGTCAGGTCTCCTCCTGGTCCTCCACTCTCTTCTCAGGGGGACAGCAGACTGGTTTGGGGTCAGTAAAGAGAGCGATGCCACCCAAAAGTGGCAGCGGAAGAGTCTGCGCCACTGCAGCCTGCGCTACGGAAAGCTGAAGCCTCAGGCCCTCCGTGAAATGGACCTCCCGAGCCAGGACAACATCTCTCTGGCCAGCACGGAGACACCACCGCCGCTCTACGTGCCCCCTTGCCCGCCAGGCATGCAGAGAGTAGGTGGACTGGGAGTCGCCCGGCTTGGGCAGGATGGGGCAAGCAGCCTTGGGGCCTCACTTTCTCGGTGCCGGGATTGTGGAGGGAGGGAGGACGAGGCAGCGCCCAACCATGGCGACCAGGCCAAAGGAAATGCCAGTAGATGTATTGGAGGGGGGTCTTGGGATGAGCCTCCAGGACTCCACCCTGTCCCCCCCCCAAGCTCCTCGTGGGAGTCCCGTAACCCCTTCAGCCGGAGCCCAGCCGGCTGGAGCGCTGCCCCTGGGCCGTTGCACCTCAGGGCCACTCCCCTCTCTCTGGTGCCAGATAATTGACCCCCTGGCCCGTGGACGGGCCTTCCGAATAGCCGAGGACAGCGATGGCTACAGCGTGCCTCACACACCGGCCACACCCGGAGCCACCTCGTTGTGCTCCTTCACCAGCTCACGCTCCGGCTTCAGTCGCTGGCCTCGGCGGCGGAAAAGGGAGTCAGTGGCGAAGATGAGCTTCCGAGCAGCAGCGGCACTAGTGAAGGTGAGGGGCTGGGCGGGAGGTGCTTGGGGAAAAGCGGCCAGAAGCATGGCACAAGGGGCACCTCAGGAGGGGCACGTGCTCTCTCGCTAGCCTGCCTTGGGGCTCGAGCATCAAGCCTCTCAGCCCTTAGCTAGCGCTCGCATCCCTCCCCCTGGTCCACCTGCAGTTTTATTGCACGATCCGGTCAGCAGTTGTGGTCAGCCTGTCCACCTAGGGCTGCCAGGGACCGACACAAGGTTTCCGAGCAACGGCCCTCGTCTGAGAATAAAGCACCAGAAACAAGCTGAAATCAGTCTGGAGCTGGCTGAAATATTTGATTTTTAACTACTTTTCTGATGGGCCTGCCTTGGGAAGCACTGCAACTAGGCCAGACCTGCTTCTTAGGGCTGGAAAAAGGTCTTTGTGGGAGTCGGGTGGCGCTGGGGGTCCTTAGGCCCTGCAGGGTTTTGAAGTCCAAACCCGGCATCTTCGGTGCTATTGGAGAGTAAGTTGGCACGTTCTGGGTAAATCGTGGTGTGTTGACACACCCGTGGCTGCTTAGGGGTGGCGCGCTTTCCATCTCTCACACGCCATCTCCACGGCAGGGCCGTTCCGTGAGAGAGGGCACCCTGCGCAGGACACGACAGCGCAGCTTCACTCCGGCCAGCTTCCTGGAGGAAGACTTCACGATGGACTTCCCAGATGAGCTGGACACCTCCTTCTTTGCCAGGGTAAGGGCAGAGTGGCGGGGGTGGGAAGGGGCTGCCGGCGGCCCCAGCAGCCCCCACAGCTGAGCCTTCCCTCCCTTGCCCAGGAAGGGGTCCTGCCTGAAGAGCCCTCCACATATCCCGACGAAGTTTTTGAGTCCCCCTCCGAAGCGGCGCTCAGGGTCCCTGAGGCGAAGGCCCTACAGGCTCAGCCGGCCCTCACGGGGGGTGCCCTGGACCGGAGCGAGCTAGAAAGAAGCCACCTGCTCTTGTGAGTCTTAGCGTGTGGAGGCCTCCTGGAAGGCGACAGGCGAACGAATGGCAGCCGGGGTCCTCTGAGGAAAGGGGTGGGCTGCCGGGCCCCTCGCTCTGCAGTTGCCTGGGGGCTGCAGAGGCTCACCTGGGTGAAACACTGCCCGAAGGACGTCGCCAAAGCTGCAGATCTTTGGACGAATGATCTGCGGCCCCGAATATGGCTCCTGGAGGGGAGGGGGAACGCCAGGCCCAAACGAAGCCAGGGCAGGCTGCACCGGGACCCCAAACCCTGTCATGGGTGACCTGGCTGCGTCCATCTTGTACGTGGACCCAGAAACCGTTCGTTCAGAAGGCAGCTAAAATGTCGTGTGAATGCAGTAATTAAGTGTATGCTACGGGACAAACGCTGGCGTGTGTCCAACATCCCAGAGCTTTGTTTCTTGGGAAGTTATCCTGCTCTGTGCTCCCCCCCTTCTCTTCCAGTCCCCTGGAGCGTGGCTGGCGGAAACAGAAGGAGGGGGCCTTGTTGCAGCCGAAGGTCCGCCTGCGGCAAGAGGTGGTCAGCCTGGGTCTGCAGCGGCGCGGCCAGCGCATCACTGTCCCTGTCCGCAAACTCTTTTCCAAGGAGAAGCGCCCCTATGGCTTAGGCATGGTGGGTCGGCTGACCAACCGGACTTACCGCAAGCGCATCGACAGCTTTGTGAAGCAGCAGATTGAGGATATGGATGACCACCGGTAGGTGGAGGTGCCGGTGCAGGTGCTGGTGCCGGTACCGGTGTGGACGGGGGGGGTGGCGGCAAACGACCGATGGTTGCTTGACTGCCCGGTTGCCCTCTGCTCTGTGCAGGCCCTTCTTTACCTACTGGGTCACCTTTGTGCATTCCCTCATCACCATCCTGGCGGTGTCCATCTATGGAATTGCTCCCGTGGGGTTTTCACAGCATGAGACGGTCGACTCGGTGAGCAGTCCTCCCTTGCCTCCAAAGCCCTTTCTTCTGTGGTGAACTGCGCCCCATCTACTTCTGAGTAGACCTTCCTCTTCTGCACGGGGACGGTGGGCCGCTCCCAAGTCCCTTCCTGGCCGAGAGAGCAGAGCGTAACCATCTGCAGGCCTTCTGCAACCAGGGAGGCTGGAGTTGGGGGTTCTGCCCACCTCTTCCTCCCTTCCAAGGTGCTGGGGCTTTTTTCTGGCAGGTTCTGAGAAACCGTGGGATATATGAGAACGTGAAATACGTCCAACAGGAGAATTTCTGGATAGGCCCCAGCTCAGTGAGTGCCAGCCCCATGTGGCTCCTCCTTTGATTGCTAGGCTTTGATCTGGGAGTCAGAGTCTTCCACAGGCTTGGCTGAGACTCCTGCCGCCCCTTCCAGGAAGCGCTCATCCATCTGGGCGCGAAGTTCGCCCCTTGCATGCGGCAAGACCAGCAGGTGGACAGCTTCATCCGTGCGGCCCGTGACAAAGAGAAGCACTCCGCCTGCTGTGTGCGCAACGACAAGTCGGGCTGTGTGCAGACGGCAGAGGAGGAGTGCTCTGTAAGCCCGGCCGGCTGGCTGGCTGGCTGGCTGGCCGGCCCCTGGTGGGAACCCGACCCCCTTCCTCCCCCCATGCCTGAGTGGAGGGCTCCCGTCCTTCCCGCTGGCCAGGCCCCTGCTTCTGGGGAGAGAGAAGATCCCCACCGGGGACCCTGCTCCTGCCCACATGTACCCATCTTTTTTGTAGTCCACTTTGGCCGTATGGGTGAAGTGGCCAAGTCACGCCAGCACCCCATTGCTGGCCGGAGACAAGAGGAAGTTTGGTTCTGTGTGTCACCAAGACCCCAGGTAGGTTGGGTCGCAGGGCTCCGGGCCTGCTTCCCTGAAGCAGGCACTCCAGCTCGTGGCATGACCAGAGGGCTGCTGCCTTGTCCCACAGCATGAAGTTCCCCAGGATTCTTCCCTCCACAGGGTGTGTGAGCAGCCGGCCTCCATGGACCCTCACGAGTGGCCCGATGACATCACCAAGTGGCCCGTACGTCTCCAGAGGATTAGGGACTGCAGGGGCACCATGGAGTCTGCCTAGCCACCCCCACATCCATCTGCATGGGGGGAATGCTCCGGGCAGCATTCTCTTGAGGAGAAGGCAAGGAGCAAGTCCTGTCCATCTTCTTCCAGATCTGCACCAACAACAGCGCTGGGAACCGCACTAACCACCCGCACATGGACTGCGTGATCACTGGGCGGCCCTGCTGTATCGGCACCAAGGGAAGGTAGGGTGGGGTGGACCTTGTTAGGGCCCAGAACTGACGGGGTGGCCAGTCCACTCCTGCCAGATGGAGGGGGCCATTTGGCTGACCTGCCTCCTTCCACTGGACCAGCCTCTTCTGGGCTGGAGGCTCATCCTTGGCAGCGCTGCCTCACCAGCCTTGGGCTCGCTGTCACCCAGTCCTTTTTACCTGCTGGTGCAGCCAGTGTTCTCTCCACTTCGGCCCTGCTTAACTTCCGGGCACTCTGGTTCTCTCCTCCCAGGTGTGAGATCACCTCGCGGGAATACTGCACTTTCATGCACGGTTATTTCCACGAAGAGGCCACTCTCTGCTCCCAGGTACCCGTGTCCCTCCCCAGGCTGACTCCAGCAGGCACTGTTCTCTGAACTCAGCCATTACTCTGTCTTGCCAGGTGCACTGCATGGATGACGTCTGCGGCCTCCTCCCCTTCCTCAACCCCGAGGTCCCGGATCAGGTCTACCGCCTGTGGCTGTCGCTGTTCCTTCATGCAGGGTAAGCCCAGCCCAGAACCACTGGGAAGGATCTACTGCAGAGGCTGCTACTTTCCTTTGGAAGTCCCCACTTCCCTTTCCCCACTTGGTGAGAGCAAAAGTCACTGCTGCTGCTTTTTCCTGCCTGACAGGATCCTGCACTGCCTTGTGTCAGTGTGCTTCCAGATGACCATCTTGCGCGACTTGGAGAAGTTAGCTGGCTGGCACCGCATCTCCCTGATCTACCTGCTTAGCGGCATCACGGGGAACCTGGCCAGCGCTATCTTCCTCCCCTATCGGGCCGAGGTGTGTCTTCTTAGCTGCCCAGGGAGGGGGAGCCTGGTGTGGTTGCAGGATGACTTCTCAAGCAAAGGGTGCCCCAGTGTGGGGACCGAGATGCCTCGTCTCTGTGGCGCTGGACCAAGGGGCAGTGGCTCAGCTGCATCCTCCGAAAGGCCCCAGTGCAGCAGGAAGCCTCTCAGTGTGCTGGGGACAGGATCCGGCTCCGTCACTCCCTTTGGGCCATTTCCTGCCTTCCTTCGCGGGCCCTGCACACTCTCGCCTGAAGAGCCAGGGTGCCCCTCCCCTGCGGGCAGCCCCTGTGCTTGCTCTTCCTCTTCCGGCAGCACAAGCCAGGTTCTCAACCAGGCTTGAACAAGGATGTCCCTGCCTGCCCAGCCTTTCCTGTAGCGCCGCGGGGTGAGGCTCACCAGCTGTCTAATGGCCATCCCCCTGCACAGGTGGGCCCGGCGGGCTCCCAGTTCGGCATCCTGGCCTGCCTCTTCGTGGAGCTCTTCCAGAGCTGGCAGATCCTGGCTCGGCCCTGGAGGGCCCTCTTCAAACTACTGGCTGTTGTGCTGTTCCTGTTTGCCTTCGGCCTCCTACCCTGGATAGACAACTTTGCTCACATCTGTGGCTTCATCAGCGGCCTCTTCCTGTCCTTCGCCTTCCTCCCATATATCAGCTTTGGCAGATTCGATCTGTACCGGAAGCGGTGCCAGATCATCATCTTCCAGTTGGTCTTCGTGGGGCTGCTCTCCGGACTGGTGGTGCTGTTCTACTTCTACCCCATTCGCTGCCAGTGGTGCGAAGTCCTCACGTGCCTCCCCTTCACCGACAAATTCTGTGAGAAGTATGATCTGGACGCACAGCTCCACTGAGCCGGGAGGACCGCCGTCACCAGCTGCCTCGGCCAAAGCCTCCGTGATGTTCCTTTCCGGGCTGCCGGCCGATTTAAATTCTTGCTTATACCCACGCTGCCTTATCCTGGTGACTGGAACCTTTTCAGCACACAGAAAGTCGGTGCCTTGTTCAATTTTACTGAACCTTTTCTGCTGCCACATTTTTATTATGCTAGTTTCAAAGTGGCCCTTTTCATGAGGTTTGTTAGTTGTTACCCTGGCGGTGATTAAAGACAAAGGTAGCGTTTTAGCTACATTTCCATTAAGTTTGGGGGTGTATCTGTGCCAAAATTGAGATTACTGACCAATGTCCCCAGAGCAAGGAGTGTATCTTCTTAATTCAGCGTTAGCCCAATTCTAACATTTAAAATGAAAGGCTGCCTGTGTTTGATTGAATAGCTGACTTTGGGGTCCTGCAGAAAATATAATTGGTTATGTGAGTGAGAGCACTAACTAGTTTAGATGTCAGATCATCATGGAAAAAATCCATCTATGCGGTCATTAAGAGCTGACAATAACATGATGTCATGAAATCAGTCACAGCAAAAATGCTAAGGAAAACTACAGCTGTCCGCATCCATTGCGAATTCACACTTTACTACTGCCCACGCTATGCAACTCAAAAGTAACCGCGCGCATAAACAGACGGACGGCAACTCTGATAACAGAAAGAGCTTTCAGCGCACTTTATTGTAATCCACGTACTTTCAACGTTACTCGCGGGCTGTTGTTTGCCTCAGGTCCGTTGCTATCTTCACCTTGAGAAAAAGCCCTTCCAAACCTGGGCCCTCCGCCGCAGCAGCCGTTTAAGCCCCCTCGGGCAGCTGCCCCCGCGGCAGCGATGCAGAGCAAATCCGGAGCGGCTCCCTTCCGGGCGGGTTTCTGAAGGGTTAGCCCAGAGCCCTGGAGGGGGCTCGGCGGTCGCAGGCGCAAGCTTGCCGGTGGTCCAGAAGACCCTCCTCAGAATCAGGCAACCTGAGTCTTGCAGACCCGGAGCCGGCGAACGGCTCCGGCCCAGGAATCCCCTCGGCAGCCGCTGGCTCGGCCCGCGGAAATAACACCCGGCGGCGGCGGCAGGGCCGGGGCCCCTGGCTGGCGCCCAGAGCGCCGCTGGCCCGTCTCCGCGGCCCGTCGGGCCCGAAGCGCGGCGCGAGCCCGGCCAGGCCAGCGGCGCCCGAGCGAGGACGCGGGAAGCCGTTCAGACGCTCCGGGCTCACTTCCGGAGCTTCTTGATGAACCCGACTTCGTCCCGGTTCCGGATCCCGTACCTGGAAGGGCGCAGGGCACGGAACGGTTCGCCAGAGAACCAGCGCCCGCCGCCCGGAGGCAGGCGGACAGGCACCCGCCGCCCGCCCCGCTCGCGAGCAGCCCGGCACTCACTCGCGCAGCTTCTTCCGGTCGTCCGCCAGCTTCTCCCCGCCGAAGGTCAGGCTGTAGGTACGCCAGACGTACCTCCTGCGGAGGGAGGGAGGGAGTCAGGCGGGCGGGCGGGCGTCGGGCGGGCCCCCCGAGGCGCGGAAGGGACTCACCAGCTGGCGTGCCGCGCGCCGCCCTCGCGCTCCTGCCTGAGCTGCACGAACCGCCGCACCGCCTTCTTCAGCTCCAGCACGCTCGCGTTCTGCACCACCACCACGGCTGCGGGGGAGGCAAGGCACGGCTGGGCGCTCCCGCGGCGGCCGCCAGGGGGCGCCCTGCCCGCGGTCTGCACCACCGCCGCGGCGGCGGGGCGGGACGAGGCACCGCTGGGCGCTCCCGGCAGATGGCGCCGCCCCGCGCCCACCCACCCGCCCGCCCGCCGCGACTCACGCATGGGCGCCTCGGGGGCGTCGACTCTGCGCACGCGCACCGTCATGGCCTGGCCGTACTCGAGCGCCACCTGCGAGCTAATCTCCTCGGGGGTCACCTGCGGGGCACAGCACGCATGTGCGGCGTGAGCGGCCGCCCCCGGCGCCGCCCGGCCGCCCGGCCCCGCCCCGCCCCGCCCCCTGACCTGCGCCGGGAGGTCGCAGAGGAGCGGGTCCCTGACCAGGCGTGCCAGGCCGGACTGCCAGCGGGCCACCGCCTCCGCGTGCGCCTCCTCTTCCTCGTCCTCCTCCATCCTCGTCGGGGGGGTGGATCCTCGCGCGGCCGGAACCGGAAGCAGGCGTGGCGTGCGGCGAGCGAGGCGCGTCGCGATGCTGCTTTTCTGCCCGGCCTGCGGGAACGTGCTGGTGGCCGAGGAGGGCGCCCGCTGCCACCGCTTCGCTTGCACCACGTGCCCCTACGTGCGCAACGTCACGCGGAAGGTGGGTGTCCTGTCCGGGCCGGGCCGGGGCGGGCCGGGGCGGGGGCGGGGCGCGCGCGGACGCTCTCCGGCGCTCACCCTCCCCCCACGCTGCCAGGTGACGAGCCGGCGCTACCCGAAGCTGAAGGAGGTGGACGACGTGCTGGGCGGGGCCGCCGCCTGGGAGAACGTCGACTCGACGGCAGGTGCGTCAGCGGGCGGGGCGGGGCGGGGGGCGGCGCGCGGGGCGCGGGGCGAGGCCGCCGCGCTGACCCACCTCTCCCTCCCTCTCGCCCGCAGAGCCGTGCCCCAAGTGCGGGCACCCGCGCGCCTACTTCATGCAGCTGCAGACGCGCTCGGCCGACGAGCCCATGACCACCTTCTACAAGTGCTGCAGCGCCCGCTGCGGGCACCGCTGGAGGGACTGAGGGCCAATAAAGACCGCGCAGAGCAGCGTGCGGAGCCGAGTCGCTTTATTCGCCCGGCGCCGCGCGAGGCGGCCTCACGGGGCAGCGGCAGGGGCAGCGCCCCACTTGTTCCAGTTCAGCTCGCGGGGGAAGACCGCGCCCATCCTCACGGCGCAGTCGATGGCCGGCTCGTAGAAGGCCGCCGCCGGCGCGGCGCCCGCCTCCTCCCCGCGGGCGGGTTTCGAGAAGAGCGAGGCGGCGCCCTGCGCTCCGAGCTGGAACTTCCGCACGCAGCCAAGGGACTCCAGGCCCTGCGGGACGAGAGAACCCCGCGTCGGCTCGGCTCGGCTCGAGCTAGGGAAGGAAGGGCGGCCCGGCCCGGGGCCGGTTTCCCGATGGGGGTCGCGCCAGACCCCAAATATCTGCGCCCCTTCGGGTCTGGCCAGCCGCGCGTCCCTCCCCCTGAAAGTGAACGTGCTTCCCAGCTGAAAGCCACTGCCCGCCTGCCGTGCCTCACCTGCAGGACCTCCAGGAGAGCCACTGGCTGCAGCACGCCCAGGTAGTGGCGCTGCAGGGCCACTTCTGTGATGCCGGGCTTTGTCATGATGTGGCAGAGCACGCCTTCCATGATCCCTTTGCAGACTGGTTTGTTCAGGCTGCCGTCCACGATGCGCCAAGGCCGCCCCACAAAGCAGATGCTGTCTCTGCTTAGGAGGAAAAGCCAATCGCCGTGAGCGCAAACCCTCTCTCCCCTGGACTTAGAAAATGTTTGCGGGAACGCATCACGTAATTGAGGCGCAACGCTGTCAGGGAAGCATTTTGCTTTATGCCCAGCCCGTCCTGCCTCCGAGCCCCTCCCATATCAGCATCAAGCTAGAGGCTGCTTTGGCGTTTGGGAACTAAGCCTAGAGCCACCTCTGCTTTGTGCGCTCTGTAACTCTTCTGCACGGAACTCCTCCTAAAACCCTCAACGTTAACCAAGACGAGTGCCGCTACAGACGCTGAGTGTTTGCTCTGCGCAAAACTAAGCAGGAAATGGAAGCTTCTGCTGCAGGAGACTGAGCTCACCGCTTGCTCCAACAATAATGGCCTGACAAGTTGAAAACTCCGGGCCCTAACATGCACAGATGGCTGGAATTAAAGCCCTTCCTATTTTCAGGTTATCCTTGCTGCTTTGCAATTGCACATCAAACACAACCCCTACCAAGTGTGCTTTATCTGCACGCTTACCGTCTCCCTTCAGCCTGCAGAGGCTGCCCTGCAGCACATCCTAGGGAAGAGCAAAAAAGACAGTGAGTGACAGGAGCACCATCTTATTTCTACTGAATAATTAGTGCAATCATCAGAGTTGTTACTGAACAAGTTTCAGTCGAGTGGGGAAGGTCCTGTGTTCCAATCCAAGGAGTGCTGAAGGGAACACCATCAAGACAAGTATCACAAATAAGATTAATACAACAGATTTTGTCGTGTCTGGGGGAGAGGGCCTGGCCTCCATGGCTTCGGAACCCTCCCAGCCATTCTTGTTTTTGCTCTGGATGATCTTGGTACAGTTCAGGAGGGCTTCACACTTACCACTGGAAGTTTCAAGATCCTCTTGCGATGACAAGTAACCCTCATGGGACTCTTGAGTTGGAGTTCCCCAATCCAAGGCTTCTTTGCCATGGAGGGCCAGGGCTTTTTGCCCAGAGGAGCGGGGGCCCATCCTGCATTTCTGCATGGCAGGTCCTTCTTGCGCCACAGACGTCCTGGCTCCTTCCCAGCATGGCATGCTTGAGGAGAAAGCATTTGTTTCTGGAACCCACTCCTCCTCCTCTCCCACCTCTACTCTTTGCCTTTTCCTGGCTGGCTCTTCTCTTGCTGCTGTAGCAGAGGAGGTGGATTGTTCTAGTTGCTGCTGCTGCTCTTCTTCCTCTTGTTCTTGGTCAGCACGGTCCTTCTTTGTATCCGACTCTTCGCCTGGCAGGCTCTTACTGGTGTCCTTGAGGCCCACAGAATGCAACAGCCACGGACTTGCAAATCTCCTTGCAACCAGCCGAGTAGTTTTTCCTCCTACTTCTAACACCTGCTCCAAATCAAGAAGATCCTAAACAAGGAGGGGAGGGGTGTCATAACCCACAAACTTTAAGACTGTAGGTGAAAAACAGCCAGATAATGAGAGGCTTCTTGTTAACTGAGTAATCTCTGACCCACAAAAGATCAGGAAATTCACTCTCCCCAACCTGTGCCTAATGTGCCTACATTTGCTTATTTCATTAGATTTAGATGCTGCCTGACTGCAAGGCAATGCTGGGCAGCTCACAATTTAAAATAAAACAAGATAAAATATACAAGAAATCAACATCTGTCTGGATCACATACCATATATCCAAAACACATCTAATAAGGGGACCACATCCACTCTAAACCAAGACCTCAACCCCAGCCAGCACAGATAAGGGACGGGGGTGGGGGTGGAATGAGGATAATTGTTCATTGCTTCTGGCCAGCAGTTTGTCTGGGCTTTTCCCTTCCTCTCACACGCACCAACCTGAAGGTACTGCTGCAAGATCTGAGTGCGCCCAGTGACAGCTTCTTCATAATGCTGGAACTGCCTGGCAAGAGTCACCCGGTCTACCCCAAAGTGTGATGTGGCCTCTATGGCAGAGAAGATTTCAAGGGCTGCAGCAGCATCTCCAGGGCTGTGACTGTAGTGATCCAGCAACTGAAGTTTAGCTGTATTATCACCCTCTTCTGGGACCCTGAAACATCTGGTAAAGGAACCAGGGAGGCAAGAAGTTCCAACTGGCATGTTCTCCAGATCAGATGGGTCTGCGGGCACAAAACACAATACTTAAGCCAACAGGAAGCACAGTCCCACGAGGCTGAGCCAGCTGCTCCCCAGTCCTAAGCAACTGCTTGCCTCCTCAGCCAGAGGCAAGCAGAGACCACCACAACTAAGGGCCTCTTCTGAAACAGGACAAGGGAGAAACTATGCTGGGGCCACTTGTCCAAGAGCTCCCACGCCCAGCAGACTGACCTTCGGCCAAGAGGCCAGTTTGGTTAGGGGTTGTTCTCAACTTCACTTTCACTTGACAAGAATCAACAACGATGTTGTCTGTGGGACTCAAATTCCGGGTGTTGATGATCCCCGGAGCACAATAGCCTCTCATGAGCAGGTAGTTAGTACGTGAAGCCTGGCGGGCCTTCACCTCAATCTGCCGCTTGTTGACTGGGTTTTCCTCCATGTCGTCATCGTCGTCGTCGTCCTCCTCCTCCTCCTCCTCCAACCCATCTTTCCCTAGGCTACAAGAAGCAGACGGAGGATTGACAGGGTCTGCCAAAAGGGCTGGGGTAGAAGGCTAGTCTTATGCTTGGTGTAGCATGCTGAGGATTGCAGCCAGGCTACCCTTCTATGAGAAAGGCAGGGCGCAACTAAGGGTTTGGGAAATTCAGTTAGAAAAGCAGAGAATAAACATCATTATTTAAACCGGCACCCAAATTTGGCTGGAGGGGCTGCTGCTTCATACCTCTTCATGACTTCATTCTCCACCATGGTGCTGTCAACCACTACGATTTGCTCTGGGATTGCAACGTCCACTGAAACCAGGCCAAGAGAGAAGAGGGCCAGGAGAGCAGAGCAGTAGCCGCCAGGCCCGTCTAAAGGAAAAGTTACCATCTCAGCCCCAAGGGGGTTGTCCTGGTCCTTAAAGGAAAAGCTGGAAATTGCATCCTCTCTTCCTGCTTCTTTGAGCTGTAGGAGAAACTGGTAGGCTTCACTGCAGAGGGTGCTGGGAAACCGCCAGGTGAACACTCTGGGGAGGCACAGGGAGAGAGGAGCCTTGCAAACGTCTCTCCAGATGGGGCTCACCCCAGAAGGCCGCAGGACCGCTCGATTTCTGGCCACTGCCGCTTGCCCAGCAAGGATTCCTGGCCAGAACCTCTGGGCTAAGACCACTTCCCAGTCAGCTGGCCACCCCTCCTTCGCATTCGGCCCTGGCAGGCTCAGAATGAAGGGGAAGCAAGGTACCAACCTGTAGTAGCTTTGAGAGAGCTGGTAAGACATGGGCACGAAGGGCAGCGCCCGGCTCTTCTTGGGGCCCAGGCTGTGATTGCCCCGGCGGCGGTTTACCAAACTCCTCTTCTGGCAATCCAGGAAAGCTTTCACTAGGACATCGTCCTGATAGTCCCGGTAGAGGCGGAAGGTCTGCCAAGGGAAACGTCACTTGGTGGCCCTTTGCAGACATGCCGCTTCCCCTGCTCTGAGCTGGCTCTGCCAGGGGGCGGCGTTCCCTCAATGCTTCCCAGCCACTTAAGCGATTGCAGGTCTAGCAGTGGACGGGCCACCTGGCAAAGACTACCTTGCTGTCACAGCCTGGCTGTGACCGCTGCAGCCCCGACTACCTCTGCAGAATTACACCCAGAATTACAGGTGTAGGCTGAGAATGGCAAAGGTGAGTCCAGAGGCAAGCGCTGACTGATGTGTTCGCTTCTGGGATAGGACAGAACATCAGCATTTGCAGACAGAGAAACACTGGTCAAAAGCATTCTTTGCTGCAGAGCAAACCAGGTTTCAATCTTCCACACTCATTAGAGAACAGCCCTTCCTGTCCCAGTGTACCTGGCTAGACCCCCAAGGGTAAGGGTTGGCCTGCTTCTTCCTACCTGGAAGGACTGGAATGACTTCATCTGATTATTGGAGAGAGCAAGCGTGCTTTGGATCAGGTTCTGCAGCACCAAGAAGTGGATGTCGGCAATGCTAAAAGGAAGAGGAGGAGGAGGGAAACCATGGCTTCAGCCTAGGCCTGGCTCTTGGCTTTCATTTCCAGCAATCCCCTTCTTCTGCACGTGGCCTGAAATGAGGGGGAACCCCAGGCCTGCTCTCTACAGGTAAGTGCCTTGCCCCAACAAACAGCCTTGGCTTGCCATGTTTGCATCTGGGGTTTTCTTCTTTAAATGGCACACACCCTCCAACATGATTGCAATTCTCAACCAGGCAGGCAGAGGGGAAGCCCCTCTTACAGGGCGGTCACTGGAAAGGGCTTCTGTCTCTCCTGAAGGAGGGTGCTCTGCAAGGAGAGATTCCTAAGAGCAGAACATACCAGAGAAATAAAGGGAGTGGTTCTGCCTCACCTGCTGAGTTCATCTTCTTTCCTGCCATGGCTGGTCTCATTTCCAATAGCCAGAACGCGGAACCTGGAGAAAGGCAAGAAGGAAGTCAACTGAAAACTCCCATGGGGTCCTGACATCTTTCCTGAGGAATTCTGTGTCCCTTTCCCTGGCTGAAAAGAAACAGCACAGCAGCAGAACTGCAGGGTGTATAGATAAAGCCCTGGCCTCCAAAACAGGACTGAAAAAGATGCCTGCTCCCTGCAACACCCCGCCCCCCGGCCACGGCTGCCAAATTGCAGAGGAAGTTCTCCCCTGCACCATCTAGGCCAAGCTCCAGCTCCTCCCAAATCAAAATGCAGTCTGGGAAAGAAGCTAGCAAGGGAGTGAGAACCAAAGACAGTTGGGGCTCCAAGTACTTTGGCCCCTGGTAATGCAGAGACATAAAATGGCTAGATGTGGCAAGGGTTACAACAGACCTGAGGAAAAGATCCTCCAAGGTGTCTGGAATTGCTGGCCTGGGAATCCCCAGTGTGGAGCTGAACTTCTCCTTCAGTCTCTCCACAAAGTCCTTGAACTCTTCGGAACAAACCTTTTCACAAGAGTACCAGAAATCAGATCTTGAGAACATGCAAGTCTAGGAACTAGCAAACTTGAAATCACTTTCATCTCTCCGGTTTTTAAACAGACAAGAGGGAATTAGCTGTTGGGCTGGGCTGGCTAGGAATTCCAGTCTGGAGAGGTCTACACCAGAGGATTTTAAATGGGCCGAACAGACTAGTTGAAGGTCGGGCAAGCAGTGTTTGTTGCCCCGTCCCACATCCTGCCTCAAGAGCAGAGACATCAGCCCCAGTCACGCTGGGAGGCAGCTGCAGCAGGGATGAAGATGGGAATGGAGTCTAAGGGAATACAGCATTTGAGCACCTGGCATCCTGGATCCAGCTGCCCACCTCCTCTTGGCAGGACCATGCTGTGTCTGGGGCAGCACTTGCTTGGAGCTGCCAACAGGCTGATGGAAGGAAAGGAAGCAGCAGGCCCAGGAGCATCTCTCCTCACACCCCTGCCCCTTCTTCCATCATGAATTGCTGTCCCTTGCTTCTGCTGGAGGTGGGACAGCAGCAGAGGCTTCTGCTTGGGTGCTTGTTGAATACAAATGGACTTTCTGGGGGAAGAATCCAGGAGGATGGATCTTTGTGGCAAGACCTCCAGCTTCAGTAGAGCCAGAGCAGTGTTCTCACCTTGGGATCCTGATAGTTGCTCTTCCTGCTCATGAAGTCCTCAATCAGAGCTCTGTCTTGGTAGACTTCAGCAAGGCAAACTCTGCCAAAAAAGCCCAACCTCTAGCTTATCCTCCGGTAGAAAACACACCCTCCTCCCCAAGTCCACACAAAGGAGTTACGGCCTTCCCTGCTGGGTAGACACGCAGCAGCGTTCTGCTCCATCCCTAGCCTGGGCAGCGGGGGTTCTCCTCCCAGGGAGCCCAGGGCCCACTCTGAGAAGATGGGAAATGTCTCTGTGGATGCCAGGCAGTGGCAGCAGCCATGGATTACCAGGTGACCAGCCAGATTGTTAGCTGGAGAAGGTAGTCCTGGCAAGGGAGGCCCTGATGAAGCCAAAAGCAGCAGAGGAAGGAGCAGAGGGGAGATCAGACTAACCCCCTCCCCATACGTATGACATTTCAAGACAGGGCCGCTTCAAGTAAAGCCTCTCACTTGTAATTGAGATAGGTCTGGGGGTTTTTGACAATGTAGCGGGCCCGCCGCCCAACTGAATGAGAAGTCTTGTCTAGTGATTCCTCAAAGCTGCTGTGCATGATGTCTCTGACCACCTGCCAGGGGACAAATGGTCCCTTCACCTGCAAGAAGCAAAAGAGCAGCTAGCTTGGTGCAGCCTGGCCTCAGAGTCTCGCCTCCATTCCCTCCCAAGGCAGGGGCTGACTGGCCTCATTCAGACGTTGATTCCAAAGGAGGACGGGCCTCCACCTGCCCACCTGCCTGCCTGAGGCCAGCCAGCCCCTTCCCACCTGCCAACCTTGGTGTTCAGAATGTTGCTTGCAATACGGCAAAGCATCAGTAGGCTGTCCTCCTGCACGGTCCATGTCACACGCAGGCAAGTCATTCTCTGCAGAGCCCTTCGGTCCACCTCATCGTGGTAGCGTGGCCTCTGGTGCTTCTCTTCAGGATTTTCATCTGTGTAGCAAGCAACAGAGAGAGGCAGAGAAAGCAAGCAACATTCAATCCACAAGCAAGGCACGGATTTGTGCCATTTCAGAGCTTCTGCCTTGGATTATTATGCTGCCCAGAGTCGCTGTGAGTGGGGCAGTCTATACATTTTGATTAATGAATACATAAATCTGAAGAACTCTAAAAGGCTCCAGTGGGGCAAGCTGAACAGAAAGGGCAGCTATTATGAGAACATGCCAAGTCTCTAAGAAAAAGGAAGCTCTCAAGTGGTGGAGAACTGCCAAGTAGACAAGCTCTGCCTAAAGAGCCTGCCTGCTGATGCATTACCTCTCTTTCTCTTCCTTTTCTTTGTCTTCTTCACCATATCCTTCCTCAGTCGCTTCCTCTTCTGGCTCTTTCCCCCCCTCACCCTCTGGCTTCTGTTCAGGTTTGCTTCTTTCTCAACCTCCAGGTCTTCTTTCTGTAGAGCAGGTTCTGAACTCAACAGACTCTCTCCCCAGAGAGCACTGTGGCCACCTGAGAGTCACAAGAAATGCTGAGGAATAGCGTGGAGGATGGAATCCCAAACACCACGGCTGCCTTCTCCTTAGCCAATCTACTGACCCAGGATGTCCATAACATGGTAAATTGCAAGGCTGAAGAGACAGTCCCACAATGGTTTTTTTGCCCTCTGCTATCAAGGTCTTAGGAATAGACTAACATAGCATTCAACAGGCTGATATTCAACCTAGAGGGAAGCAAGAGGGAACCCACGCACAAATCAAAACCTGCGGACAATTGGGTCACTGAAGTACAGGTTGATCAAATCCTTTAAAGAAAAGCAGTCAGAGTAATCAAACGAAGTCACAGGTAGGGTTTTCATATCTCCCTGCAGTGTAAAAACCAACCTGCAGTCAGCTGCTGCTACTCTGTTCTGCAGCTGAAGCACCCTAGGAAACCATTCCCAAGCTGCCTATGATGTGCTAAGAATCACTGTAGTTCTTGCAATCACAACCCCTGTTTTGTCCCCTCACCTCCTGGGCCAAACGGCAGGGGGCGCTTGATCAGGAAGGTCTGCAGTCTGACTATGTGCCCGGCTTCAGAAACGGCATTTTCCTGGCGGTAAAGCGGAGGGGGGTTAGTGGGGGAAGAACAGAGCAAAAGGCTGCTGCAGGTAGTTCGAGGACAGATTTTGGGTGGTCGTTAGAAAAGGTAATAATTTACTAAGGATGGTTTTCTCTCATTTTCTCTACCTCCCTTCCCCCTGCACACCCAGGGGAACAGAATCACTGTGGCAGGGTGCCTCCTGCTGCCAACCCTCAGGTGTGGCTGACAGCAGTGGACATTGCTGAGGAGTCTAGCAGGACCAGGAGGGTGCATTCCCTTTAGGTCCCTCGAAAGCACATCAACTAGAACTAGCCAGGGGGGTTCTGTCCAGTGCCCAAGCCTCAATCACCACGGGAAGGGATCCAGATAACCTATCTTCTTACACCAGTGAGAATCAGGACAGTCAAAAACAGATTTCCAAGAATAAGGTAGAAATCCAAACATTTATCAGAAAAGGTGGCATTGTCTACTTCTTTGCTAACCGCGCAGTAAAAAGGAGGCAGAGAAGAAGCAACTTTCAAGAATAACATTTGGGGAGCCTCACCTTCCTAGTCTTATTAATGATGTAGCTCGTCCAAATCCAGTTGCGTTTTAAGTGGCTGTAAAAGCTGGAGTCTAAACCACCTGCCCCGAGCCCATCCCCTGGTATTAAACCTTCATCCTCCACCTCTCGGCGTCCTCTAGGATGGGAAATAAACAGCCAGGTGACCAACTCTTCTCCTCCCTCCAGATCAGGTATGGGCAATCCAGGGCCCTCTGCCAGCCTCCTCCCCCAGGGACCAAACCACCCTTCTGCTATGACCCCACTACTACTGTACTGTTGGCAGGACAGAAAGTGTAAGCAGTCTCAACGGGGGAGGGGAGGAAGCAGCATAAGCCATCTCTCCTCCCCCATCCCTTCTCCGAGAGAGCACAGGGCCTGCTCCCCCACCCCACCTCCAGGCAAAGGAAGACTGGTCCTTCCCCCAAGCTGCTTGCAGGAGGGGAGACGTACGTTGTATACTCCAGCATGGCACACTTGCGCTCCAGGTTATGTCTGTGGGCTGCTGACTCTTGCTCCGAGAGAGCATCCACCTCCCCAGCTGGAGCTCCACTCCTTTTTGCACGGGGATGGCGGACAATTCCTGCAGGACCCAACAGATACTGTCAGCAGAGGCAGAACCAGACAATGCAAACTGATCGGTTGATGAGAGGAAGATGCTAGGGACAGGAGGCGATGGGACCATAGCAGCAATGGAGCAGACTTGGACAGCCAGCCCCCAATGCTGAGGGGGAGGCTGCTGCCAGCATCATACCGAGGGGTGTGTTGAGGCAGACACACTGCAGGTCAAACCAGAAGTTCTCTACATCCTGGAGAGTGCTCAAGGTATAATGGCGCCTGTCAAATGGGCGGCTGCTTTGAGCCAAGTTGTAATGGGGCTCACAGGTGGTGGTATCCACAATCACTGCTTTTTTCTTCAAGTAGACAAACACCTGCATGAGATTCAAAATGCTCAGACCAAAGTTCAGGTAACAGAAAAGGGGTAGGACCAGTAATTCTGGCATCCAGTCTTATTTTAAAGGAAGCACAGGCACCTAGTCACTCAGCAGCTATTATTTTAACAGATTTCTTGAAAAGCCCCACTTTCATTTGAAGTTTGATCATCATTTTCTATACGATTATAAGGGTTTGCTCACCTTATACGTGATGACATTCCTCTGCTAGCTGAAAATGCAATTGATCTGCAAGCTTTCATAATGAAAGTCAAGGAGCACAGTGATAAACGACTATGATTAAACCCTAAAATCCTAACCTAATGATATATAGCAACCAACCTTAGAACTGACAGTGAAGACAATGACATGGTGGCGAGTTTCTGCCTTTTAGGATTGGCTATCAACTGAAAAGGATCCAGCAATCAGGAAATATGTCATAGACTAGTACTTGGTAAGGCAGCAATGAGGGTCTTGCCTTTCTATACAAGCCAAGAAACTGTGTAGGCAATGGTTTTTCCTGTGTCACTCTATAGAAGCAAAATCTGGACTCTGAAGAAGCAGGATAGGAAGAGTATTGATGCTTTTGAATGTTGGTGTTGGAGAAGACGCCTGAGAATACCATGGACAGCCAAGGAACCAACAAATGGATCACAGAACAATCAGCCTAGAGTTCTCCTCGAGGCAGAAATGACCAAGTTCAAATTGTCATCTTTTGCACGGATCATGCAAAGATCTAGTTCTCTTGAGAAGTCCATAAGGCTGGGAAAGATGAAAGGAAGAAGAGGACGGCCAGTAGCAAGATGGATGGACTGATTTGCAGCAGCAATGGGTGAACCACTGGAAGACCTGAAGACCCATGTAGGGACAGATCATCCTGGAGAAAGTCTATCTACGTGGTTACTAAGAGGCAATACCAACTTGATGGCATATAATCAATCAGTGACCCTGCATGAAGCATTATGCTGATGATGCCAACAATAGCTCTGCTTAATTAGTTAACATACATTTTCACTTGTAATCTAATATCATGAATCGTCTATAGAAGATAACATTTTGTGCATCTGATGAAGGGGACTCCATTTGGATTATGGTCTGTCATTTTCAATGTGCTAGTCTTCAAGGTGGAACAGGACACCATGCTTTCCCTGAAAAATGTTGTTTCTCTTGCATATCTTTACTCAGATTATATGTAAATAATTTATATATAAATTATATATAAATATGATAAATATTTATATATTTATTATATTTATCATATAATATGACATATATAAATAAATAGAAAAGGCTATATAACTATGATAAATAAATAAATTATAAATAATATGGCATAGCATTCAGTTATAGAAAACCAATAAAGAAATAACATTACCTGATCTTTTTCTTGAAATTTCTCTGTGGGGCCAAACTGCAGTAGTCCCATATAACATAACCGCTGTAGGCTTTCCATTACTGAAAAGATGTATCTCCTGTAAGGATGCATTTCAGGTTGAAAATCATTGGACTCTTCTCAATTGTAAGAAAGCAGCAACATATTCCTATTCTTAACCCAAATCAAAGACAGCTCTAAACGCGAAACATGCTGTAGAGTCATCAAAGTGCAAGGTCCGAGTTCAATCCAAATAAAGGGTTGAACGTACAATATATAAGACCTAATATATGGCAGCCACCTATGCTTGATGAGTTCTAACAAGAACAAAACCAATTGTAGCCCAGTGCCTCCAAGGGGTCAGTGGTGCCTATAACCACTCTATCCATATTCATATCCACAGCGTTCTCACTCAAGTCACAAATGACCAGGCTCAAAATATCCTATCTTGGACACATTATGCAAAGACCCAGCTCTCTAGAAAAAGCTCTAATGCTGGGAAAGGTGGAAGGAAAGAGAAGAGGATGACCAGCATCAAGGTGGATGGACTCGGTTAAAGCGGTGATGAGGGCACTGTTGGAAGACCTGGAGGAACAGTTTAGGGATAGATTGTCATGGAGAAAAACTATGTGGTCACTGGGAGTCGGAAATGACTTGATGGCACATAATCAATCAATCAATCAATCAATCAATCAATCAATCAATCAATCAATCCACATTCAGTTTTTAAAGGATGGGTAATGAATGTAGCATTCCACCTCCCCTACCACCCGAAATCTTCCATCAAAGATATGCCCATTTTTGTGCTTTGTGTCACTTTATGGCAAGTCCCATCTGTGAGCTCTACTCTTGCCCAAATTCAGAATCCAGCTGGAGTGAAAAGTGCCAGGAGGTCCCTCTCTTTTGAAAATCACACCCTCTCCACTTTCCTGGACCAGCCCCAACTAATCAGAACCCACCGCTTGTAAAGGAGTTGCTGTCGAACCGATCTGGGAAGGTCTCTGATGAGTGTATGTTTCCTCAGGGAGTCCATCAAATAATCTTCCAGGTTATCTACCTACATGTAATTTCATACAGCAGAATACAAGATTGGCCAACCAAGTCTTAATCAACCTCATTCTGCAACACAGAGGTTTATCAAGGAGACTGGCTTCAGGCTATGATGTATGAGCCGGCAAAGCCTCAAATACCAGAACCTTGAGGGTCCAGTAGTCCTCCACCCTGTCTTCCCAGAAAAGGCCTGGTGCCAACAGAGTTTCAGGTGCATCAGCTCCTGAACAGGTGGCTCTGTTACGGTTCTTAATTCGAAGCCCCTCACCTTGTAGCTGACTTGCACTATCTGGACAAAGATGGACAATGGCAAACAGAGGAGAAGGTCGCTAACAAGTGCCCAGCCACGTCCAAACTCCCGGTGGACTGGCAGAGGAGGGATGTGACGCATCCAGCAGGCATCATCCACATAAACTGCAAGGGAAAAGAAGGAGGTGCAGGGCTCCAGCCATTTTACCTAATGGATGTTCAGGATATGTTCGCTTTTCAGCCACCACCAGAAATGGAGGGTCACCATTTTCCACCTTGCGTTTATTGAAACAGGCTGCTACAGGCAGACAGGAACATTGAGAGCTATGCTGACTATTACAACAGCCCAGAAAAGCCTGCTTGCATGAATGGGGAGGGGGGGCAGAAGAATTCTACTTGGAGCTGGCTCCAGAAGGAATGGGGGAGGACAAGTTATGGAGGCCACCGTATCCCTGCATAGAAAGCCACCAGTTGCTGAGAGGGGCAGGCTAGCTTTGTCAGAGAGGGCTGGCTTGGCTAAACTGTGAAAAAGTTGTGGGACATTTCCTGAGGTTTGTACAAAATCCTCGAACCCTTGCCTTTGAGCCTTTGAGATCCTCACCTTTCTGCTCCCCAAGCTCCATTTCTCCTTCCTGGGCAGGAACCTCTAGGCTTCCCAGAGACTCCTTGTCATCTGTTGTATCAGGCAGAGTGTAGGAGGAGGTACAGCCTGGGTCCTCCTCTAGCACATCACAGGCAGTTCTCCTCCTCTCCGGGCTGAGAGGATGTCCATAAATCAGGTACCAGAGGAAGAGGTGAGCCATCTTTAAGCGCGGCATTTTGGGGAGGAAGCCCAGAGAGCGTCCAAGGCCTGGCACTGAAAAGAAGCATCTCTTTCCCTTCAGAAAGCCACAAACAGGTGGCTGCTGTGTCTCAAATTGCAGTGCCTAACCCACTTCCACTAAACCAAAGCAGAGCAGCAGAGGTCTCCTGTTACCTGTAACGGGATGATAGCTGAATTTGGCAATGCACACCTTCTCTCCAGCTGTTTCGCTTTGGCAGGGAAAAGAGCAATCTTTCCTTTCGCTCAGGGTAGTCTCAGCTCCAGACTCCTGCCTTTTTGGGTCCTGAGACATTGACGTCTGCTGAACTTTAATTCTGAAAATTAGGGAGAAAAAGAGAAGTAAAATCTTGGCTTCAGGAATCTGTGAATTGTTGCCTGGCAAGAAATTCCACTCCCTTCACTGAACTGCAAGGTCAATGCAGCTCTTGCAGCCCAATTCCCACCTATTCTCAAATCAGAAAGGGGCAGTTGGCCTGGCAAGTAGCTGTTGAAGAGCACTGCAAAGCGGAGGAGTCTCAACATCTCTGCAAGCAAAGTCAGATTTGCAACTGAAATGCAGGATGGCACATCCTTGGAGAGAAGACCACTCTATCAGGACAGGAGTTGATGATAGACTTTCTGAACCAGCAGAACCTCTGAACTCCCCCCCTCCACTTCTCTTGGGCATCTGGATGTTCTCAGGAGGTCTGCAATTCTACAAACCAGCTTCTGGCAGTAGCGCCACCCATCTGCGTGACCTTCTGAAACCTGCCTGTTCACAGTACTTGAATTGGAGATTCGGAAACGCACTTGCTCAATGGCACTTTTCACCAGCGGGTCACTAGGAGTCACAGAAGGATCAACAACAAATTCAACCTGTCAAGGAAAGGAATCCAGAGGACACGTACTAATGAGGAGCTGCCCCAAAGGCTGTGCAAAGAGGAAGACACAAGCAGTGGTGTTCCCTGATTGTTCCCCTGAGGATGTAGAAATGCCTCCTAGCTGCAGCAAAGCCTCGGATACATTCTGCAGAGACACCCCAAACATCTGTAAGCTAAGCAAGGGTGGGTTAAGGCTACAGTGAGGCAGGAGTCCATCAATTCAAGTGTGCAGTGATGCACCTGGCAATGCTCCCTCGGGAGAGCATGCTGCCCCACAAAAGTCATGTGGAATGCTTCCTCATTCCAAGTCAAACTGTTTATTTAAACATTTATATGCTGTTTCCCCTTTAAAAAAAAACTGAAGCACTTGACTTTTGGGGGAGCTGACAGCAGCAGAGACTGGATCTGTTGGCTGACCCGTGCAGACACTCCCTCTTTCCCCTGAATTCAGTGGTTTGGAAAAACTATCACTTCTGAGGCTCCTCTACAAGGGGAAAATTAACCCGTTGGGAAAAAGAGCAGGTCCTTTCTTGAGCTCTTATTTCTCCTACTACAGAAGATTCTCCCCCAGCTTTTCAGAAAGGGATTGCTACCTTTCGGCTGATCCCATCCTGGATAACAGTAGTGCGGTAAAGGCGCAGAAGGCCTTCCTGGGAGAGCTTCTGGACTAAGCGAACAATAGATTTCTTGCAGCACCTGGTGGCGACCCCTTCTTGCTTCTCCTGATCCATGATCATTTTCTGAAGCCTGAAAGAAGACAGATCACCTGAGGATTCCTTTCTGCAATGGCAGAAGGGGAGGCGGAATCACCACGGACGCTAGGTTGAGCCCCACATAAGCAGCTCCTCCACTCGAGGTAGCTTATGAGGACCTGGAAGAAAAGGGATGTGAGACAAAAAACAAGCTCGGGAGCACCTGCCAAGCTCTTCTGCCACCTGGCCCTGCTGGCTCTGCCACTCTGACTTACCCAAACAAACTCTCAATCAAGCGCAGGTTTCGGACAGCCTCAATTATGAGGTTCCGACGTTTCAGTAGACGGTAGGTCTCATGGGATCGCTCTACCAGAGATGTTTGCGAGCTCTTCTCTTTTCTCTTTTCGTCACAGCTCTTCTAGTACAGAGTCAGAAAACTATATGTAAGAATGTCTGGTAAAAAGCTGATGAATTCAACCAAGTCCCGTCTTCAGGAGGGGGAAACCAGAGTGGGAGCCCATGAGGGTACTACAAGCCACTGAGAAAGCTTCCCTGGAAAATGACTGCAGCACAAAAGGGAGCACGAACAGGATTCTGTGGAGGGCTGTTCCCAGGCAACTGAGCAGGAAAGCTGACCTGGCCCTGGGACAGACAAGAGCCCTCCCCCAACCCTGGACCGGGCCAAGGTCTGCTGAGGCTCGGGCTGCCTGTGCCGGGAGGCCAGAGGAGGAATTCTGAGTAGCTCCCTCCAGGGGCCTGTCTTCACTGCCTAAGCGATGGGCTGAAGGGACACCTGTCACCAGCGTGCAAGGCATAAGCCTCAGATTCTTACTTTGGGCGTTCCAGGGCGGACTTCTTCGACCACCGCTGCATCGCCAGAGTCAGCTTTGAAATGGGCACAGTTTGAGAGGCTGGTTTCCGACCTTGGCCAGTCCAAAGCAGAATCCCTGCCTTCCAAGTGTTCAAGAGGGAGCAAAGACGACCTCTTCTTCCGAGCTGGTTTGAGAAGAAACACACCCTGAGCGGCCTCCCCAGGCAGCTCCCACAGAGCTTTGCTACATCCAAGAGAACAGGAAGGGGGCTCTCCAAGCATCCTCTTTGCTGAGCTGCTACAAGGGGCTGGATCCAAAGAAATCGAGTCCTGGATGAACAATCTGCCATTGGGTGCTGGTTAATCCTTTCACTTTAATACAGAGAGCCAGTCTGGTGTCGTGGTGAAGGTGCTGGCCTAGAAACCGGGAGATGGGGAGTTCTAGTCCCACCTTAGGCATGAAAGCCAGCTGGGTGATTTTCCGCCAGCCACGCTCTCTCAGCCCAGCCCACCTCACAGGGTGGTTGTTGTGGGGAAAATAGGAGGAGGCGGGAATATTAGGTATGTTCGCTACCTTGAGTTGACCAAAATATTAAAAAGTGCTCTGAACAAATGTTCAGAGAGTGCTCTGAGACCTCTCTCATGAACTCATCTCAATTAATACCCCATTTCAAGGGTCTGGCAACTTCTCCAGTGACCCAAATTCGGTTTTGACCCAACACAGAAGGCTTAGATTGCTTGTGTAAGAAGGGCAGAAACGGGGTCCTGGCACAAGCTGATATCACAAAGGTAAAACATGGCCAGGGATAGCTTAGGGGAAAAGAAGAGGTTTGGGAAAGATTTGGGTTTTCCTAGGGAGAATGAAACATTTCTGACCCCCCAATACTTTTGGTGACCCTGGGCAAAGTGCCAATGCCAATTCTGTACCTTTCTTATTTGCTGACTGGCAAAGGCCACCTCCTCCATCAAAATCGAGCTGTGGCAGGGCCTGTGTATTACCCTTCAGCCTTGCACCATCTTTCCCTTCCTCCTCCAGTTCCAAGAGTACGGCCTCGTTGTCCTCCTCCACTTCCTTCTTCTCTGCTGACGAGAGCCCTTCTCCAGGCAAAGTGTCATCATGCGCAAAAGCCATGCTGGCCTGAGCCAGCTCCTCACTCCGAGCCTTCTCCCGCTCAAACTGCTGGCTCAGGTCACTCTGTTCTGCGTACGTGCATGCAATGTATTTGGTTGTCCGCTGCCTCCCCTCATCCTCCATGAATCCCTAAGCAAAGATCACAATAATCACCTCTGCCTTGTTCTCAAGGCTCTCAAAATGTCAGGTGCTCTCTGGGAAACAGGGCAAAGCAGGTGGACAATCCTTCCCCCAGTTTTAACTGACTGCAGCACAGGAAGGTGGCCTACGGAGCATTACCTTGATCACTTTGTATCTCTCCAACAAGCGACACAGCATCCGGGCTTCCAGCTTTCCCACGTTCATAGCAGCTCGAAGTTCTGCCTGAGAAATACCTTTGGTCCCCCAGCTTTCAACTATGAGGCAGAGAAAGTGGGAATGGATGAAGTTGAAAGAGGACACTGAACACTAAGTCCCAGCATAAGCAGCAAGAGTTGGGTCTGAAGCAGCATCAACTAAGCCCACCTTGCTCACCTGGAGAAAAAGGGAACAATGTTCCAGACCTAAGCCATGCTGGACTCAGTAGAGAGTCTGTCCTCTCCCAGAAAAGCCCAGGGGCATCTGAGCATCAGGTACACCTTCACCTACTGGTCTAACTCCCTTTAGCTGTTCCTGAAGGTAGGCTGGGCTTTGGTCATGGCCAGGACTGTCCACCTGAGCATCAGCCTTGGCTCTGCCAAAGGAGACTGCCAGGCTCTTAAGCACTCAATGGCATTGCAGAGGAAAGTATGGCTCCTGAAGCTCAGAAGAAACCCAGAGTGGTGGGCTGGTAAGTCCTGCTCAGAACACTCTCTGTGGGAGTCAAGAGATCTAGGCACTCATGTGGCAAAATTTCTCCCACAATCCCATTTGATGTCTGGGGTTAAACATTCCTGACCCTATTTCAGCTAGAAAGAAGAACCCATGGCTAATTCAGGGGATGGAACTGAAACAACCCTGGAAACAGAGTTGGAGGTAATGAGGGTCAAACTCACGTCATGGGTTTGACTCCCCACATGGTCATGAACCTTATCGGACAAGCAGAGAAGTTGTTATGTTGTTAATGTTATATTATTGTGAAATTACAGTCGTGTGCTGCCAAGAACTGGGTGGCTTATAAACCCAATAAACAAACAAATAAATAAGAAACTGTTCCATTTTGAAAATTCAGAATCCAAAATGACTTGCGCTGGAAAACTAAGCAAGACTAGATTTCATTGCTGCTGGCGGATTAGCACTGGCTTGTCCCTCGGCCACACAGTGACCAAACCAGCTGCTTCTACCCTGCAACCAAGATGGCTTCAGCTGAAGGGCACAGAAAAAGCAATGCAGACATCCTGCCCAGCCAAACTGCAATACCCACTCAGCTCATATGCTTGTCCCAGCATGTCCTTTTCATATACAACGTCCACAGGCTGCACGGTTTTGGTGATAATTTCTTCATCATCATCATCGTGGAAGTCAGCCACCTTCTTCTGATATTCCTTCACTAGCTTTAAACAACGAACCATGACGTGAGTTCCTGGGAATGAACAAACACAGAAGGTGTCACGTCAACAATAATTGAGTCCCTCAAAGATAATTCACACCCCACTGGATTAAGAATGGCTGAAGATAGTCTGCATAGTCTCCCCTAATTCAAGTACTGATGACACCGTATTGAAGCCCATGTTAATTCTTGCTAGATGGGGCTTGCCAGCAGAAGATCCACCCCCACCTTCAGCATCATGGCAGTCCTAAGACTCTGCTTCCACACCACTCGCTTGTTCTCTTTCTGTGCATCAGAAACTACAAGCACCTCTCAAAGGCACTGATGAGCCAGCTCACTGCCAAAGAGGCAATGGTGGGGTGGGGGTGGGAGGTGGGGAAGACGGCCAAAAGAAATCCTGTCCATGTATTTCCTTCAACCCTATAATTGCTTTAAAATCTGGGCATGCTGCCCCCCCCGGCAGATCTGAATCCTCAGGAAAACCGCAGGACTGTACCATGGGCCCCTAATCCCCCTTTTTCCTGGACTGCCCCAAATGACTTTCCCCTTGCCCCATGCTTACCCTTCTTTGTCCTGAAAGGCCTCCCAACAGAGCATACATCCTGCAGTGGAACAGAGACCACCTTGCCCAAGTTGGCATTCAGCATGTACTGGTAGAGGCGCTTAAAGGTTTTTTCACAGAGACCCTGCACAGCAGCAAGACAAGGAGGGTATTTCTGTCTAACTCTTAGCAAATATATATTTTTCCCAGTCAGCCAAGGTTTTCCCCCTGACCATTTTTCTACTGATTTCCTATGGTTATCAGCAACTCAAGGAGTAGATTCAGTATCAGTTAACTAAGACATGTTCAAAATATAATGTTTCCACATCCATGCATTTTGGAGCAAAGTAAATGAAACATTAATGTTATTTTTGCATTCTTGATCTGTTTTTGATTTATACCATCTCTCTCTCTCACCATTCCAATGAAAATAATTTTAAATTATTGTTGTTGTTTAGTCGTTAAGTCGTGTCCGACTCTTCGTGACCCCATGAACCATAAATTATTAAATTATTACCAACATTCTAAAACATCTCTCCAGGTATTATTTTATTATAACACTGCATTAATAACAGTTTAATCAAAAGCAAGGCAGAATGTTTTCTGTGGGGCTCCTCAAGCAAAGAGATTTCCTGCTTTGAGGAGATCCTGCTCTTCATGCCAACAAAAATGTGGAACCAGCCCCCAGAGCTCTGGAAATACTCCCATACCCCATCAGCCAGGGCTTACTGGCAAACATGAGCTCTGGTCCATCCATATATGGAAGGAGCCAATAAAGAAATGAGGACACACCTGAACATACTCAGTATGAAGGATGATGCCCCACCACCACCACCACACCACACATACACACACACACTCTCTCCACCAGTGTCTGTTCAGAGCTTGATAAAAGTTCACACAACAGTTTGGAAAGCAGCCACCTACACATTCCTCAGTTATCCAGGAAGAGAGCAGCAAACTTGCCAGTTCACCAGAAAGAACTGAAAAGCTTCTGCTCTAACAGACTAAAAGATACACTGGGTTCTAAAATAAAGGAACCCGGTTGCTAGGATACCGATAACCTTATCCTTTCAATAAACCGTATTAAAGATGGAAACCTTGCTTTCGGTTGAGTCGGCTACCAAGTGCCTGGCAACCAGCAAGGATTCAACAACTGCTAGACCCCTCCAGATAGGCTTGGAATTCTTTCGTGCCCCTTGTGTCCAACGTTTGGAGCAGGATAGAAGATTTTGGAAAGGGATGGAAAGGGGACAAACACACATGCAGAATCCTGGGCAGGGAGCCTGTACAGAGATAAAATAAGGGAGCTCTCAGAGATCCAATAGCCCAACTTCTGGCTCAGCTTTGCTAGAGCTGGAGCAAATCTCCAGGATTTGATGTGGTCTCAAAGGCAGACATCCCTAATGCTTCTGAGGCTCTGACGAACGGCACCAGATCAGAAAATTCTACCCACTGAAGGGAGCAGATGCTTCCAACAGAAGCACAAGCATCAAGCAGAAGATACACACAGAGACCGTCTTTGATTTCCAATGTCCTTGAGTGTGGGAAGCAGCAGTTAGAATCTCACCAATTCCTCCTTTATGTTGCCCAGTGTTTCCATCTGACCTGGCCGGCTGCTCAGCATGCCAGAGAGTTTCTCCATAAGAATATCGTATTTGCTCCTCCTAAAACCCAAGAGGGAACAGTGAGCAAACCCTGTACTGCCACTGTCTTGTCTACCCTCATCAGGAAAGTCACACCTTGCAGAAGCTGATCATTGCCAAGAGTCATGGCCCCCTGCTAATTATTATCATCAAGGCCTCTCTGAGACTCTAAGAAGCAAATGTCTGTAATGGAACCGAGGCCTCCTTTTTCTTGAAGAGACCTTCCTCAGGCTGCAGAGACATAAGTTATGTCTCTCAGTCAGTCAGTCAGTCAGTCACTAGAGGTATTTTCTTACAGAGAATCATGTACAGCAATATCAGTTTTTTTGTTATGTTAAAATGCATGCATTACCTGTTATGTCACTCCAATGTTATATGTAGTATTGTGTTTCTGTTGTTGTCTATAATTGTACTTTTTTAAATGCATTCTCCTCTCACAAATCCAAAACATTTTGTGGAACCATCAGATATGAAATTTTATTTTGAAGAACTAGAGACTCACAAAAAAACATGTGTTTTTCAAGATCTCCTTGCATATGCTCAGAGGCAATTGATTGTAAGAAAATATTTGCCTTCAGTCACGAGCACTCAGTTATACCATTTCCATAGCATTTTCTTTAAAAGACGATGTTGTTGTTCTAGGACTGTAAAACTAATATACATGTTTTGCAAAGCTGTATTTTTGGAATGAATGAATGCAGCTATAAAAACTGCACTTAAAAGCTGTGCCACAATGAAAAGCAAAATTGGGCAATACCTAAATAATGTACAGTATTGGCTGCTTTGCAAAGTTTGGCGAGCATGGTTATAGCACATATGAAATTCTTTTGTATTTCCCATGCACTTAGGAATTGGAAGCCAAGGAGAAGATATCACTACAAATGTAATTTGTTGTTTGTTTATTTTGGTGCAACTATAGCATGATGATTTAAAATGCTAATTATCTTTGTTGTCTGTTTTCTATTTGATTGTTTTTCCAGAGTTCATCATGAAGGTATTTTAGTATTTTGCTTTTGGAGGCTGGGGGGAAGATTGAATTTTTTTTTGGGGGGGGGGAACTGTACTGCAGTAATATATAGGTTTAAATATAAACAATTATTGGACATACCCATACATGTACAAGGAGAGATTCCCATGTTAGTATATCTATTAAACCCTGTTTTTATGAAATAATGACAGTTAAAGGAAGAATATCTCCAAAATGTAGACGAAATGACAACTCAGACCAAAAAGGCAAATCAAATGCTGAAAGAGGTAAAACCTGATATTAAGATTAGAGACAGAGTGGGAATAATGAAATTTGGGACTTTCGAACATACTCAAGGGCCTGAGAGGAGCACAAATGAAACCCCCCAGCTCACTTCCAGTGTGAATTTGCCAGGTGCATACCTGTCAGTATGGAAGCGGGTGAGAAGCAGAAGAATGGAGTGCTGTTGGATCCCTGTAGGCAACCTAATCACGTGGGACTGCATTGAGATCAGGCCATTTCGTTTCAGCACTTTTCGATGATAGTGAAACTTTCCAGCATCCACCCTATGAAAGAGGAACCATTTCCATAGTGCTTTAGGCATGCAGATAGCACAGCAGCTAAAAAGAAGCCAACCCCCCCAAGGCTTTATAACAAAAGCTGGAACACGGCAAACAAGAACCGACATCTCTGTATCAATTAAGTTTCTAAAGCAAGTCTATATCTTAAGGTGAAAATTGTTAAGCCGACAAAGGTGGTAGTCCCTTGCCTTAAAAACTCTGCACCTACAATGAAATTGAAGCTTGGTTCAGAGCAAGGGAATTCCCTGGGGTAAGGTTCCCCCATTATTGTAGCAGTGTCTTAGACCTCCCTCCTAAGAGAAGCAGCCTCCAGCCTGACAGAGAAGTTGCAGTCATGATTGGCCTATAAAATATTTTAATAACAAAGCAGGTCAAGACGGTACTTACTTTAGTCCCTAAGAAAAACAGCTCTCCACATCTGTGGGGATATCTACCCACAACACCTTCCTTTCTGGCACTACGGCATCAGAGTTAGCTTAGAATAAACCAGCGCTTGGACTTACTTAAAAGCTGCACTGAGGTCTTTTTGGAGCTCTCCTTGCCAGCGAGCTCGTCCTAATCGCTCCAAAATGCAGTAGGAGAAGTCAGGAAGCTTTAAATCTGGATCCCCTTCCCAACCTATTAGTGCCCTGTGGCGCAACACCTGGGAAGCAACAATGACCAGCCTCTCTCCCCAACTGCAAAGTAAGAAGAGAAATAGTCATTTCCAGGAGTCTCAAAAGAAAGATAGCACTTTCTGTGGTCCAGCAATATTGCCACCAGCCTCTTGGAATTGTAGGTGGACGATTTCAAATTGAATCACACAACACAATGACAATTCCTCCCACAGTCCACCAGTAAATGACCAATTGTTGTTTCTCTTCTGGTGATCACTTTTAAAGACCTTTGTGGCTATCTGAAGAACCACTTATCTTCAGCTGTCTATGCCCATCCAATTCAATCCAGCTGGGTGGATAAGCTTCAGGCCCCGTAAATTAAAGCATACAATCTGGTGGCACCCAGGAGGCATGCCTATTCTGCACCAATTCCTGCCCTCTGGAATGAACTCCCCCCAGAGATACATGTGGCTCGCCCCCATGTCATTTAGGAAATCATTAAAGACCTGGTTGTTCTCTTGCGTGGGAGGCCCTTAAATTAAATTAAATTAAATTAAATTAAATATTAAATTAATAAAAATAACAAAAGGAAAGATTGTACTGCCACCTCTCCCTTCAGCAAAATCCTATCCTTAATAGCCCCTGCTTCCTAAATCAAATTCAAATTCTGATGGCCACAGCAGCCTTAGGCGTGGGTACCAGAATCTAACTCTCCCTTGCCTGCAAAATGCTGGCATGTTTACCTGCTAGTCACACTTTCACAATAGAGTTACAGGAAGAAGTGCCAGGGACTGCTTACATATTTATTAAGTTCCCTACCTCAGCATCAAACTGAATGATCAAGGGAACTAATGTAATCAACAGTAATGCAAATAGAAATATTACACATGGTTCCCACACTCTTCTTTTTTTTAAATAAACTACAATTGGCAATAAAACCTAGACAGGATAAGCAAATAAAGCGGACCCACACGAATACACCCATCAGCCTTTCACAGGAAATAAACTTGACCCAAATGAACTCGAACTGAGGAAGGACCTCCTCTGTGTGGAAGTGGACCACTATAACCTCTGCTGTTGTCCTAACTGGGAATCGTCTCCCCTCCTCACACTGCTGCACAATCAAAGGTTACTCACTTCTCATAAGCCTCCGTGTACGTGCAACAGGGAAGCATGTCCTTCGTCCTGATCTGATCCGTAACGTCCAGCCTCTCTTTCAAATATTGGCACGAGCCCTGCACGCCTTCGCTGTCATCCAAAAGCATATGCACTGGGTAAATGTCGCCTAACGGAACGGGATCCCGCTTGGTCTCTAGAATTCCTGTCTCACGATCAATTTCTTCGTATCTGCAATGAGAATAAAGTCTTTGCCGCGAAACTACCTGCGACCCGCGGTTCGCCCCGGCCGTTGGGACGGGAAAACCGGAGCAACGAGGCGCGCGTTCAGCACACACGAGCCCCCCCACCGACCCCCGGCCCTGCAACGCCCGGAATCCCCACCCGCCGCAGCCCCAGCGCCCCAGGCCAGGCCTCACCGGTCGAAGAGGAGCAGCGGCGAGCGCGGCTGCGGCAGCAGGTAGAAGCGGAGCTCGGTGTGCGCGGCCAGCGTGGCCCACAGCAGCTGCCGGGAGCCCGGCTCCAGCGGCAGCGGGAAGGGCGGGACGCGGCCCGCCAGCCGGTCCCAAAGCGCGCCGGGGGTGACCCCGTCCAGCCCCTCCAGGGCCACCTCGTCCAGGGCGGCCCACAGCGCCTCCATGGCCCGCCGGACGCGCGCTGGGCGGCGCGCAGGAAGTGACGCCCTCGGTCCGCGCCGCCCGAGCCGCCGCGGTAACCACGGCAACGGCCCAACAGGCGGCGGCGGCGCGGCGGCGGCGGGCCTGGCGTGGAGGCACTTCGCCGCGCCTGGCTGGGCCCCAGAGGCCCGGTTGGGGGCGTGGAGGGAGCGGCGGCGCCGGCGGCCAGCAGTTCTCGCGGAGGCCCAGGCGCCCCGCCGCCTGCCTCGTCGGAGGGCCGCGGGAGGGAGGCCCCGAGGGAGGCGGGCGCGCGTAACCGAAGGACATGGTGACCGACTTCGATGAGAAGCACGACGAGCACTTGGTGCTGCTGCAGCAGAGAAACAGGTAGGCCGCCTGCCGGGAGGGCCCGGTGGCCGGAGGGGGAAGCACCGCCCGCCAGCCAGCCAGGAAGGAAAAGGGACGTGTTTTCGGTTCCAGGATCCTGAAGGCGCTCGCAAGGAAGGATCCCATACAGATCAGGCTGAAGCAGCTGGAAGAGGGCTTTACTCTGTACGTGAACGGCGCCCACTCGGAAGCGAGCCACTGCCGCGGCCGCAAGGTCAGCCCTCCGGCCCTTCTCGGGAGCGGCGCGCGAACCGCCAGGGCGAACCGTGAGTCCCTTCCCCGCCGCTGCCCTCGAGAGGAGTCACTTTGCCCCGGTGCTTCTCATCGGCAAGGGCGACAAGCTCACCCAGCAGACTGGCCTCGTGTGCGGTTGAGCTGCGTCTGTTCTGGAATTATTTTAACGTGAAAAGCTGAAGTTTAATAAATAAGGAATTTGAGACAATGATCTTTAAAAAATATTAACCAAGCAAATGGGAATCTGCTTTACATGGCTGTGCTTTGGGTAATTTCCTGAACAGGCATTGCATTCGTCTACAAAAACAACAAATAGTTTTGAGATAGTTTCCTTGAAATGCATGAAGTCTCATCCTGAGATTGAAGTATATAAATCCTCTGTGTAGGATATACAGTATACAACCACTCTTGTTTAGATCGAGGAACTGCACACAGAGGCTAAAGGAAAAGGAAGTTCAGAAAGGACAGAGGTACCTGACCAACAGAACACATATAATCACAGGATTGCAGCGTATCTTAATCAGAAACAGAGGCTTGGAGAAAAATATTTGAAAATGTTGGAACTATATTTGTTTTATTTTACCGAGTACAGAGGACAGATGGGTTTATTATTTATGCAAGACCTGAAATAAGCCAAGAATTGATAAGTGTCCCCATTTAGGTGAATTTTTCCTCCTCTTTCACTTGCAGTAAGTCCCGCAGACTTTACTCGGCTTGTTTTAGTTTCCATTTTCAGTCACATGGGGTTCCTGGTAGTAGTATCATCTGTGTGAATTGTGAAAGTTGGCATATACTGTCAGGCCATTGACCAAGGTTGTGCCTTTTTTCCTCTGTGACAGCTACCACAGGTCTCCTGTCTTGGAAGAGGGCTTAGGAGATAGGAGGAAGAACCAGCAGAATAATTGCTGTCATTTAGCTATTATATGTACTGTAATCAGGGGGCTGGTAACATAGCACAGCATACACAGCATACAACCCAAAATGTCTATGCTGAAGTTCAAAGGATTAATGCCCATCCTGGCAGAGCATCAGGGCCGAGCCTATTCCACATATGTTATCTTGACTTTGGGATAAGCAGTGAGCTATGCAGATTATAAATGATTTTAAACAATTCAAGGTGACTGAGTAGCTCCAGAAGCTCTCTTTAAATGGGGTGAATGGTCAGTCAAGGGGCACAACGTTTAAATAAGGCTGCATATTGGAGCAAAAGGTCCAACACAGAGACTGCTGGAGGTTAAGCAGCTGTCATTTCACAGAAAAAAAACCCTGGGGGTTCTAATAAATAGTGGAGAGCTTAATGAAGAAATTGAGTCAGTATGCGGCAGCCGTGAAAAAACATTCTGTGTAAGGAAATGTAATGCCTTTATACAAATTATGGTATGTTTGCACCTGGAATAATATGTAGCATTCCGGTTGACACATTTGATAGCATACAGAAGCTTGCCCCAAAGTGGATGTTTATCAACCAGAGTCTGTGATTGGGGCAGCATACAAATCATGCTAATAAACAAATTCAGTTTGCTATGCAGAGTGTCTAGACTTTGACCTCTTCTCCTCATACTGCTCTGACTACCCCCTGCTTCCTTCCAGATGTGAGTACCAGAGACCTGTTAAAACAAGGAGAGCAGCAAGAAAGGAGCACCCAAAGTGCACCCAGTAAAATCCAACGCCGGGAATGGCTCCAGGTATGAAAAAGAGGAGGGAGTGTGTCTTTTGTGCATTGTAGTAGTATTGGTTTCCAGTACTTTTTAAACAAACTTTAAACAAAGCTGGATAAGGCCTGGAGAGCGGGATTGGAAAGCCAACTTCTGATCATAGAGGGTGCTCCCTGTAGCCGTGTTATTACAAGGTTCCATCCCTTTCTACTGAGAGAGGGATAACGCTCTGTTCCCTGTCATCAGCTGAGTTCAGTAATCAGTCTCAAGTACTAGCTGAGCTGCATTTTAATGCTTTAGTGTATATCAGTGAGCAGTGGGGACAGAGTCTTAATTTAATCACCAAGTGATGCACAGTGCTACCAGATACTGCAGAGGGGTTTTGAGGAATGTTTAGGCAATGCATTAAAACAGACATGAGGCTGTTGTATGCTCTAGAGCATGTCCGTTAATGGGGTGTGAATATCATGTGTCATTAGGCTTATTATGTACATTGACTAAGTTATGGGTTGTACCTGAATCTGACCTCTCTTTTGAAGCAGCATTTATCTATAGGCACTATGTTTTCAGTGTAAGAACAGCTGTTTGAGGTCGGTAAGGCTATTGGGCTTCATTCCCCCAGTGAGTTTCTTGGGTTGGGGAAATTTTAAAGCTTGTTCTTTTCAATTAGAACCTGACATTGTAGTGTGTAAAAGCCCACTGGCTTTGCATGTTAAATTTTATATATAAACATACATTTATAAGTGTGTCTCTTCTCTTAGACCTCTCAGTGGCCTTTGATACCATTAGTCATGGTCTCCTGGGCTGCTTCTGAGGGTTGGTTGGACGTAGTATTCACGAAGTTGCTGAGAATGGTCATTCATCAATGCAGGCTGAGGTATCATCAATACTCTGATAATACTCAGATATACATTGCTAACCTGGGCTGAACTGGAGATGCAATGGAAGTCCTGACCTACTTACTACCTGGGGGCTATGAGGGGCTAGATGGGAAGGACAAGAAAGAGCAACTATTTGTCTGAAAACCATCTGGCTGCTTTGTCAGCTCTGGTTTTAACCCTGAACAGAGTGATACTGCTCCCCCCAAAGAAGCAGGACTGTAACTAGAGCATCCTCCTGCATCCACAGTTGCTGCTTGAGCAACAGGTGGAGGATGTGGCCAAGCGGGCCTTTGTCCTGCTTCAGCTGCTGCCCCAGTTGCAGTGCTTCTTGAATCAGGAAGCCCTTAGAACTGTGACTCAATCCCTCATTGCATTGTGCTTAGACTACTCAATGTGCTGTATGTGGGGCTGCTCTTGAAGCTGCTGTTGGTCCAAAATGTAGCACCTTGCCTACGTGGGGTAATGGCCATCAGAGCCATCTAACACTAGTCTGCGGGCATGCATTGGCTCCCAGTAGTTTCTGAGTATAATTCAAAGTGTTACTTTTACAACCTGGTTCCCAGATATCTTCAGAATCGTGTCTTTCAAGCAGATCTGACCTGTCGGGTCCACTCATCTTAAGCAGGGATCTTGAGGATACCCCCCATCCATAGTGAGGTCTAGGTTGGCAGGCCAAGAGACTGTTTTTCTGTTGCCAATCTATCCCTCTAGAACAGGTTGACTTGACAGTTCAGATGGTGCCTTCTCTTGGTATTCAGGAAGGCAGCTAAGACAGAGCTATTTCACAGAGCTTTTCATCTGTAATAACTGTTCCTTGCACCATGGGTGCCAGGGTGGGTGAATGGTTCAGTTTGATGTATTTGTTTTATGGATATTAGGATTTTGATGTTGTAAACTGCCAGGAATCTTTTCGGATTACAGCAGCATACAACAAATGTAAATAAATGAAGTGATGTGTCAAGCATACAACAGTCTTCAGTTTGTTAATAGGGCATTGTAAGACCCACAGGGATAAATATCCAATCACAGACAAAGACATAAAAGAGAGAAGCACTGAGAATAAATGTCTGTTGGGAGAGATAAAGGTGATCCCAAAACAAAAACGAGGGCAGTTGCAGAGTCAGTCTGGATCAGCTCTGATCCTGGCTTGTGTGATGGCTACAGCAGGTTCTTTAGTTCTAAAAGCAATTCCTCAAGGGAGTAATATTTATATTCCCACTCTGATTTTTCTTAATCTTCCAGAAAGCTGTGCAGATCAAGACAGAAACTGGATCTAGGCTCTACATTGCCCCCCCTTCTGAGTATTCTGAGGATTTTGAATCTGATGAAAGTTTAGATCTCCAGACAACTGACTGTGAAGAGAATGGTACTTCCCAGGTAAATAGATCTGCTGTCTGATCAAATGCATCATATTATTAAAGATGAATCACAAGCATAGGCATTTGGAAACCAATTCTTCCCTTCCTTCTCGAAAGGGGAAAAATAAACTTGCTTCTCATTGCTTCCAAAGGCCATGTCATAAAGATATTGCAGAAGGATATCAAGGGAATCTTGCAAATCAGACCAAAGGTATATTTTCTCCAGCATCTGGCTCTCCAGCCCAACAGTTGGCATCCAGATGCAGCCTGGTTCTCATCTGGGAGGGTTTAGCTAGCCATCATGGATAACAGCCTTCAGCAGCCTCCCTGTTCTGTTCAAGCTGGCAGCCACTGCCACATCTTTCATATCTTACCCATGCAGGGCATCTTTGGGTTCTAATGTTCCAAGAAGAGAAAACCACCTCTTTTCAACGGTCCTCATCATACAGATTTTGCATCATTTTCCCCTGCCCAGCTGATTCTCCTTTCTTTCCTAAACCAGAGACCCCCAAGAGTACAGTGTTTCTTCATAGGGGAGTTTCTCCAGTCCTCAGTTATTTAGGTTTGAAAATGTGCAGAAAGGAGCAACAAAAAAGATCTCTCAGTCTAACTGAGGACTAGCTTGAGAAGAGGTCTGAAGTGTGTCTGGGAACCAGGTGGGGAAATTTTTCTGCAGCAGGACTTCTGCTCTGTGGAGGACATGTTGTGCAGTGAAGCAGCTGTTTCTTGTGCTGTAATAATCCATGCTCTTACAATGCTTGGAGTCATGTTGGTTGACTTTTGGACTTTGATTATAGCATCATCCAGGGATTAAACAATAAGGGAACTTAAATCTCATCACTCTGTTTTCGGCTAAGTAATCTTAACTTTCACTAGTTACAGTAGTTAGGTGCCATTAAGTTGAGCCCAACTTCTGGGGATCGCATGGACAAAGGTCTTCCATCTTGACCTGTCACTGGTGATAATGTGTAGCTCTACTCCCTTGATCTTGTCCACCCACCCTATCCATTGATTTCCCTTTCTTTGATTCTTAAGCTTGCCAATAGTATAGAAATCGTATTGAAACCCTTTCCCTCCCCACTTCCCCGTGTATTTCTGTGGAGTCTTTTGTTGCTCCCTCTGAAGCATCAGCTGGTTTGACTCGATGCTGCATGCTGCACACAGTGTCCATGAAGAAGGCCAAGGAGGTGGGCCCATTTTCTTGCCTTCCCTCCAGAGAGTCTAGGGACCCTCAGTTCATCATGTGGATTGTTTCCCTGATGCTTTTGGCAGCATCCCATCCTTTCTCCTGAGGATACATCCATTTTTTTCTCACTAGTTTTGTGCTGGTGCAGAGAGTAAGGAAGATGACAGAAATAGGCAAGAACTGTTATCTAGGCAAAGGGCTGAAGCAGATGCCTGATTCTATGTGTTTTGGCATCCTTTTCTGGCACCAGGAGACCTGTAATAAAAGTCTCTCAGTTTTCACGCTTAGGAAGAAAAGAGAATATAAACTTCTCCTAAAGCACAAGGAAGCATATCTAACAACTCTTTGGCACTCACTCCTCTAAAGACACAGCATTATTCTGTAAAGTGGTAAATGCCAATTTGGGCAAAAATAAGAACACCCTAGAGGCTAGAGTGTCCAAAGAGAAATGGGAGAACCATTATACTAATTTGTTTGACTCCTACTCTATTCCTGTTAATTCTCCAATTAATCTAAATTTCAGTGACATTCCAGCCTGACCCCCTGTCACTCTAAAGGAAATCCTGGCTTTGCCATGAGGCAAAGCCCCAGAAGAAGACTATATCCCTGGTGATTTATTATTAGCTAATATCATTTGGTGGAAGCCTATTTTGGTTAAACTGTTTAATAACATTAATTCCACTGGCTAACTTCCCCAGGGCTGGAATACAAGCATAGTGATCCCAACATACAAAAAAGGCAATCATAGCTACCCAGAGCCTGATTAACATCACAGCCAAAATTTATGCAAAACATCTAGCTAATCAATTAGGGGACTGGGATAACAATGTGCTTGCAGAGGAACAGGCAGTGTTTAGAGCAGGATACTCAACAACTGATCATGGTTTTGAAATAGAAAAAAAATGGTGAGTTCTGTTTCACAGCCTCAGGGCTCCCCCAAATGCTGTTTTCAGTGACTTTTTCTTCTTTGGTCCAGAATTGGGGCTAAGCATGAGCAACAAGGATCAAAAGGGAGGATTTCTTAGCACAGGTGATGCGAAGAGGCCCAAAGGCTCTGTAGTTTCTCTTGATGGATGCTGAACAGGCAGCAACCCCAACCCTGAGAAAGGAGTGAATGCAAAGCTTGACTCTCTGTGGACAGCAGCTTTTCATAGATGTGTCTAGAGTCAACCAGAGGAGGAAGGTGGAGGGAGAATATCTTTCTGCCAAGTCATTTTCTGCTGTTCTTTTATCATACAACTTAAGCATGCATTTAAAAAAAAAAAGTATATATGAGATTGCAACCAAACTATTTGATAACTGTGGGCTTTTTTCTCAGTTCATTTGGTAGTTGGTGATAATTTGAAGTAATTATGAATGCAAATGTCACCCATTTATATTTAAATCCAGACTATTTTTTAAGATTTTTTTTAATCCCACCTTTATTATTTTTATAAATAACTCAAGGGAGCATACATACCTAGTATTCCTTCCTCCTCCTATTTTCCCCACAAAAACAACCCTGTGAGGTGAGTTGGGCTGAAAGAGAGTGACCAGCCTGAAGTCACCCAGCCGGCCTTCATGCCTAAGGCAGGACTAGAACTCACAGTCTCTTGGTTTCTAAACAAATGTTTTCTTCAAAGGAGAAGAAATCCTGTTTAAAGAAATTAAGATGAAATAATTTTGAGTTATTTACGTCAATATTTTCTGCACTAATTGGCAGCAACCCTCCAAATTTTCCTCCAGTCATATCTGGAGATGTTGGGGCTAAAATCTGCCAAGCCATTATGAGATATCTGAGCTCCTTCTCTCTGTGCCAGGAACTCCAGCAAAGCTTGGAGTTTACCATGACTCAAAACAAGGTGGAAGGGGAATGTTTGGAGGACTCTGACCCAATCGAGGAGGATGTGCCCATCGAAGCCTCAGCTGAATGTCTGGGAGGGGGCACTGAGCCACTCCCTGCCAAAGTTGCTCTCTCCCCTTTGCCTGGAGCAGGCCCTGGTCTTGCTGCTGATCCTCTTGTGTTGGAATTCAAGTCAAACTGCCCAGGTAAGCCCACTTACAGGGGGTGAAGAATTGCTAAGTTTGTTTGTACTTGTGATGAAGATTGGAAGTTGCTTCTTTAAACATTTCTTTTCTCCTTTTCTTATTTCTTCCTCTTCTTTTTTTCCCTTTGCCCTTTTTACTCTCTCTCTATTCTTTTTCTTTCTGAGTTTAGTTTGCATTGTCTTTTACTATTGTTATTAACATTTTCAATAAAAAGCATTTTTTTTAAAAAAGAGGTAAATCCAGAGTTGTGCTAACACTCTTTATCTTCAGAATCAAAGGATGCATTGGTTGGTTTGGCCCTGAAGCAGTCCTCAAAAGAAAGGATTCTTTATGTGCCTAGTAAAAAAAGAATGCAGATTGCCTTTGAGCTTCTAATCACTTTAGAAAAACTGAAATAATTTTGGCACTTTCCTTATCTTTTTGCTTTGTGTTTGAATGTAATTGTCATATGCTGGTTTAGGGCAGCATGGTATAATTTAAGTTGGCCTTCAAGAGATAATGTGTCAAATCCTCAGTTGGATTCAGGTATGTGGATGGTCTAAAACTGTGTTTCTCAACCTTGGCAACTTGAAGATGTGTGGACTTCAACTCCCAGAATTCCCCAGCCAGCATGGCTAGCTGGGGAATTCTGGGAGTTGAAGTCCACACATCTTCAAGTTGCCAAGGTTGAGAAACACTGGTCTAAAAGATGCCTTGGGAATCCTATGCTTGATGTTTGTCACTCCAGAATAAGTTCCTTATCGATCACTGCAGCTGATCCTGGTGTCTGTTCTTTCTGCAGGAGTTAAGAAGGAGCAAAGTCTCTCTGCAAAAAGGAAGGGCACTGCTGAAACCTACATTCCCATCAAACCCACGAGCCCAGTGGCTGCACCCCTGTGCCTGGAGGAACAGGAAGGAGCCCCCTCCAGTAAGAGAGATGTTGTTTCTAAGTGGCTCCTTTAAGAGCTTGACAGGAGAACAGAAGCTGCAGAGGTGAAAGGGGACAGCAGAAACATGCCCATTTTTTCCTTCTGTCAACAGGGCCATGCTCAGAATGCTGTTTGTTGACACTCATATTAGTTCTCTGATGCTGGTAGCCCCTGGAGACCTTATTAGTTAGGCAGCAAACTCTCTCCCAGAAAGAAGTGAAAGAAAGAGATGATTGTACCCAGTGTGACTCTCTGAATTAAGATGGCCAGTTTCCTTAGACGTAGATGTGAGGCCCTTAGGGTGGCAGCTGTGTTTGGGAACATTAGTTTGAAAAGCTGCCTTTGGCCATCCAAATGTGCCATTTTACTCAATTTTCTTCCTGTTAATTGGCATTTTGATCTCTACTGTTTCTTCTATTCCCTTGCCTTTCACTCTCCTCATTTTTCTTGGTGCACAAGCATGGTTCAGCATAAACTTAACATCACTGAAATATTTCCTGATTCTATTCATTCTGCTTTTCATACCCCCTTAAAGGCTCCTTTAATAAAGCTGTTCCCCTACCTGACCTACCTACATTTGCCCAGCTACGGCCCGTTGAATCCTTACGTTCTCCATCTTAATTCTTCTGCTGCTCTTGAAATATTGCTGCCTGGAATCATCAGGTCTTGCTTGACCAATTTTGTGGGAGGAACACAGGAGGCTTCTTGGGGTCTGCACACCCCACAGTCTTTCACTTGGTGAGGCTGTATTATCTTTCCGACATCCTTGGAGAAGACAAACAGTTTGCATTCTGCCTTACGCAGAATGCAGGAGAAGGTGCCACTGAGTTTTGCTCTTGTTACACTCTCTTGTTTGCTCTCCTGTGACTCAGGAGCCTTTATAACCTTAGTGTGGGGATGTTTCAGGCCCAACTTGCTTCCCTCTGACTAAGTGGTCAAAAAGTATTTTCTGCTTCTTTTGGATGTCAGGACCAATAAGCCGATCAGAAAGACCACTCTCAGCTATTCGAAAAAATGTGTGTGAGAAGAAGGATCCAGCATATGCTGCTTCTGTTGTCCTCAAAGCTATGGAAGCAGAAAATGAGACACTACAAAAGGAGCTGCTCTGTAGGCAGCTGGAGGTTTCTGCTGGCTTCACAGGTGCTGAGCTGAAGCAAGCACACTTTGCCGAGGTCAGTAGCATGGGGGAATGTCTTTTTCAAAGAGAGCCATGGCTCTCCAGTGGCTGGGGCCGTTGCCTTCCCCACTGGGTCTGGCCACTGCCATGGAAACCGGTAATTTAGCCGCGGCACAGAGGGATCTGAGAAACCCGGGATGTTCTTCCAAAATGTTGCTTTGCAAACCTTTGCCTTGGAATGGACCATGTGCTCTGTCCAATATTAAGTAAAGGCTTTCTTTTCCTTGACTTCCTAGAATTTTTTTCTTGCTGACGATGAAATAGAGGCTAATTTTCTTAAGGAACAATTCTCCTGTCTCCTCTTTGTAGTCTGTCATTTAACATTTGCTCAGTGGATACTTGATCTGTAAGGGCTGAAAGCACAGAAATCTCTCTTAAAAGAGATGACAGAATACCCATTCACTCATTTGTTCACTTTTAATGGTTTTACTTCAGTCACATTTTTTAGAAGCTGTTGGTGACAGGAAGAGAGTAGTGTAGTAACTTTCAAAGAAGAGAAGCTCTTCATGCTTGCCTGGAGGTGAGACTGAACCTTTTCCATTCCTGAAAAGAAAGGTCCCATGTGTACAAGCAGCCAGTTCTCATGTGGCCATGGCAGAATCCTATCAGTCTTTTAAAATTTGCCCATGCTGATAACTGTAGAATCCGTGTCCAGAATCATCTAGCTGCTGAATGTCAATCCAAAGAGGGTTTCTATGCAAGGGGGAACAAGTAGAATGTTCTCTGCCAACACTCCTTGGTGAGGGACATTGACTGCTTGAACTGAAGTATATAATAGTCTCTGTAGGGCGTGAAAGTTCTGTGGATAGCCTAAGCTCTCAGTTCAAGACTGGCCCCCAGCATTCTCTGGAGAGTGAAGCTCTCCTGTGAGCATGTCCTTTCTTTCCCTTCTGTGCAGTCGCTGCTAGCATCTGGTTCTGCAACAGCAGACCTTCCCCAAAAGCAGCAGGAGGACAGAGTTGTCTCCACAGTCCTGGGACAGATTGGACTTCTGGGAAACAAGTGGCAGCTTTGAATCTTTTGAATCCATTCTCAGGTGCAAGGTGAAGGGGCACTTCTGAGGCAATGCTGTTTTATCTCTGCATGGAAATGTCAAATGGATTCCCATGCTAATCTTGCTCTCTTCACTGCATCTGATTACTGGAGTATCCAGAAGGCAACGTAGGTGCAAGTATCTTCACCCGGAAAGGGTGTCTGTGGAGGCCGTAGGTTGGGATGTGGGATGGCAAAAAAGGGAATTTGGAGACTGAGCAAGGTTCTTTATAAAATTTTGAGACAAAGTGCCAGTGTTTTCATAGGGAAGTGTGAACCTTGTGCTCTGAGCAACACAAGGAATAGCATCTCAGCTTGCTAGTTCTTGGTTTATAGCATTCAGTATTTTGCAATCTTGCACCAATATTCCTCATCAATAAAACTGATGGAGTCATATTCTCTCCTTTAAGTTGCTGATGGTCCTGCTTAATGTCTTGGCATTAAGAAAAGCGGGGATGGATTGTTCACAGCTGTCAGCTCTGCTACCTCATCCTCCATCCTCGCTAAAAGTCCTTGTCTTGGGAGCTTCCGAGTGTCTGAACAGGTTCAAAGCAATGGCCCTTCCAGTTAAAAGAAATAAGTGCTGACTTTGCTGCTTTTTTGCCTGTGATCTCTTTAGCGTTTCACTTCCTGTTTAGGCAACAGAAGAAACTTGTGAAAGCTCTGCAAAAGATCGAGAATCAGTCTGTCTGCTGTGGCCCTGCAGCTTTGGGCTTGGACAGCTAGAGTTTCCTGTTCTGGTAGGAAACAAGACGCTTAAGAGCACTGAAGTCACAACTTTCAAATGCAGTGTTCCTCATCTTCATCCCTATTACGTTATTTAGTAACAATCAGAATGTGTTGGATGGTCCTAAAGAGGGCAGGAATCCCAAACAGCTTTCCTCAGGAAAAAGGGTATTTCAGCATGTCATGAGTAGACTATGAAAGCAGAAATGTGGGATCAGAATACTTATGCTCCATGCATGATGTTGGACTGAAGAGGAAGGCTTGCTTGAGTCATGGGCCCATCCCTTATATGACACAAGGCAAGATCCGTCTGGGTCGCTCCTGGTCCCTTTGGTACTTTCATGCCTGCCACATTCAGGTCTGTTTGAGATCAGTGTCCATAGTGATGTCCTGAGTTTTTCTTTTCAGGACCATGTGGAATTGCAGGAGGAGGTCCGGGATGCCATCTATATTACTATAGAGATCCTCTCCAACTGGGGAGATGCAGCCCGTGTGGGTCTGACAGAAGTGGAGTTCTTTGATTTGAACTTTCAGAGAGTGTTTGTGTCGCCTCATGATGTAGACATCCGGCATGCGGATCCACCTGGAGAGCTGGGCCGCTTGGTTAACCGAAGCGCAAATGTAAGCCTCCCATTGTTGATTTTCAACTGGCCATTCAAGGACCAGCAGGCACATTTTTGCACACAGGTTTCTGAAGAGGGTGTCCCCAGGGTTGTTTATTTCTAAAACATTTCTGGGGCTCCAGAATGACTGGATGGCTTACAAATTAAAAAAGGAAGAAACATCACAATATCAAGGAAGGTGATAGTTGCCCAGAGGGAGCAATAAAAATTCTCTTTCCTGCACAGCACCCAACCTAAAGGGACCTGAACTGCCCTGGCACAAGACCTGGGGGAAGAGCCAGGCTTTCAAGGCTCCTCTAAGGCAGGCAGGCAGGATATGGGCAGTTCAAATCTCTGGGAAAATGCTGTTCCAGAAAGCAGGTGCTACGAGAGAGAAGGCACGCTTCCTGGGTCCTGCTAGGTGGCACTGCTTAACTGATAGGACCTGGAGTGTACCAATGCTGTCTGAACGTACAATACAGGCAGAAACTGTGTGGGGCTTTATAAGTGATAACCAGCAACCTTGAATTGCACCAGAAGCCTATTGGTAACCAATGTGGCTCAAGGAGCAGAGGGGTAACATGGGCATAAAGAGACTCTACCACATTCCAGATCAACTGCAGCTTCCAAGTGGTCTTCAAGGGTAGAGCGCATTGCAGTAGTCCTCACACAAAGCGAGCAAGGCACAAGTGACTATAAGGAAGGTCTCCCTGTCCAGGAATGGATGCAGCTGGCACACAAGTTGGATCTGTTCCTGGATTCTTATACAGCCTCCCACCTCTCTGGTTCCTTTGGCCCTTGGTGGGATGTAGGTTTCTGTTTCTTCTGCTCAGGTAATGACTCAGGGCTGCTGTGGTTGCTTTGGAATCAAAGCTCCTGGCTTCGCTACCTGTTGCAGAGAATGAAATATCTCAGCCAGGTTCCAGGACCTGTGAACTACACAGGGATGGGCAAGTATGGACTCAGCAGGCAGTTTTAATAATGAACATGAGAATGGCAGATAAATAGAGGCTGAAGCAAGTGAGGCTGTAAGCATCCACAAACAATATGATCTTCTCGCTTAAAGTCCTGGAATTCTGAAAAAAGTATGATCAAAGTTTGAATTGTCATGTTCTACTGCAGTAAACTTAGGAACTTTTTGTAGGCCAACTGACTCCTTCATAGGAGAAAGGAGGTGATCAGAAATCCCGCCTCCCCCCTAATCCCGGCACTGGTATCCTGCTGCCATTCTTACAAGCACAAAAGCGGCTTAGGCTGAACAGGTCAGCTGTGGAACAGCCATCACACTTTCAGTCAGATTCTCTGCTTGCTCAGAGACACAGCAAATCTACATGTCCTCAGGAGTGTGTTGCCTTTCCTCTCTCAGCCATCTTTCAGTGCCCCCAGAGTCAATGTTGCTCTTTGTCTCCAGGGTGACAGGCCAACCATCAGCTTCCTTGTGTTGTAGGTCCCCAAAGACCTTCTCCCCTGGTCATGCCTCTTCCATCCTCCGGTGCAGCTGTACTTCATTGTCCGAAATGCCAGCCTGTCAGGAGACTTTGGCCTATCCAGAATCAGGATCTGGAATTACAACTCTACTGTTAATGGTGTAAGTGACTGCTCTGATCTTGGGCATCTGAGCTTTGCCTTTCCATGCTTAGTAGGAGCTAACTGGTGTTCCAGTGTCTAGAATAGGGGAAGGAGAATGGAGGGGGCAAAGCAGCCATGACTGAGGGAACTGCTTTCTTTTATTTGGATTAATTCTAACAGTAGGTTGAAGTGATTCTGATTCTATATTGGAAACAAGATCAAAGGTTGAAACGTTACATTGCTGCTGCTGCTGCTGCTGCTGCTGCTGCTGCTGCTGCTGCTAAATGGGAATGATGTGTTTTTGTATGGGGTGGTCTGTTCACGTGCAGCTATCATTTAGGAAGCCTCGTGCCAGCCTGCATCCTGTGGCCACTGAGTTCGCTTTTGGAAGGCTTCCCCTCCAGTTTTGGAATTCCAGCTGGCCCATGCGCTGCTTTGCTGACATTGATAAGACGCTGAGCCTGTGTGTGGAGCTGGGTTGGCCCATATTTTATGAACAAAAGCCAGATCCCCCCAAAGATTGTACTGCTTCCCTGATTCTGACATTGTCTGTGTAGAGAGCCTGCTTTGTTTACTGTACAAGGTATTGAGGGAAAGAGGATTTTCCAAGCTGGATTAGGGAGAAGCAAATCCCGATCCTTTTTGACTTGTTCTCAAATGCACTCCTAGAAAGAGGTGTTCTTGTTTGTTTGTTTGTTTATTAAATTTATCTCTGCCCATCTCCCCCTAATGGGGGACTCTGGGCGGCTCACAAAATCCATTAAAACAATAAATATATAAAACATAAAACCATACAAAACATTACCAAATAAGAAAAGGTCCAAGAGGCTGATGGTTACCAGAGCTGCAGACGACAGGCCTCTAAGAGGCTAGCCATCCCCACAATTGGTGACTTCCCTCCCCACCCCAGGCCAAGTGGCAGAGCCAGGTCTTTAGATCTCTCTGGAAAGCCAGGAGTGAAGGGGCCAATCTCACCTCCGGGGGCTAGATATTCCAAAGGGCGGGGGCTCCAGCAGAAAAGGCTGTTGCACCAAATGTGAAACCCATGGAGTTGTCATGTTTGCAAATGGCATTTTGTTTTACTGTAATCAGAAGCACTCTGACTTCGGGAGCACAGTCTTGCATCTTTGGGGCTGATGAGTGACCTCTCCACATGTATGGAGGAGGGAGCCTAACTTCAGACAGATCTTGGGCAGTGAGTGGAAGACTCAAGGGAATGGCAATGGAACACAGAAAAGTAAGGGAGGGTGGTCAGTTCTTCAGCCCAGAATGAAATGGTTTGTTGAAAAAAATCCAGCTCTCCTCCACAATATATGAAGCTAAGACTAAGCAGAGTTTAGGATGCCATGAACCCAAAATGGATTCCCCATTAGGTCACATTAGGAGAGGCGGCTGTGCTAGCCAGGTTGAGGCTTATTCTTACAGTGCAAACCCAAAATAAACCATCTTATTCCTGCTCAGAGTAATCTGTTGGGGGGCCTCATTACGTGCCAGTGTTAGCCAGGAGCAGAGCCAGAAGTGGGTGGGGTCACCATTTTACTTTCTGGCATCCTCTTCTGAGCAAGGAACTTGGAGGAGCAACTTTTGGTAAGGTTACCACACTAGGGAAAGGTTGTAAATGGCACACACCCACGCTGCTAGGTCTTCCAGTATGCAGCACCAAACTCAGAGCCAGGTGAGCACTTGCCTGCCCATTTTTTAACCCAGTTCCTCAGCATATTGTACATTTGATTCCTCAGATATCAGCAGGGGCCTCTCCAGTTTTCTACCAAGTTAGTATGCTTCTCTGTGCGTTACAATTTGGGAGGTTTCGGGAAGGTTTGCTTTTGCTTGGCCATCAAAACATCTTTCTGTGTCTCATCAGGATCTGAACATCGGAGCAAGAAGTATCATTGTATATGTTGATGGGTGTTTAATATTTGCTGGGGAGCTGCAGAAGGGCTGCTTAGCTCATGATTCTGATGGCAGCAGCTGCATCTCCATTGATCTCCCAACAAACATTCCCCTTCCTCCAAAGGGAAGGGCAGAAAAAGGTTGGGCTCCTGCAGATTTGAGTGAGGAGCTTGACAACTGGAAGCTTTCCATGAAAGAAAACTGCCTTGAAGAAACGGAGAGAACCAGTGATCCTGACAAATGGGAAAATTGTCTCCAATCAAACCTAAATGCCAGGGCAAACATCAGCAGCCTTGTCTCACTGGAGACCACAAAGTATATCTCCCCTGAGGAGGACAGTTCGCTGAGTGAGAAAATGGAAGAACGTTCTCAGTCACCCAGCTTCACTTCCCCTAGTATTCTGTCCTCTCCTGAGGCAAAAGGGGAGATACAAGTTAGCTCTGAAAAGCAAAAACTGCCCCCTTTGGGGCTACAGGTTCAGCTGCCTTCAGAGAGCATTAAGAGGGGCTGCCTAAAAACAACTGATAGGAGTCCTCATCTCTGTCCAACTGAGCAAAAGCAATCCAACAATGAGGCCCCAGATGCAGGTGAGAGACCCTCAGAGGAGACTCAGGAGCCCATCCCTGATTTGGACTTTTTGAAACCACTGCTTTACAAAAACAGTAGTACATCTGAGCTGCTTCCCCCTGTTCAAGATCTTAGAGAGAAAGAGAAGGAAGAATTCAACCACATCTTATGTAGAGAGGAAGCCATGCTTGACAAAGGTAAGAGCTGATGACCTCTCAGATCTTCCAGGAATTGTCCAATCACCTACACTTTGAGCAGAATAGGTTTTCTGTCCACTTAGACCAGGACTGGACTATTTTTTAATCCTTAGTGGCTACCTGTAGTATAGGGTTTTAGAACACAAGAGCACATGATTGTTTATATACGTAGCTCTATGCTTCCCTCCCTGTTCCATCAGTCTTGGCTTAAATCACTGGAAAATGAAAACATCCCTCATCACTCATCTCTCTACAGCTCATATGGCTGAGAAGGCACCAGAAATGTTCTGTGATCGCTGGGCCTTGCAAGAAGATTAGCATTGGTTTTGTCAGCAGCAAGTATGGTGGGGGCGGGGGAGGAGAGGCTAAGCTTGCCACATCAAAACTGCTACGTTTTAGACAGCATTTAACTGTTTCCCACAAGTGAAAAATGGCATTCTGCTTCTTTCCCTCTTCCTTCACAGTTCGCTTACTGTTGGATCACGCAATGAAGGACAATTCAGACAGTTCCTATAACACACCAGCCCTCTTTAGAGCAAGGATGCAAAAAGCATCACTTTTGTGACCTGCAGAATTTTCTACCTACATATTTTTTGCATGTGGAGGGTTTGGGGGAGGTTAAAGGACAACATAGGTGCTTCAAGGCTTGCAAATTCTTAAGAAATCCATTTCATTCCTTGGAATTCCTAAATCTCCTAAAAGGAAGCTTGGGCTCACCCACTTTTGGAGTGATATCCTCAGTATCTGCCTAACACATAGCGTGGCTGTCAGGCTTACAGACAGTATGACTGCTGTTATAAATTCTCCACACTGGAGGCTCCTACTATAGAAAGCCTTCCATGTGTCTGCTGGGGACATAAAGATCTACTGATCTCCATTCGTGGAGAAAATCTTCTCAATGATGGAAATGGGGAGCTTGCCAGGAGATATTTTTCTAGCAAGTCTTGTTATACTGCATGGAGGATACCTGTCCTTCTTCAGCCAGTGAGGCATGTTAAACTGTTATGACTGGATTTTCTGTCTTTTTTTAAAACTTGTGTCTCTCAATGAAGCAGTTGGTCAAACGTGTAGTGTGGCAGGTGAGGTTTTGCCTGGGCAGTCATATACTAACTTTTAACTCCTTGGTTGTTAAAAATGTAGTTGCTGATTTTCTTGAATTTTGCCACTGTAGTTTGTTTACTCCAGATCCCAAACGTGGGCAGAGTTGGTTTTCAAAAGCTTTGGAAAGACTTTTCTATAGAGGGTTGACTATAGTAGAGCATGGAGTCACTGTGCTGTTCCCTCAACCTGTCTCACCTGAATATAACGCAAGAGTGAGGTCTTGGCCAGTTTTCCTGAATCCTTAGAATCAGACCTTCCCCTGTTCTTCTGGGGTTCTTTTAATATTGTATTATGCTGAAGAATTCAGAAAGTGTTACTGGTTACTTGCTGCTCTCATTTTACTTACACATTTTCTTTAAAAAGATGCCTCCTTTCTCTCTTCATCCTGTGATACTAATTTCTCCATTTCAGAGGAGCCTCTCCCTGCCAAGGGTAGTACAAGGCCCTCAAGGGCCAAGTGGGGCACTTCTCAGGAGTACATGCTGCAGGAATCGTGGAATTCGTTGTTGAAATTCAATCGTTCACATCGTGGTCGAATCTCCAATATGGATTTCCAGGGTGACATTTTTGATGAGTTTCTCCAACAGAAAATTAGCCGGCAAGAAGATCAGAAGCTCAGGATAAAGGACAGTACACAGGGGCTGCCAACACAGAAGAAGGGCAACAACTGCCTAGACTTGGAGGATGAGAGCGATTTTAAAATCCCTGTCTTGCCTTATGGTCAGCACTTAAAAATTGATATCAGGTCAACCTGGGGAGACAGACACTACGTTGGTCTGAATGGACTCGAACTCTTTAGCTCGAAAGGTGAACCCATCCAGATCGTAAAAATCACAGCCAACCCACCCGATATCAACATCTTGCCTGCATATGGCAGAGATCCCCGGATTGTAACTAATCTGCTGGATGGAGTGAACCGGACACAGGATGACATGCACCTCTGGCTAGCTCCCTTCACTCCAGGAAAGTCCCACTGTGTTTGCCTGCACTTTGCAAAGCCATGTGAGGTAGCCATGATTCGCATCTGGAATTACAACAAGTCTCGCATCCATTCCTTTCGGGGAGTGAAAGACATCTCCATTCTCCTGGATGAACGCTGCATTTTCCAAGGAGAAATTGCCAAGGCTTCAGGGACACTTGCTGGAGGTAGGGGGGTAGATCTTCTCTGTTTTTAATCTTGCCTTTTCAATGGCTGGTAAATCCTGGCCCTGGTCATCCAGCTGGCCAGCCCTCATTCTCTTCTCTGTTAATTGTAGATGGTAAGTAGACTTTTCATTAAAGCCAATAGTAAGCTGGGAGAACAGCCTTACTGGACCATTCTGATATTGTTTGCTATTCCAGCTTTTGTATTCAAGGTAACCTGGTGTAAGAATCTTGGATGCTCTGTGGTGAGATAACTCATACAGGAAGCTAGTGCCATCTGACAGGGCCAGATATAAGAGGGGAAATCCAGTCAAAGCGAAGCTGTGACAAGCTGGTAGAATCCAGCCAAAGCATACACCAGTCCTGGGCCTGGTAGGACCTTGCTTCTCTGCAGAAGGCCATCTAGGACTCTAACCTAGATAGACATCCTAATTTTTTCCCTTATGCCCCTTTCTTTATTAGAGACACAAAGGCTTCCAACGTCAGTTAGCTGGATCAAGGCAATGCCTTAGTACGGATTTAAAATTGTTTTCCTTTGTGACTGTTTTGTTTTTAATGGTTCTCTTCTTGTCCCTTCCTTAGCCTCCCTGGTGGCATCTCTCACAGGCTTGACCTCACAGAGACTTGATCACGTCTTGGACTTGTATCTTGCCACCATAGTGGCAATCTTACACCATTGTTGTGAGCCACCCAGAGTTGTTGAGAGTCAGGCAGCATACAAGTTTCAGTAATAATAATATTATTATGGTTGGTCGCACAGTCAGCCAGATGTTTAGACTGGATTTGGTATTTTTATCCACCTATCAAGTCCTTCCCAAGGGCCTGGGGTAGGCAGGTCTTGTTTGATGGTGTCAAAGGTATCATTACAGGATATAAGCTGTTCCAAGTAAAGCTACCTTTTGCAACTGATTGATGGTGATTCTGTCAATGCCGATGGTGTTCAAGTGGTGCTCCAGATGTTTTGGGATTGCACCCAAGGTGCTATTACTATTGGTACTATCTTTGCTTTCTTTTGCCACAGTCATTCTATTTGCAGGTCTTGATATTTTGTGATTTTCTCCAGTTCTTTCTCTTCTATTCTGCTGTCTCCCGGTATTGCAGTGTCCACTATCCAGACTTTTTTGTCTTTCTTATCAACAACTGTTAAGTCCAGGGTGTTGTGTGGCAGGTGCTTGCCTGTTTGAATTCTAAAGTCCCAGAGCACTTTAGCTCCTTCATTTTCTATTACTTTGTCTGTTTTGTGCTTGCAGGCAAGTGGTATTTCTAGCAGATCTTCCAATGGACCATTGTGGCTACTTTGTCATGCCGTTGTTTGTAGCCGGTCTGTGGGATCTTCTTGCAGCAGCTGACTAGGTGGTCCACTGTTTCTTCAGCTTCTTTGCAGAGACGGCATTTGCTGTCTGTTGCTGTCTTCTCAATTTTGGCTTTATATGCATTGTTCTTAAGGCTTCTTGTGTTTATTATTATTATTACCATCAAACAACACCTGCCTATCCCAGGTCTTTGGGAAGGATTCAGTAGGTGAATAAAAATGCCAAATCCAATCTAAACGTCTGGCTGACTATGCAACCAACCATCGTCATCATCGTTGTCATCATCATTGCTAAATAAGGGTGGAAAGGAAGAGGGGACATTTCAGGGCCTCAAACTCTCAGTCTCAGTAGTGACTACAGGAATCCTTCCTTGCAAGGGTCTTCATATTTACTTCCAAGAAGGGGAGGGGGAGGGAGGATGTGTTAGTCTTGTCAATAAAAGGTGACAATGTTTCAGCTCCAGAGCAATTTGGAGACACCATCCTGTTCACGACTGATGAGGACATTCTGGAGGCCATTTACTGTTATGATGAGTCCTGTGAGGGGGAAATCGAAAGCAGGTGCAACCTGAGGTATGAGGAAGAGCTAAAGAGGCCAAGAACTGCTGATGGAGAAGGGGATGAGAGACCTTTCACTCAAGCTGGTTCCAGGACAGAAGACAAGCAGGTTAGAGTGCCAGCTGTGAAAATGGGTTTTCTCTGTCTCTCCATAGCCCTCTCCTCTATACAGAGCTGGGAATTAAAATAAGGGCAAATCTGCAGCTGCTTTAAGAGGGCTTTGAAAACATCCTTCTCTGGTGTTTAGTTGAAACACTTTTCTGGAATTGGCTGCTTGAGGTGTTTGTATTATTCAACCTGCTTAAATTTTAAAGGACTTTGATACTGATGAAAAAAAAATTGACCATACTTCAGTCTACCAGGAGAAGGGACAGGCAGTAAGAGTGATGGTGGGAGAATGTTACAACTATTTTATGGCATGCTGGGCTCTTAAAAAGGTGGACCAGGTAGGGCATCCTTTATGCACAGGTGCCTATTTTTAAGGCATTTTTATTTCTCAGAATGCTGTAGGAGAAAGTAGTTTATTTTTGTTCTGACTTGCCTCTTGATTGTCCAAACTTTTTTAGAGCCAGAAGCAAATTGCTGTGTCAGATTCCATCTCCGAGATCATGACAAGCAAAGAACGTGGAGTCTACTCTGGAAAATGTACGTCTCTCTTTTCCCATCTGCATTGTCTTCTGAAGGAGTGCGCACTGCTTGCAGTGGGCTTGTGTGGAAGAGATTTCAGGCAATGGGTTCTTCACTCAATGTGCAGTTGATTTCTAGGATGACTTTCCACAAGAAGCAATTGCCACTAGATTAGGGACCCTTTTAAGGAAAAATTCAATACTTTAATGGAAGGAGAGTCATTGATCAATAGTTATGATAGTTACTTATACAAGCTCAGAGCCACTATACTGAAGAGAGATCCAGACTATTTCTTTCCCCTTCTTCTTGTGAGCTTCCTCAAGTAGCCATCCAGCTGTTCTCACAGTGGCATTTTGCTTGGCTACAGGAAGGAATTCCTTGCATTTGCGAGAGAGCTTGGCTGCCTCTTCAAGCCTCAGCTAGAGAGCACCTCTTAGGGCAGGGTGATAAGTGAACTCCTTGAAGTCCAGGATCAAAGTGGAAAAAGAACACGCGCAGCGCCAGGGTAGAACAGCTGCCCTCATCTGCCACAGCTGTATTAGCTTACACAGTGTATTATCTCCAAAGTTTGTGTGTTGAAATCTCTCTCTTAATCCACATTTGTTGCTATTGAATAATTTCAGTATCACCTAAGGAGCAGATAACTATTTTCTTCATTTGCCTGTTGGTCACACTCTTAGTTTTGCATTTGGATTTGTATATGTGTACTTGTTTATTAGATTCTTCATCTACTCAGTAACTGAAGTTCACTGGATGATTGATTGATTGATTGATTATATTTATATGCCACCCATCTCACAGAAACATAACTCTGGGCAACGTACAATAAAACCATAAAAACAATAATTACAAAAATAGTCTAAAATTAAAACATGTTATTATTATAAAAACACTAAAAAGGATAGGAAGAGCATAGATGTTACACTCAATGTAGCCACCTCACTAAATCCCAATTTCCGCAATACCTCAAGCCTGTTGACCTAACCAGGTTTTAAGGGACTTCCGGAAGGACGTCAGAGGGGGCCAGTCTCACCTCAAGTGGGATGATGTTCCACAGGGCAGGCACCATGGCAGAACAGGCCCATCTCCTGGATCCTGCCAAACGTAGTTCCTCAGCAGACGGGACCCAGAGCAGGCCTTCTCTGCTGGACCTGATGGGACGGGCAGAAGTAATCGGAGAGGCGGTCCCTCAGGTAATCCGGTCCCATGCCCTGAAGGGCTTTAAAGGTCAAGACCAGCACCTTGAATTGGACCTGGAAGCAAACTGGCAGCCAATGCAGCTCACAAAGCAGAGGCTTAACATGTGCTGTTCTAGGGGCACATATAACTGCCTGTGCTGCTGCATTTTGCACCAACTGAAGCTTCTGGATACTCTTCAAGGACAGGCCTATGAGGAGTGTATTACAGTAGTCCACCCGGCAGGCGACCAGGGCATGCGTGACCATGAGCAGAGCCTCCCGATCCAGAAATAGGCACAACTGATGCACAACTTGAATCATGAAGCTACTTAAAATATGGAAAACGTCTAAGATGTTTTATGGTATTTATTGCAGTGGGGCAAAAAAGTATTTAGTCAGCCACCAATTGTGCAAGTTCTCCCACTTAAAAAGATGAGAGAGGCCTGTAATTTTCATCATAGGTATACCTCAACTATGAGAGACAAAATGGGGGGGAAAATCCAGAAAATCACATTGTCTGATTTTTAAAGAATTTATTTGCAAATCATGGTGGAAAATAAGTATTTGGTCAATATCAAAAGTTCATCTCAATACTTGGTTATATATCCTTTGTTGGCAATGACAGAGGTCAAACGTTTTCTGTAAGTCTTCACAAGGTTTTCACACACTGTTGCTGGTATTTTGGCCCATTCCTCCATGCAGATCTCCTCTAGAACAGTGATGTTTTGGGGCTGTCGCTGGGCAACATGGACTTTCAACTCCCTCCAAAGGTTTTCCATGAGGGTTGAGATCTGGAGACTGGCTAGGCCACTCCAGGACCTTGAAATGCTTCTTACGAAGCCACTCCGTTGCCCGGGCAGTGTGTTTGGGATCATTGTCATGTTGAAAGACCCAGCCACGTTTCATCTTCAATGCCCTTGCTGATGGAAGGAGGTGTTCACTCAAAATCTCATGATACATGGCCCCATTCATTCTTTCCTTTACACGGATCAGTCGTCCTGGTCCCTTTGCAGAAAAACAGCCCCAAAGCATGATGTTTCCACCCCCCATGCTTCACAGTAGGTATGGTGTTCTTTGGATGCAACTCAGCGTTCTCTCTCCTCCAAACACGACAAGTTTAGACCAAAACGTTCTACTTTGGTTTCATCTGACCATATGACATTCTCCCACTCCTCTTCTGGATCATCCAAATGCTCTCTAGCAAACTTCAGACAGGCCCAGACATGTACTGGCTTAAGCAGGGGGACACGTCTGGCACTGCAGGATTTGAGTCCCTGGCGGCATAGTGTGTTACTGATGGTAGCCTTTGTTACTTTGGTCCCAGCTCTCTGCAGGTCATTCACTAGGTCCCCCCGTGTGATTCTGGGATTTTTGCTCACCGTTCTTGTGATCATTTTGACCCCACAGGGTGAGATCTTGCGTGGAGCCCCAGATCAAGGGAGATTATCAGTGGTCTTGTAAGTCTTCCATTTTCTAATTATTGCTCCCACAGTTGATTTCTTCACACCAAGCTGCTTGCCTATTGCAGATTCAGTCTTCCCAGCCTGGTGCAGGTCTACAATTTTGTTTCTGGTGTCCTTCAACAGCTCTTTGGTCTTGGCCATAGTGGAGTTAGGAGTGTGACTGTTTGAGGTTGTGGACAGGTGTCTTTTATACTGATAACAAGGTCAAACAGGTGCCATTACTACAGGTAACGAGTGGAGGACAGAGGAGCCTCTTAAAGAAGTAGTTACAGGTCTGTGAGAGCCAGACATCTTGCTTGTTCGTAGGTGACCAAATACTTATTTTCCACCATGATTTGCAAATAAATTCTTTAAAAATCAGACAATGTGATTTTCTGGATTTTTCCCCCCATTTTGTCTCTCATAGTTGAGGTATACCTATGATGAAAATTACAGGCCTCTCTCATCTTTTTAAGTGGGAGAACTTGCACAATTGGTGGCTGACTAAATACTTTTTTGCCCCACTGTATGTGACTTTTATTTTGCTTCAATCCCTTTCAATTGTAGCTTAGCCCACAAAAATAGTAAAACAATTACAGGCAATAAATAAACAGCAGACAAAAAATATGAACATCTATATTTTGTTGCTGAGTGAAGTATCCTGTTGTCCATTCACGACTGAGCCAGGCCTGAGAATCCAGTCCTGCCTTGTAATGTGGGGGACAATGTGGAGGTCCTGTTGTTACGTGCCAAGAACTGCAGAGCCTCAAGTTACACGCCACCAGGGCCTGGGGTGACCTCAGCACCCTGGAATGCTCTTTCCCCTGAAATCTGTGACGCTTTTAGCACAATCTGTTAGAGACCCTCCTCTCCAGGCCTTCTCTGAATGAATGCTGGATTACTGAAAATGTTTATACTTTTCTATTTTGAATTTTTTTGCTAATTGTAAACTGTTCTGAGATTTTTAATAATAAAACATAGCATACAAATATATGCCTCTGGTAGCTCAGCCCTACTTTTCTGTGGCACTGGATTCCTCCTGATTATTATTAATTTATTATAGCTGCCCACTCCCATAGACTCTAGGTAGCTTACAAATACAAATACAAGACAGTAAAAATAGTTAAAAACATACAACCCCACAGGCAGCCATCTCTCTATAACTAGGACTCATGTCATTGGAGAGGAGGTGGCATAAGTGTCTAGTCCCTTTTCTTGCTACGGTTTGTCCTTGCAGTAAGTTTAATGTCTACTTGGAAGCTGATCCTGCTCTACCTCTCTCTCCTTTCAGGCCTGCTACTGAATTTCACAGCTTCTTGGGGAGATGTGCATTACCTTGGACTGACAGGGCTTGAAGTGGTTGGAAAGGATGGCCAAGCAATCCTGTTCTCTGTGGATCAGCTCTCTGCTTCTCCTCAGGATCTCAATGATCTTGTGGAGTATGTGGACGATTCAAGGACCTTAGATAAGTGAGTATCATTCAAGAGACTGAGAGCAAGAAGAGAGCTAAGGCCCCAAGCTCGTGCCTAAGGCAGATGTGGGCTCCCACTGACAGTATTTCAGGAAGATGCTGTTCTTTATGGGTCCCCAGGAAATCTCCAGCCCCCAGGAATCTTGATATTGGAAGCTAGTGGAATGCCAGCCAGAGGCTGCCTGACCGTGGCACAGGAAGGGTGGCACACCCACCTACAGGCAAGAAAAGCAGTCTAACTCCTAGGGTTTTGCAGTCAGCCAGAAATTAATCACAACGGAAGAGAGGCAGTTTGAAACACTATTAACTGCAGGTGTAGAATGCAAAAGGAAAAACAGGTGTGAGTGGGACTGGCCAAATAGGAAGCCATTTGGGGTCTGATTAGAAAGCCTTTGTTCATTTCAGAATGCTAATTTTTCATTGGCCTTCGCCAATCTTCAGGGACCCCCAAGTTGCGCCACCTCAGTGGCAGTCAGCGTTCTCTAGTATAGCTCGCTCCCAGAGATAGGGTTGGCCTATCTCTAGTTTATGTATTGAAAGTCCATTAAAACCTGTTCTGGAGGGTCTTGGAGGGAGGATTGGTGGGAGGGATGCATCATGGCAATGGGACATTGTTTTGTTTTTTAATTTATATTTGTCTTGTTTTTAATCTGATTATTATTGTACTGGGGAAGTCAAAGCAAGTGAAGTGGCATATAAGCCTCTGCAATAAATACATGACCAAATTCCCTCCCCAGCCAGTTTCTGTGCTTCCTCCTAGATTGATTGATGGAAAAAACGTCACCATGGAAGATAACCACATGTGGCTCATTCCCTTTTGCCCTGGGGAAGATCACCTGGTGACCATCCATTTCACACAAGTAGAAAATATTGTGGGGCTTCGTATCTGGAACTATAACAAATCTCCTGAGGACACCTACCGAGGGGTAAGCCACAGATGCGGAAATTTCAGGAAGTAAAAGACAGGAACCGGCTCCCCTGGCAGAAGGTTCTCTGGTCTTCTATGCTCTTCCTTCCTCTTCCATGAGAAATGTCCTTTTCTCAAGCTTTTGGTAGCATACTGGGAAATGGAGGTCAGATAGCAGATGAGGGAGCTTGCATTCAACAGCCTTGATATTGATAGCAGGTGGCTCCTGTTTCTCAGTGGGTGCCATTTCCCAGTTTTCTGTTTTTCCCCAGGCAAAGGTGGTCCACGTGTGGTTGGATGGCTGCTGCATCTCCCCTCCAGGGGGCTTCCTTGTTCGCAAAGGACCAGGCAACTGTCATTTTGACTTTGCTCAAGAAATCCTCTTCATTGACTACCTTGTGGGCCCCATAGTTGCTCCGGCACATGAGCGGTGAGAGTCTAGGGAATGAATTGATCCCATTGGATGATAACTGTCATTTCCTAATATATTTTGTGGGTAGTAATGATTGCATCTCACAGTGCTATGACGGTATGTATCCTCATTGGACAGGAGTGAAGTGAAGAAGATGGAGCAAGCCAGTATGGATTACGAAGCACCGTTAATGCCCTGTGGTTGTATCCTTCTCTGTGGATCCTGCTTTTAGCCTTTGTGGGTTGTGCTTCTGGGCCTGAATGAAGCTGGGAGCTTAGGGGCTTCCTGGTGGCCCTGGTACTGCTGCCCTATGGACCACATCATGCCCATTTCATTCCCAGCTTCCCTGGGTACCTGTGAGTGTCCAGCGGCTGCTCCTTCCCAGGATCCTCTCTGCAGACATCGTAGGCCTTGTTTTCCACAAGGCTTGCGTTTGTTTTTAGATTTTTTTGGTCATCTTCTGTGGATATCCAAGGAATAAAAGTTGGGGTGGAAGTATTTTAACAAAGTAGTATTTTCTCAATAACCTTCATCAGTCATCTTCCAGTTCCAGCTGCTCACAAGTTGGGGTGATCCATATTACATTGGTCTGAACGGGCTGGAACTGTATAACGAATGTGGGGAGAAGATTTTTTTAAATCAGAACAGTATCCTTTCTGCTGCATAGACAGAACCATTTCTGAGGGTATCTCCCTTCCCCTGTAGCTCACAGCCAAGCCAGAGAAAGCTGGCCAGACCAGGGCCTCCCACAGGCACAGGTAAGCATGGTCTTCCTGCCCGCTGCCAGCTGCTCCTGCTGTTTCACTTCTGCGGTGCAGCTGGATTTTTTCCTCCTCTGCCCCAAGGCTTCAGACAAAGGCTTCTCTTCAGGTTGAAGGAGAGCCAGGCAGGACCCAGAGGCAGACACAGAATTCTTCATACCTCCAGCCTTGTTTGCTTCTCCAGAAGCCTCAGAGGTTGTGGGAACCTCGCATCGTAATGGGGCTGGGAGACTGTTGAGGCCAGATGCTCTCCTTGATGGATGCCCTTTTTCAGACATTGCAGCTTTTCCAGACAGCGTCAACATACTGGAAGGAGTTTGTGGAGACATTCGAACACCAGACAAGCTTATTGATGGCGTGAATCATAGCAACGATGGAAGGCACATGTGGCTTGCACCAATTCTGCCAGGCCTGGTATGTTTCCCTCTTGCACTCTGCCATGTGCTTTGTGTATTGGCCCCAGCTGACACCCTCTTAGGCCATGCAAACAGCTGCCCCTCTGGTGGATGAGCCTCTGAACACCTTATGTGGGCGTTTCCTCTGTGTCTTGTAGAGGAAGCACCCGGGATTTGGAGAAATTACTTTATTGCTGTTCGCTGAATCCTTTTGTTTGGGGGGTCTTTAAGGGAGCCATTGCAGGCTCAAAGCCCAGAAGACACTCGGGCTTGAGCTCCCAGTTGCCAATGGAATTCACTGGGTGGCTTTGGGCCACTCGCTCTCTTTCAGCCCCACCTGCCTCCCAGGGCTGTTGTGACGATCACATGGAGGGTTAGTCTGTGTCCCCTGCCTTGAACTCCTTAGAGGAATGCAGGAAATGAAGAATAGGAAGCCCTGCACATTTCATGCAAAATTCATGAGGAATCCTTCCTCAAGGATTCTTTTCATCAGACTTTCACAGAAAATAAACATTATTACCAGGGAGGAGGAACAGCCTTGATCCACATCAAGTTTCACAATCCAGAGTGACTTTAATCTGTTAATTGGATTTTGTTTCAAACGTGTACAAAAATATTCTGGCTGGAGTCAAAATAGTCTTCACCAAGACTATTTCTCATGGTTAAGGAATTTCTTCTCTGCTTCATTTCTGGTGGCAGGTGAATCGAGTTTACATTATCTTTGACTTGCCAACTACCATTTCCATGATCAGGCTATGGAATTATGCAAAAACTCCCCAGCGAGGAGTCAAAGAATTTGGAGTAAGTGCCTGTTTAGAAACATCATCTTTAACCTCTAATTCATTTTAGAGGCATTTATTGTGTCATAACTAGGATTTTGTGAGTCGCTTCAGCCTACACTGGTCTCTTCTGACTGACAGCATCTCTGTAGGGTCCCTGGCATCACCTACCATCCAGAAGCTGGTTTCCCTGGACAGGCTGGTGTTTGAACTAGTAAACATTAGATGCTGCCCTCCTTAGCAAAATCCTCACCCAATAGTGATCTCTTCTCCTACACTGGAAATTGCCATTGCAGAGAGAGAGAAAGAAGGCTCATGAAGCAGCAGGGTTTAAAGTTGGGGCCAGAACGGCAGCTATGTGCCCATCTTTTTCTCTCTTTGGGGTACAAGCCAGCTGCCTCAGTCTGGGGACTCAGTGCACCTTCTGGTCTTTTGCAGAAGGTGCAAATTCATTTCTGTGTGATGATGAGACCCTCCAACTTTTCACCTACTCTTTTCTGGATCCAGCTCCTTGTTGATGATTTGCTGGTGTACAACGGCATTCTTGACATGGTGAGCCACCTGGTACCTGGCATTCTTCCTACTTGTGACCCTCTCGTTCCATACCACACCTTTCTCTTTACGGAGGATGAGAAGATCTGCCGGCAAGAGAGGAGCAGCATGATTCGGTGTGTGTGCATTTGTAACTCTCTCTAATGAACAGGCAGTGTTTCTCCTCTGATCATTTTCAGCTTGCTTTCAATCTCTGAGTCACAATAAAAACCAATAACTTAAAAATAACTCTACCTGATATACAAAGTTAGATGAAAGCAAACAATAAGTAATTATCTAGTTTGACAAGCTTGTTCTGATGTGAGCTTCTCTAAGAGCCTTTCCATGCTAAATAATCCTTTGGTACAAGAATGTTCCTGTGGGTCACAGAGTGCTGAACTCATCTGCTGTTTCAGCTCCACGTTCATCTAGCACAGTCAGTCTGAGGACCTGGCTGTAGAGGTGCAGATGCCCCTAGGGAGAGAAGCCATGTACGCAGCCCCCCATCAGATCAGAATAGTGGGAAGGGAGTGCAGAGCCATTGTTTGAGAGCAAAATAGGTGGGGAGAGGTATGGTTTGCAAATAGTTCCACTCCAAAAATGGCCTTTTCCTACACTGGAAATTGCCATTGCAGAGAGAGAGAAAGAAGGCTCATGAAGCAGCAGGGTTTAAAGTTGGGGCCAGAATGGCAGCTATGTGCCCATCTTTTTCTCTCTTTGGGGTACAAGCCAGCTGCCTCAGTTTGGAAGGAAGCCCACTGACCTTTTGGTCCTTTTGGCTCAACAGCAACCAGATAGAGGACCAGGATGTGCGGCTGACGAATGAGAGCCAGCTCATGTCCTCTTCCAGAAAGAAGCAAAAGGGAACTGCTGATCCAGGTTGGTTAGCAGGGATGGCGTAGAGTGCCAGGTCTCTTTCCTGCAGCGGCAGGCCCAGGAACACAGGTGGGTGGAGGTCTCTTTATATGGGCAGAGACATCACACACTTCTTCTCTTCTCTCCCCACCAGCTCTTCGTCCTAAAACCTGCATTCAGGATAAAGGACCATTGCGGAGAACGAGACCCTGAGGAAAGAAAAGCGTGGCTAGCATCCCACAGCCTTCTGCTTGAGCCATTTTGCGTTTGTTGTCCACGAAGAGGGGGCAGCCTGCTCCACTGGCATCCAGTCCTCAACCAGAATCATGGGGGGACCCTGGGTGGGAATGATGATGTTGGTGGTGCTGCTAAGATCATCAGAACTCATCTGCTTGTATCACCTGCAGGTTGATTACAGCTCTCTTTGCTTCTGCCTTCACATGAGAGGCTTTGGCTGAACTCTAGCAGGTTTGTGTTACAGAAAGAGGATGCGCAACACCTCGGGCTGGTTCAAAAGCTGGAGGAGGAGGGCATTGTTTCTTCACTTTCACAGGAAGCATTAGGACGCCTTTGCTGACTGGTGGGAGAGAGGGTGGGGGAGATGAGAATGCCTGACATGGGTGCAGTTAGGACACAGCTCCCCTTCCCCCTCGTGTGTCACTGACACAGGCCCATCCTGTATTTCTCCGCAATTGCTGTGGTTTCCAGTGGTGCAGAGGAAATATCTCAGCCACTGTGGAAATTAAAAGTGTAAAAGTGAAGGGGTGCCACCTTCCCCAGCCAGCCCAAAGGATCTCCTGCTGCAACACCAACTAAGGCTGAAAGTGGGCAAGGGCTAGAGTCACAGCCAAGTGCATCTAGGAGAAAGGGCAGCTGCGAATCCGTGTCCAGGTGCTCAACTGCCTAAGGCAGCCCCGTTTCTAACTTGGGGTGAGCAGAGAGGCTTGGTACCTTTCTTTGCAATTCTCATAGGCTTGCCTTCCATCTTTGGAGGCATCTCCAAAAACTGAGCTGAAAGGCAGAAAGTGCCAACTGCCTCCTTGAACAGCAAGCGCCTTATCAAAACGTGTCCAATTGCAGCGTATTGATTGCTGGCAAGTACCAGGTCCTTACAACTGTTGGTGCTACTCTGGTGTTTGTCACACAGTACACACAGACCCAACTTCGGTCTTTTTTGTCTCAATAGCCTCTTTTGGCTCTCTGACTTGTTCCCCCTTGGCTAGTGCAAAGGGTGCCCAGGGAGGCTGCCATTTGACTTTGGCAGGAAGATGCAAGCTCGGCAGTCCATTAGCTACAGAAGCTGTGAAGCTGCCCTTCTTGCTTGCTGGCATGCCACCATAACCCATTTCTGCCACCTGTGGCTTGAGCACAGGGCCCAAAAGCTGCTCCTACAAAGAAGCGGGATCCACACCTTGATCTCTTCATCTGAGTAAAAGGACGTTTCCCCAGCCCCATTCCTGCTCCCTTACTGTGGCAACTTTTGAAACTTGGCCTTGGCAAAGCCTCTGCTCAGCCTTCAAAGGCATTGCCTCCGATGCCCAGAGAGAGGTACGAGGGCAGGACTTTATACCCACCCCCAAAGTCTGGACCTATTTTGAAGGGCCACAGGTTCACCTTGCCCAGATACATCTTTCTTTAGCAGGGAACTTGGGTCTGCTTGTAACGGAGATGTCTTGCACACAATATGTGTTTTGGCTGGCCTTTTCTCATTATATTAGAAGCAATCCTGTGGTTACAGGTCAGGCTTAGAATGTTACAGATGATGGAGAAGTTAAACCTCAACTTTTGTTGACAGGCATTATCCCAGCATCATATGAGATTATTCTTGGGCTCCTAAATGCTGTTGAAGTGGAGTGGGAATGGGAAGCGGGATGGTCAGTGGGTTTTAATAACAGGACTTAACGTAATTTTAGTAGCCTAGCAAGGATTATTTTTTCCCACATTTTCAACAATAAGAACACTAAAACCTCTCAGCTGAAACAAAGAATCATGGTTGAGAAAAAAGTGGAAAGATCCAGTTTTGTGACAAGATTGATTGCTCAGTGCTAAGAATAAATTCCTGGCTTTGAAATACTGTTTACCCTGACTTTTCATGATTTCTACTGCACTTACCCAAAGTAAGCATCAGACTCTGGGTGGTTGATCTCAGGATCCAGGGTATGAAGAAACTGAAGTGGGTCTGCTCGTGTTCTGGATCTAGGGGCACATGGGGTGCCAAACCACACACAGCCTGGAAGCAGAACGGGGAAATACGTTTTTAGTAGCTTATCTCTAAAGGAAGGACTGAGGGCGCTTCCTGGAGGATCGCGGAGGACACAGACCGGGAAAGGACCGGCTCCCTCGCCGCCTCTCCACCCTTCCCGAAGAAAGGAACGCTCCTCCGCCCGAGCCACGGGAGCGAGGGGAAAGGGCCTCTGTGTACGCGAATTAGGTCGACCGCAACAGGCCGTCCCTCCAGCACGCTCTCCTCACCTGGAGCCCTGAGGGCCGCCGGCCCTCTTGCCAGCAAGGGAAATAGGCTCCCGTCGGAGTTCCGGAGGAGGGGAGCGGGGGCACCGCAGCTATTTTGGGGCTGCCTCGGGAAGGACGTCGCACCGCAATGCCTCAGCTGAAAAATCGGCCGCTCGCACGCTGGAAGGCCCACGCCGACGCTCTTGGCCTTTCAAAGGGTGCGGTCGGCACCTGGAAGGCTACGCTTGCTTTTCCACCCCGAAAGACTTAAAAAACCGGCGAGCGTTTTTACGCAGCTCAGAAACCAAGACATAAAACCACCTTTGCCTTAAATTTGGCATGTGATCCAGGCTACCTGCCGCGTCTTGGCTCCCCTTCGTGGAACGAGAGGTCACGCTCCAAACGTCTTCGGCGGCAGGCGGCGGGGAGCGACCCGCGGGGGAAAGCAGCGGATCTCTCCCAGAAGTTGGAGCTACGCGGAAGTCGCTACGCTGGAAATGAACTTCGTTGGACCGACGGCGCTCCTTCGGGGGAAAGCCCGACGCGAGGGAGAGAAGCGGCCACTCTCCTCCTGAACGGCGCGGGGATTTCCCCCCTCCGAAGGCGACGCCGGGCGACCGCAGGGTTGCTCGGAAAAGCCGGCCACTATCTTGCGGCGAGTCGGCCGGGCGGCGGCCTTTTTACCTTAGAACTTCACCGGGGTCACCAGCAGCAGCCGTGCGGAGGCCGGCGCGAACGGACAGTCCTCGGGCTCCGCCGGGCCAGGGAGGGCGGCTCGCCGCTGGGAGGCGCGCAGGTGCCGAGCCCGGCGGGGACGCCTTTCCGAGGAAGGGCTTCGGCGCAAGTGCGGCCGCGCCGCCTCGAGTCCCTGAGCAGAGAGAGGGCCAGCCGGAGGGCCGAGTACAGCCGGCCGCTCGCGTGACCCTGGACGGACGGCCCGCCCCCTGTATCCTGCTCGGGCTGGAGAGCTCGCCTCCCTCTCCGCTCCAGCCCGCTGCCGTGGACCGCGGCCGACACGGGACCCGCCGCCGCCGCCGCCGCCGCCGGGGACTGGCGGGGCCCTTGCACAGAACCGCCAGAAATAAGGGCCTCCCCGAGCGATCGCGAATTGGGAGGAATGCTGGCTCGCCCTACAGGAGGGTTATCAGGACCCACGAACGAAACGCCCCTCCATAGAAGATCGTGGAGAAGGGCTCAAACGGGACTTTTACTCCCGGGCGGCTCTCCGTCACCCCTTAAATGACCCACAAAGTCGCCCCTCCCGCCTAGCCCAGGGCTCCGGAGCGGGTTGTGGCCAAGGCGCCTCCCCCGCACCCTTGCTCTGTGCCCATCCCGCAGCACCCCAGGCTCGGCTCGGCTCGGCCTCCTAGAGAGCCCGGGTGATGCTGAGCGGGAGCCTCTCAGCCCTGGAGCCCCTCACCCAGCCCCAGCGGGATTAGCGCCTGCCACGCCCCCACAGTATGCACCTGGTCTTGCATGTGCTCAAGCCAGGCCTGCAAGTGGTCCGGTTTTCACATTTAAGACGGCACAAAAGCATATCCAATACAGAAAAGAGTTTAATAGAGAATTGATTACATTGCCAAAGTAACAAGGAAAGCTATCTATTGGCCTTCGCCATTCATCTTGCAGCATTTCACCTTCTGCTGTCAGGTCTCAGCCAGGCCTACTCCCAGCAGCATACTCCCAGCCCCCAGGCCTGGTTACCGCTCTCCCCATTCCAGCAGTTGGGGAGAGCTAACCCCTGGCACTTCTGGAGCACCCGAGCACAGGAGTGGCTTGAGAGAAGACAAGGCCGTGCCAAGGACGACTCGCACAAAAACATATTTTAAAAATCAACCCAATTGCTCAGGACATGCCCAGCAGGGCTGAGCCGAGGCCTACTCAGAGGCCCTTCCCTAGGAGAGCCTGATTCAAGGGAAGCCCAACAGCCCACAAGCCCCGAAAGGAAATCCAGGGTATGTTCATATGGCACAACCAACCCCGTGCATTTTAGCCCCATGTACCCTGCAACCCAGCTGAGGATTAGTTAATTTATCATGTTGTGTTTACCCAAGAAATTGGCCTGAGTACACCACAGTCCAATTCACTATATGTAGGCACATGGTTTGAGAACAGCCACCTTTCAACCCAATGAAGAAGGGGGTTCAGGTTTCATTGCTTATCTCTTGCTCTTCCCCTAAATATTTCAGCACATCAGGCAACAGCATCAGAAGATCCATCCCTGCGCACAGTGAGCACAGAACAAGGGTGTTGCATAGCCCAGACTTAGATGAAGGCAGAGGAGGGGCATCACCTGTTTCCGGGGCAAAATGCATCTGCCAGGGCCTATTGCTAAGATCAGAACAGCCCCAGAAAACTCCCGAAGCAGATACCGATCTAAAATGTAAGATGATCTTGCATCTTGCTACCGAGATCTAAGATAGTGGACACTTGGAGCTTGCTGCCACACGAAGAGGCAGCAGCAGCAGCAAAGAACCAACATGCATTTGGGCAGCCCTCAAATCCCCCAATGCTCAGGAGCCTACCACAGAAGTCAGCAGTCCCGCAACCTCTTCTAGAGGTATTGTTTCACAGCGCCCCACTGGCACCATTGTGATTCACAGACAGCTACAAAACTAGCACGTACTCCGTAGAAAATGCAAGTTTTGGAGAAAAAAGAGAAACCATTATTCTTTGCAAGATTTACTAGGGAGCAAACCAAAAAGGTAAGGAGGAAATCATCTGCCTGGAAGTCAAAAGCAAAGATTTTGATCAAAATTAAGAGATTATAGCCAGCAGAAGAGGTTGACTATCTTGATCCACTCCTTAACAGGTACTTACTTCCTTGATTTCTGTCAGACTGAATCTAATTTCAGCAAGTGCCAAGAATTTTAGTAAAACTTCACTTTCAGAAAAGCAAGGCAGAACAATTACTTTGTTGGAGCCTTCCAGGAAGCCTCAGCTCCTTCCTGGTCCTCTTCTGTACCAAAGTCTCCTCTGTACCTCTTCCACATCCGGCCCTAACCATTCATTCAGCCTGTTTATAGCTCCAGCTGATCAGTTCTATCTTTTGTTACAAAAAGGCACCAGAGTTCAGTATCACACCAGGCTTGATTCTGCTCACCTCACTTCACCTTATGCCACCCCATCCCAAGTTCATCTCTGCTCTTCAGGAATGTGCTGCTTTTGTTAGCACACCAGTGCACTTCTATTAGCCTGCGATTTCCACCTACTCTTCAAGTTCTCTCATCCCAGAATGTTCCAAACCAAAACAGAGAACACTGTGCACAGTATTGGAGCAGTACTATTTACATATGTATTTAATAAAGCACGTACATAAAACTTCTGAACTACCTTGATGAACCCACCACCACAACCTTTTTTTTTTTTTTGCCATGTTTCAAACGTTCAACATTTGCTCCATTTCCCAATGGAGCCTTTCTTTTCTATGTAGTTATTCATGGATAGTGGCAACATGAACATCTTCTAGAATGAAAACTGTCCGTGGAAGCCTATGTTTAACTTGACTAGCCTTCTGGACCAGTTTGACAGGGAAGGGACTGGGAAGCCCCACTAACCTTGGCTGAAGCATTTATTCAGCTGCAGCAAGAAACACTTTATGGGATCCAAGATGCTTTAAGCCAGCGGGCTACTATGTTTGCCTTGGGGAGCCCACAGATAGAGCCCCACTCCCTCAAGGCTCCAAGATAATGTGCTGCACTCTTCAAGAGGAGGTACACAACTTCATGCTGAATTTACTTTTCAGGTGCACTTTGCTGACTGAACACTACAAACCTCAGCACCATAAAATGGACAAGCTGTTCCCCTCCAAGATCATAGGTGTCTGGAACTAAAGTAAATAAAAAGACTCAGAACTTTCTGCACCTTTGGCACAGGAAAGAGCTACTCTCAGCAGCAATGGCCAAGTTCAGACAGTGCTACTGCTCTTCTCTTGAAATGTTAGATTTAACTCTGCAGACCCTTTGTTGCAAGAAACCCAAGGACAATCAACAATCTATCTATACCATACTGAGAGCGAAACCCAGGATGAAATCAAAGTAGCTGGCTTAGCATTGCTGGCTATTACAGGTCCTTAAGGAAGACACCCTCTCCCCAAAAGGTCTTTCTAGCAGCTCTCCCCCTGCAGGTGCTTGGCATTAAGCGCCATCCATTCAGTATAGGGAAAACACCAGTTCAAACAGAAACCAGAATTCAAAGGGCGACTTCAGATTATTCATTTATGGGGAATATAAATAGACACCAAACTTTCTGGAAGCTCAACTGGAGGAGAGGGGAGAAGATGCATAAAAAGGAGCACAGCCTACTCCTACATACATTTTATTCAGAAGCCAGCCTATCAGCTATGCCGGCGGTAACTCCTAACTCTTGTGTTTAGGAATGCAACCACAGTGAAGGCTAATACAGTACTTCAGAGGAAAAAAAAAGGAGGCCTTTGCAATTACCCTTTGAGAAGCACGCAGCATTATTTTCCTAAATGAAAAGCGTGGAGGTCAGCCTGAGTTGCTGGGCCTTCTGCCCACGTGGGAAAAGCCCTCATCTTATGCCAGGAGGAGGTTCGCATATTGTAATGCTGTTTGGCACAGCTGTTACGGTACATCCACAGAAAGGATGGGGCACAGAAAAGCTCCTTTAGGACCACAAATTTGACATCTGGGGGGAAAAAAATTATACTTTTTTTTAATTTTAACAAAGTCACCTGACCCACCAAAGAGGGAACAGTGTCGCCTTTAGGTGTCATCAAATAAAGCTGTGATGAAGTGCCAAAGGAGAGTTCTGCCAAACACCAAAACTTTATACTTTTAAAGTAGCCAAGGTTGGCCTAATCCTAAAAGCACTTTGATCCTTTTTGGGTTTTCTGAGCTTGGAAAAAAGGTAGACAAGTCCCTATTCAATTCTGCATATTAATGTTACAGATTTATAACTGGATTTCTCTGGGCCAGTATTTCACTATACTGGAATCAAAACTGTTTGGAAGATGTGCCAAATAAAAGATTGTATCACTTCCTCAGCAAAAGGCTACATGGTCAAGGGCTTATCTTACTCCCACTTGTTCTGATATTTTGCGACACACACAGTGAGAGCAAGAGCCATGACTCAAATACTGCACGATTTATACCAGATACCTTTGCAGGAGTTATCACCTTTGACGCCAAGTTTGCTGAGAGGCTGGTTTCTGTATGCAGAAAGGTAAACTGATGTTTTGACTGGCATCAACAGGGCCCCCAAATGACAAAAGGAAGAGGGGCACTCCCAAGTCATGTATTAATCCCTGCCCCCTATACTGGCAAAGGTAAAATGTGGAACAACCAGGGCAAAAATTGGCTGCAGCAGCACATCCAACAGGGCTGGTGTCAGGCTGGGCAAAGATGGGTTGTACCCTGCCCTCACCCTACTGATCTGCCGGGAAATGGCAAACCCAATGTTCCAAAAAGCACAATGGCACTTTAATCTGATTTTGGCAAACAGAGCAGCTCAGCTGCTTCTTTAGGTAACTTCAAATGAAATCTTCTTGTCCCTCCCTGTTCCAAGTTTCCAAAATTACCATTCCTTCCTGCCCCACAGTATTTCCTCTTACCAGCTCTTAGTGTCAATCACAGAAGGTAGGCAAACATGCAATTGTCTGTGTTTAAATATAAAAGGCGAGTGCTGTGCACACTCACACACCTACTTATTCATTCCTCTTGGAGGTGCAAAAGGAAGAGTTGTTGATGAGAAACAAAAATGAAATAACCACAGCTTATCCTTTGAATGTGTTCAGATCCCCAATCTATACGTATACTCCTCAGTACATAGGAGTCCAGCAGAGTCTATCTGAAGGCACTTGATGTCTCCTCTCAGCAAAAAAAAAAAAGAGAGATTTCAAGGGGAGTGAAAAAGAGGGGCCAGAGCCCTGCATGGCTACAATCCTCTCCAATTCAGGTGCCCAAATAAAAATGGGTAACAACTGAGCCAGACGGCCCCCTCCCTGCAGAACAAGACCAGTTGGAGAGATCTCGGATTTCTTGTGGAGAGGGATCAATGGGCATCATACACTCCTAGAGCTGTTCAGTTTGGTCAGTTCGTTGGCCTCATCAGGCCCTGCCTCCTCACAGTCACTCTTCTCACCAGCTATACCAAACTGAAGGCGATTGTCTAATTTAACCAACTCTTTTGGGAACTTCTTGAAGCGGGGCAGATCTTTGAGCTCTGCGTCGGTGGGGATCTTGTCCAAGTTCTGTACCGAAGCCACCAGGTTGGTGATCTCATCAGTCGGAGACCGCCCGATGCTGCCATCCACTTGAACCCGAATGTCCGGAGAGATCGACAACTGATGATAGGGGACTACCCCACTGTCCATGCATTTGGGATAAAGGAAAGTTTTCATCTGACCTTTGCCCTTCACGTTGACTGTTCCCCGGTAATCAAAGTCGTAGCCCATTTTGTGAAGAATGCGGTAACTCTCCTCGCTCACCTGGATTCGGCACTCTACTCCCGTGGTGTCCATTCTGCTCGCTATGTTCACAGTGTCCCCCCAGATGTCATACAAGAGCTTGGTGGTGCCAATGACCCCAGCTGTCAGGGGGCCATGGTTAAAGCCAATCCTCAGCTTAAAATTGAACCACAGCATGTTGTTGTTAAAGTCATCAACCACTCGCATCATTTCTTTGGCAAATTCAAAGAGAGTCTGCAGGTGGGCATGGGGATTACTACTGTCCTGGCACTGGGAAGCATTTAGCCCAGAGGCAGCCATGTAGGTGGCCCCAATGGTTTTGATTTTCTCAATGCTACTGTAATCTGGCTTGCTCAGCAGCTCATCAAAATCCCCAATGAGTTCATTCAGGACTCGATAACACTCTTTGCCTCCTTCGTAATTCTCCTCATAGAACTCACTGAAGTTCACAATGCTGGCAAAGATCACGCCTCCACTATCATGGTTTTTGGAATAGCTTTGGGACACTTTCAGCTGCTCTGCCACATGATATGGAATAATGTTCCGCAACAGCCAGTCAGCCTGGTCCCTCATGCTCTGAATCTTGGTACGGTGGAGGTCAGCTTCCACATCTCCGTGATAGTGGAGACGGTAACTCACCTCAAACTCCCGATTTAAGAACCAAACTAAGAGAAGGAGAAGGAAGAAACCCAAAATCACTTCTTGGCCAATCAGATCTGCTGGCCTCCTGAAGTCATCCAACGCCGATCTGTTGCAGGCATTCTGTATGAAGCTTGTGGGGGTGGGAGAGAGGAACAAAACAAAAAGAGAAAACATATTTTAAATGTAACTTCAGATAATCCTGTTTTGGATCCCAGACAGGTGCTGTTGATCACTTAAAATCATCTAGTTTGTAGAGGAACATATATTAGCATTTTAAAGGAACACAGCTTTAGCACAGAAGGTACTACTTGTGAAGGTGGAATTTGCTGTGAGCAAGTGGCATCAGGCATGTAGGCTGAGGACCTGTGGCATTATGCCAACTTCAAGGACACATCCCTGGAGTTTTTTCCCCAGGTCACCAGGAGTCGTACTCCAAAGAGAATTTACTTAAATCAAGTGAGCGACGTACACATTGTAAGAACACCAGATTTTGATACATATCTTGACACATATAGAAAATGCATGGCAGCACAGATCATTACACCTTCTCCCTCTTATCATTTAACAGAATGTGGACACGTTTGACCACACAGTGCTGTGAATGAGAGACTCCTGAATATACAGGCATGACACTTTAACAGCATCTGGCTTTATAATGTTATTTCTCTATAAAAATATCATGCTTGAAATAATCCATCTCACTGCTTCGGAACTCAACCGTATCCTGAGATTCAAAGAAAGGAAACAATTGGTCCACAGTCCAAATTTCAGACTCTTCAAAATCTTTTTCATTTTGATCACTTCTATTTTGACTCTCAGCTGTCAGAGTAGAGGACCTCGGATCCTTAGAGAACACAAGTCAAAGACTTGTGGCTGAGATGCAATGAAGCCCAATAGCTGTTGAATACATACCTTGCGTTCCTTGGTGAAACAAGGTTTGATTCCTCCAAAAAGCTGAAACAGAAATGTAAGAGACTCACATTACCAAAAAGCCAACAGTCTGGACCAAAACAAGGGCAACTACATCGCACATAGGCATAAAATATGACATCTTCTCTATGACTTTTCAAGTCCCTGTTAAGTATTTGCTCCAATGCATAGACATACACGCCCTGATGCTATTTCCTCACAGAAAAAACTGAAAGCGCATTCCACTGCCAAAAACCGTGGCACTTCTACTGAAGCAAGCGGCAGAGGGCCAGGGGCAGCCCAGCAGCACTCCTGGTTCATTCCAGCAGCCAGGGACCTTTCCTGGATAAGGCAGCTTGATCTTCTAGCACCCTTTAGAATGCAGTGGGTTTGCCATGGCTCACCTGGCAGGACACAAGGACACATACAGTAGAAGGAGCAGGACCCCTCCAACGAGAGTAGCCAAAGAGGATCTCATCCAGGAGCTGAGCTGGCAGAAGTTACAGTACTGGACTATCGCGATGAGAACTGCAGAACACATAAACATGGTGGACTGCAACAAAGGAAACATCATCAGTCAGCCTCTTGAACAACTGAGCAGATGTAGCTAAGAAATTACACTTTTTCTCAGAAAATTCCGGGGTTAAAATATGTGACAAGGTTACAGTAGCCACGGAACGTTTAATCCTCCATGGATTTGCCTAAAGTCATTTTCAAGGTCTGTTACTCTCTGTACCTGGTGGAAGATGCACAGTTTCACTATGAGCTGGGTGGGAAGGGGCTTCCTTTTACACACAAGTCAGGGGTAGACTTGTTCCAGAAGATACATGATTCCAAGTGTGGTCAGACCACAGCCTGAAGTATCACCTAATCCATGTAAAAGTTCAGTTCTGTATTTTATGAAAGGCACATTCCAAATTGGAATCCACTGACTTTTTAGACACAGAAATATACATGAAAATACCAGCAGGCCAACCCCTCCTCTAGGCTCACAGCACTGGGAGCAAAGTTTCTCATATTGAAAAGTAAAGCTCCTCAGGGCTAATCTTGTTGACTGGAATGGGCCATGAGGTGTCACTACCCTTTCAGGCCTTTTCCTTCCCCAACCCGTGTTTCCACTCCTCCTGGAAAAGAAGTGTTCTGCATGTGATTTGGCATTTAGGCACAAAGCTTCCAATGACTTGAAGTTGGGTTAAAAGATCACCCCCGTGATTCTTCACTCTGAATGTCTGTTTGCCTACCAAGAGCCTATGGCGAGGCCAACTTACATAGATGTTGGTTTCAAACTCAGAGGTGAAGTGTGAGAAGACAGCAAGAGCAGGTAGAGATATCAAAATGGCACCAATGAAGTGTCGGGGCAACCACCCAGCAATCACTTCCAACAGCCGCTTGGTGCAGACCATCATGTCCTCCAAAAAGAACGCCATTCTGGAAACAGCAGACAACAGCTAAGCTTTTAGAACAGAAGCAGACTGACTGAGCCTTCTTCCCCCTCCTTCCAAAATCAGGTCAGCAGCCCAGCCACCTTTCCCCCCCTTTCTTTTCCCATGCTCATGTGCAGATGAGGAATGGCCAAAGCAGTTACAGTGGAAGGGATTCCAAGGGCCCCAAGGGCCCCTAGGCTGGAGCTGAGACAATCTGCAGCCAGCGTCAGCTTCTTTAGAATGGGCAAAGGCCTGCTGGGATATTTTTACAGATTTTGTTGACTCCTCTCTAACACACCCGGGGGTTATTCGCTTTCATCCATACCCGGTAAGGGATCCCCGGCGGTGACAGAGGAATGACAAATACAGCGTTTGCCTCACCTAATGGAGACCGTAAGAGAGACCACCTCGAGCAGGACGGCAACCACCACCACAGCCACGGCTGCAGGAGGAGGAGGAGATGCCACTGCCCCGTGTTTCAGGAAGCAAGTGACCGAGAGGATAAGGAAGACAGTGGCGGACAGGGACACATCTAGAAGTGAACTAAAGGTGGCGCTGGCAAAGGTCTTCACAGGGACCCTTTTTATGACCTGTGGAGAGCGAGGTTGATGTTGACTGGCCATGCATGGATTTCTACAAAGTGCAAACGCTAGCAACCCAACATCAAACGCAGAAAATCAGAAGTCACCCAAACCAACACTGTTTTTGGGTTAGATTTTCAGAATCTGATCCAGATACAGCCTCTACTCTTTATAAAGGTATTTTGCACTCTACTTTAGAAAAAGAAATATTACTGAAATAGAGCAGCAGTTCTCAGATCAGATCTCTAAAAAGCCACCAGAAAGAAAACGATCAGTAAGAGAGGAACAAGTGAGTACAACAAACCAAGCCTAGACTCTTAGAGGAAACTATGCCTGAAACCACTTTAGGAGAAACCTCTAACCCCATAACCTCTCCATAATACGAGGCTATTATAAAAGTCATGGACGGTTACTTAGAATAGCTGAGGGATAGGCCACTGTACTACTTTCTGTTTATACCCAGACCTTCCAATATATAAACCCTAACTATATTTTTGACTATCTTCAGACCTCTTGTATGCAAACAGAAGTGCAGATTTGCCCACTATATATGGAATGATTGGGGAAAAAGCTAACTTATGTCTCCTTGGTGCATACAGAAGTGCAAAGAAGTGACACAGGACTACAGTTTGAAACAATCACAACAGGGGCTGTTTCCAGGGTGACAATCTGTAAAATAAAGTATTATCTTAATGAAAAACATACTTGGGGGAGTTTGCAAATCTGAGCCCAAATTTACATGTGAAGCCATCCTTCCATTTGCACACAAGGGAGCTGGAGTCAGTGACAACAATACAGTTTTTAGTGGCCTGAAGGGTAGGGAGTCTCCTGCAGAAGTGGATGATTCTTTAACCTTGGGGTAATACTGGAATAAAAAGCAGGACTTTATCAGACAGAGTTTCATACGAAGCACTGAAATGCTAGAGCAGGACAAAAAGGTTTTGTTTATTTACTTCGTTAATTTATATGCTTCAAGTAGGAAGGGCCTGAATGTTTACATATCATAGCAAGCTCCTTAATTTGGCATGGAAGGCAACTTGAAGCCAATGCAGCTTATCAAAATAGGTGTTACATGTTCCTGCTTGGACACTCTAGACATGAGCCATTCTGGACACCGCAATTTCAATTTCTCCTTCAAAGGCATCCCCCCACTAATGGCAAAAACAGAGACAAAAAACACTTGGTTAAAATTACTTCAAACAAGGTCTGGATCAAAAGTGATTGCCAGACTCCCAAACCCAGCTTCTTTTCTTTAAGAGGCAATATTAGTGTAGAAAATGGACAGCCATCTCTCCCCAGCCAATATGAAAAGTTAAAATTATGTTTAATTAAAAATAACAATGCTTGGCATTTTGTTAATGTGCAGGCTGTTCCTCAGATACTACTAGAATGTGTGCCTGCATGCACATAGACACACACACACAAAAAAACCCTACCTCTTTTTGATAGCTGCTCCTGTAGGCCATCTCCAAATCCTGATCAAGGAAGTTCAGGCTCAGCTTGTTAATAGGTGGTTTAAAAAAATAGTCTTTCATCAAGCTAGGGAAAAGATCCATTTTAGGAAAGTTATTCTCCAACAAAGAAACAATGATTCCCCAGCCCCATTTGAGAAATCATTGAAATACTAACTATTGGCCCATCCTTAATTGGGTTTGGGGAAAGAAGAGTGCTGTATTAACCCTCCAAATAAAAAAGAATTACTGCTTAGGGCTAAGCTAACTGCCCCAGTCAACTGCACTGTGAACAGATTACCCAAGGGTTAACTGTCTCTTAAATAACAGAGATGAAGTCCTAGAGTGGCTCTGCAAAACCAGGTTTCTCTAGGAACTCCCTCTTTCTCTTCTTTATCCTCTCCCCCCAACTGGCACGCTAGAAGAGTAGAAAAGAGGCAGAAAATGGTGAGGTAGGTAAGCCCCCAAGCTGACTGCAGTGGCAACAACCCCAACTGTGCTGACATGGTGTTTAAAACATTTCTCCCAGTAGCAGGTTCACAATCACCCTGCAATTGCTAGGAAGTCCTAGAAAACATCCACTGTACAACTGACCCAATCTTTGGCGGTGACCATGCATGCTGGGGCACAAAGGTGAGTTAACTGCCCTGGGACTAGATGGCTTGGTCAGTCATGTTGTCTGAATCCCTGCATTTTCCATAGAAGTCTTCAGATGGGGAAAGGGAATGAGCAGGGAAGAGAATGAAAGTCCTCAAAACAATCCCATCAGCTGAGCCAGCAACACAGAGACAGCACTATCACTGACGTAAGGGTTCCCAAATCCCAAGAAGGCCTGCAGTGGCACCCCAACCAAAGACCTGATGCATTACACCAGTTGCCACACAGAGGTTAAACACCTGAAGTTTGTTAGGGATGGCAAGAACTCCCTAAGTCCTGCCATGATTATAGCTTTTCGACTGAGCTCATGGGGGAGCCATGATACAGTCTCCAAGTCATTTGGTGCTTAGATTTTTATTATACCTTCATTTTCTACCCCATAGGAAGTGATAAGCAAGACAAGAGGGCAAGGGGGATCCCTCAGCATATGGTACTCAGGGAAAGTTGGCCTCATCCCCCCCCAAATATGCCTGAATCTTGTGGAACCTGCCTACATCATGGGTGGCCATCACGCCATTGTGCAGAGCAAATGTCCAAGTCATGAGAATTCTTTGCCTTACCTGTCTTCTTTAATAACATCAACAAAGTGAGCATCTGTTTTTTCTCTGATATTTTTGAACCGCAGTGGCAGAAGAGCTGAATGATCCAAGCTCGCACCAACCCATCTTCCTTTCTCTTGCAACATTTCATAAAGGGATGTTTGACTGTTGCTCAGTTTCTCCTCCTGAGGGGGACTTAAAAGTCCATTCCGAGACTTTGGGCTGCCTCCCCCAGGACTCTGATTGAGTTAAAAAGATAAAGATAAAAGTGGTTTATGATTAAGTCACAGAGAATTCAGATCATATTTGTCTGTTCCTGCGAGTATATTTTGGCAGAAAAAATATCTCAGTTCAAAGATTTTGTTATACTTTTGAGTGTAAAAAACAGCACTTGCAAGATTTAAAAAAAGAAACGTACAGCCAATAAATTATTAAAGATGTTGCTTTTAAACAAACCAGATCAAATTAACAAAAGTATAAAATTTTGAATGATGCCATGTATCATTTTATAACCACCATGTGGGGTTCCAAAGGTGGGTTCAAATGAGATACACTTTTTTTTAAAGTAGCTTAGTTGGCACACACTTGATTTCACCTTCAGAACTTTCTCTGAGGCAGCCGAGAATGGTTTACCTAAGGCTGGTATTTGACACTCTTGAGCAAACAGGAGTTTGAATTCAGATCTCTCTAGCCCTTTATGCTCACAAAATCTTGAATGCCCTGGCCAACAAATGTTTAGAAAAGGGAAATGCTAATGTTTGTTTAAAAGCTACAGAAAAGGCATTTTAAACAAAAACTAAATAAAGTACAATTTATCTTTTCAGGTATAAAAAAGTTAGGAATCTAAAAAGCCATACTTCCAGAGGCTGAAATTCCAACTCTTTAGAAAAAGAACTGTTAAGATGCCTGTACAGCACCAAAAAATGAAACAAAAGGAGTTACACAAACACCAATTAATGGTGCTATAAAGTGCACTATATATATAAAGTATATAAAGTGCACTATAAATAGCCCAACTTACAAGATAGCATAGCAAAGGGCCCATGTACAAAAAAGTAGCCAACTATATGTCATAGTGCTCTTTAGATCATCCAAGAACAAATTTCATACATACCGGTCCTGAGAAGGAAAGTGTTTGACCCTGGAATGCTTCAGTAAGTGATAACCTCCATGCCCTTGTGATATCTAAGCAAGGGCTAGAAGGCCATCTCAGGTTAAAGGGTTACGTGTACCCTGTGCTGCAAAAGCTTCCGGTCCTGCAACTCTATGCTAACTGCCTTTGAAGTCTGTCTCACCCCAGGACCGACCCACATCAGTTTCTGCACCATAGATGAACGAAGAGAAGAGCTAGAGAAGTACGTAACTTGACAATAAATTACCTTTGTGCTGGTCTTATGATCATCCTGGCATCCGTTTTGAATAGCTCCTTCCTCTACACTCACATCACAGCCAGGGGAAAAAGTAGCACTGCATGAATGGCAGACCTGAAACCACAAAGAAACATACTGTAAGACTAATTCCTCCTTTCACAACTGGCCTGCTTCTGCTGCAGATATGTGTACGTTCTTCAAATGTATATATTTTGTAACTCCCGGGCTGATATCCAGTGTCTACACATGACACTTTTCTTTCCTTAAATGTTTCAGAACAAAATTAAGTGCACTCAGGAATGGAAGGAAGTTATGGTACACGTGAGGAGGCACAGTTAGCACTCAGCAGCTCTCTCTGTCCTTTCCCCTCTGTATACACCAACAGATTAAACCAATTATAATTTTTCTATAAATACTGGAAAAGTGAATACCTACCTTTTTGGAAGAAATGCTCTTATACACACTTTGCAAAAACAGGCCAATCTGAACAGCTAGGAAGCATTTTTTCTCCCCTGCATTTAATGACTTCACGTCACTCACTCAATCCAATATATGTATTCGTGCAAAGCTCACAGCCCTGATCCTTGCCCCTTCATTTCATCTGCTTGCTTGCTCTTTCTCAGAATGCTTAGAACAGCATTTTCCAACTCTGTACTAGGTACCTTCCATACTTAACACAAGAGCTCCTAAGCTGAGTGAGATTTAAACCAAGTTTCTCACAGACAAATCATAATCTAGATCCTCTCATCTTATGACTTCCAGAGAAAAAAATAAAGCATGATCTGTCTTCTTAAAGAATCAGTAACCATAGATAAAAGTATATAATTCCAAGACTTTCCAAGCCCATGTAGGCTTTTAAAACTCATTTCTAATAAAATAAACCCACAGAAATATACAGAATTTGCATTTGGCAAACCTTATTTTTCTCTAAGTGCTTGAGTGCTTTTGCTGAATCGTCAACATTCTCTGACGATGAAGCCCCCTGTGGCTTGTTTCTGTCTCCTGCTTCTAGACCTGGAAGAAGCGTCTGTGAGCAGCTGCAGTGGGTCTCCTTCTTTTTCAACCCAGAGATCAAGTATGTTTTTAAACCTACAGGAAAACTACAGTTAACATATCTGCTGTTACTCTTCCACTATACACTTCCCCCCAACTTACCTGTAGAGCTCCTTTCTCCAAAGAGCTGTTTATTACAGCTGGCCACCCCACATCCCTTGCCAACACTGCCTGCAGAGCCAGCTGTTCATATGACTCATTTCTCCTTCGGAAACAGCCAAATCCACTTTTTAGCAACAAATCTGCATTTTATAAATTGCTTGGCCAGCTCCAAAAAAATAGGATTGTGCAATATAACCCAGCAGTATTTTAGAATTTTTAAATACCGTACATACTTTGGTTTTATTTGAGAGCACTCTATTTCATTGACACTGTGAATATCAACTTCCAAAAGGCACTCTGTATCAAATGAACAGACTTGAAACACTAGGTTAGGGACAGGTTGCCATGGAGAAAATCTATGTGGTCGCTACGAGTTGACAATGACTTGATGGCACATAATCAATCAATCAATCAATCAATCAATCAATCAATCGAATGGTTGCAAGACTTTTCTCTCCCAGGCAACTTCCATAGTTTTGCACAAGAGCAGAGTGAGAATGTGCATCTTAGCTGTATTAGCAGTATGGATCTGCACATCAGATGCTTACGTTGACCGTGTATTTTTTAAATCTAAAACCCCATGCACATTTTACATGGAAACTTTCCATCTAATGCCATGTCCAGAGAAGCTCTAGTTGTGTTTGTTAGTAGTTGTTGGTTAGTCAAGGAAATGAGTCTCATGGCAACTTGAAGGTTAAAAAATTAGGCAAGATACACCATGGAAAAAACATTCTCTGGACTGGGGTGTGTAAAATATTCAATATACTGACATCATCCACACAGAATTTAACACATTTGAGGACTTGTTTCATTACTCTAGGTAGGAGAGATAAAGGTTATGAGGGGGCAGAACTGCCTTTCAGCCAGTTTTTCATTGCTGTGATACCATCTGATATTAAATCTATTTACAATTTTCAATGAAATGAGGGCATTTATTTTAACTAGATTATCTGAGTTAACAATCTGCTAATGCCAAACTGATATTAATGACGAAAAATTGTAGATTTTCATGATATTGTACAGATAAAACATTTTTTATTATTTCTACTAAACACACTTACTGCCAAGTTAGCTGACATGGCCTACATAATTGCTCGTATTCACCTTCCAGCCATTTCCCCAAAGGTTACTATTTATCATCTAATAATATATAGTCGGACACGACTTAACGACTGAACAACAACAATATATAGAATAATATACAAGAACATATGGGTATGGTTAGGATTTTTCCTGATTGTACTATAAATTCTTTATATCATGTTTGTTCTTGCTGCCATGGGAATACAGGTAGTCCTCGCTCATTCAGTGACCATTCAAAGTTACAATAGTGCTGAAAAAGATTTACGACCGGTCCTCAAACTTGCCATCACAGCATCCCCATGGTCACATGATCATGATTTGGGCGCTTGGCAACCAATGTGCATTTATAATGGTTGCAGCATCCCACAATCACCATTTGCAACCTTCACAGCCAGCTTCCAACAAGCAAAGTCAATGGGGAAGACAGCAGGAAGTTGCAAGTCGTAGTCATGTGATATCACGCTTAATGCCCATGGGTGATTCACTTAACAACTGCAGTTGGAACTGATGAACTGACGTTATAAGTCAGGCATAGTCACGTAATGTTTCACTTTACGACCACATTGCTTAGCAACGGAATTGCCGATCCCAATTGCAGTCGGTAAGTGAGGACTACCTGTATTGAGAGCACAAAATAAAAATACTACAAGAAAAACACAGAAATGCCTGGGAAATGTGAACATTTCCAGGCAGTTACTGAGTATAATGAAGTATAATAAACTATAATCAAAGTTTGGGCTTTCCTTAAAAAAAGTTGTCCTTATAGCAATAGCATCTGATATAGTTTAGCACAAATACCAATCTGGAGTAGGAAACAACACATATACAGTAGAAAGCTGAAAACACACATGGCCTCTATCTTCTATGGAACCAGAAGTGCTTGAATTGCTACATTTTAAAAAGGGAAACTCAGCAGCATCCACAATTGCATCAAAATGAGGACAAGTGTTCACAAGTTGCGGCATTTGATGATACTGTCAAACACAACATGGGTCACTATTTGAAACCCACGTGGCAACAAACAAAATCTGTTCCTTAACTATTGACTTCTTCTTTTCTAGCTCTCTGCACCAGATGGAGAAAACTCACCAGAGGAAAGATGGAGTAACTGCTGAAGAAAGATGGATTTTTGTGTACTTTATGGCATCTTTTACTCCAGCCTCACCCATTAGTCATATTTATCTCAATACTCTGTGGTCTTGTTTATAAAATTATTAATGTAGACAACTTCAAATCCTTTATTCTGGTTCACATTCAGTTTTGTTTTGTTTCCCAACTCCTAAACATGATTAAGAGAAACTAAAGCATAATGTTCTGATTATTTACTTTCTCTGAATAATTTTTCAACTTCTATACAAGCACCCAATTAAAATGCATACTGAACAGAAAAACATCAGGCCTTCTTCCCTACTATAAGATCACAAAAGAATGTACAATGGTTATAGAACTGAAAATGCTTGAATGTTAAAAAAAAGCAGGAAATACTTGCTCTATAAAACAACTACTACAATTTACTATCAAACATGTAATGTCACAGTATTTTTCTCCTGATTGGTATGAGAAAGAACCAGCAAGCACAACTGCCTGACTCTCTCATTCATGTGGTAAAGATACCAATATTAAAAGTTGTTCCTCCATCTAGAATGCAATTTTTCATAATTTATTTATTATACTTTTATTCTGCTGACTTCATACCAACTTCTGGCAGTTTACAACATGTCCATTCATAGAATCCTAAGAACAATTCACCTGCCCCAAAGAAGCTGGCATCAAGCATTTCCCTGCTTCCTTTTTCTTACAAAGTGGTCATCTCTTTTACAAAAAATCATGTGATTTACCTGCATATTAATCCATTATGAAAGTATACACCGTAGAGTAAGTTACATGATGTCACAAGCTATAAAATAATTATCAGTTAGTTAAAATTCCACCTGGAAACCAGAAGGCATTCCAATTGCCAGGCACACCTCCCTCATCCTTAGCGTCTCTTCAAAGAATCATGAAGGACAGAGGTCCTAAGTTTACATTGCGGGTTTCAGTTATTAAAGAAAAACATAAAGTTGGTCCCAATTTGCCCATATTAGCACAGAAGAAGGAAAAGGCTAAGGTCCAAAGCAAATCAATACATTCACAAGCAGAAACAGAAAAATACCTTTCAGCTGGTCTGCCACCACACTCTGGCCCACGCGCTCCATCACCTTTCCATCCTCCATTTCATAGCGATCATCCAAGTACTTTGCAGTAGCCTCTGAAATATGGACCTTCCCAGCGACGCCCAGTTGTTCCATTAAGTTGGCCAAATTGACATCATTGGACCAGACATCAAACTTAAACCTCCTCATTCCCAGAATGCCACAAAGGACAGTCCCGGTGTGCACGCCAACCCTCATGTTCACCATCTCCTTCTTCTCTTGGCAAAACTGTTCAATGGCTTTGATCATGCCCAAGCCCATCTCAATGCAGCAATAAGCGTGATCCGCTCGGGGCTCAGGACACCCTGCCACACAGTAGTAACAGTCCCCCAAAGTGCTTATCTTCTCACATTTTGTGTCCTCGCAGAGGCGGTCGAAGCGGCCAAAGAGGTCATTCAAGAGGCCCACCAGGGCATGCGCAGATTTGTTGGCACTCATTTTGGTAAAGCCGACGATATCAGCAAACAAAATACTGACTTGTTCTATCTGCTGCATTTTGAAGGGGCGGAATACGATGGGGGTCTTCTGTATGGAAGGCTTCTTCTTCCGGCTTTTGGGGCTGGAGGCGGAGTGGCGCTTGACCGAGTTCTCGCTCTCGTCGTCCCCCTGCTTCATCAGGTCGTCAGCGATAATCCTGGGCATGACGGAGTGGATCATGCGCTCCTTCAGGGCCTTCTCCACCTCCAGGTCCTTCCCGTGCATGATGGACTGCCCCACCTTGAGGAAGGTGCTCCTGGAGCGGACCTCGGACATGATGAAGAGGTGCACGCCGGTGGCGTGGATGCAGAGGTGCAACAGGGCCTTGCCCAGCAGCTCCCAGTGCGCCAGCCGGTCGCCCGGGGGCGCGAAGCAGCGCTCGTCGCGGAAGCGGTAGCCCAGCGCCTCGAAGAGCACGGAGCAGCCCAGCCCCAGCAGCACGCTCAGGTAGAGCGGCAGGTGCAGCACGGCGTAGAGCAGCAGCAGCGCCTCCACGCACAGCGAGAAGCTGCCCACGGGCGACAGGCAGGGCGGGGGCGCCGCGCGCGCGCTGCCGTTGCCCCCCGCGGCGGGCCCGGGCGCCGGCAGCTGCGCGGCCAGCGGCAGGGCGAAGACCAGCAGCGTGAGGGCCAGCGAGGTGCCGGCCGGGTGCCGGCCGTAGGCGCGCGTGAAGGTGAAGAGGAAGGCGGCCAGGCAGGCGCCCAGGAAGGCCAGCGCCGGCGCCACCACGGGCGCGCGCCCCGCCGCGCCCCGCCGCCAGCCCAGGTGGGCGCCCCAGAGCAGCGCGGCCGCGCCCAGGTAGGAGAGCGCGTAGCGCAGCCGGCGCCGCGTCTGCGGGAAGCGACGCTCGCGGCAGGCCTGCTCCAGGTTGCTCGAGTCGAACTGCGGGTCCCACCAGCGCGGCGAGGCGCGCTCGAACAGCTGCGGCGCTCGCCCGGCCCCCAGCCCCAGCCCCAGCCCCGGGCCCAGCGCCGCCCCGCCGCCCGCGCGCCGGGCCCGCCCCGCGCCCCCGCCGGGCCCCGCCCGGGCCTGCAGCCGCACCGCCACGCTCCCGCCCGCGCCGCCCGCGGCCAGGCTCACCTCGGTGCCACGCGGCGAGGGCGGCGGGGAGCCGGCGGCCGCCATGGCCATGGCCGCGGCCGCCTCGCCTCGCCTCGCCCCGCTCGCCGCGCCCCCGCCTCTGCGGGCGCCGCTCAGCCCAGCCCGCCGCCCCCGCCGCCCCCCGGGCTCGGGCCCCCGCTGCTCCCGCCGGGCCGCGCCGGGCTCCGCCGCATGGCGCCGCGCCGGAGCCCCCGCCCGGCCGCCTGCCCGCGCCGCCGCCTGCCTGCCTGCCTGCCTGGAAACGCCTCACGGGCCGCGTCGGAGGAGGGGGAGGGGCGGCGGGGCGCCCCCTCTGCTGTCACTGCGCGCGCGGGACCAGGGGCGCCTGCGCGCGGTGCGGAGACGGGCCCGGGCGCGCGGTCTGCGCACGCGCCGCCCGGACCCACTGCGCAGCCGCGCCCCCCGCGCAGCCCCTGCCCGGAGCGCCTGGGCGCCTCGGACCCGCCTGCCCCCCCGGGCGCTAGTGCAGGGGCCGGCCGGCCGGCCTCCCTCCCTCCCTGGCGACCTGCTCGCGAAGGCAGCGCTCGCGTCTGCCGCAGACCGTCCGCTTCTCCTCTCCCAGGGCGTGAACTGCGCCTCGGCCCCCTGGGCTCGATTCCCCGGCTCTGGCGGGGTGGCCACGCGGACGCTGGCGGGCGCCGCAGGAGGGGCTCCGGCCGCGGGCGATCGTGGCATAAGGGGCCCAGGCAGTGGGCCGGGGGGCCGCCTTCCCGAAGGGCCTGCGCTGCTGCCGAGCTCCCTGCTCCTCCCTGGCCCCCGCGTGAAGGGAGTGGGCGAACGCCGGCCGGGTCGGCCTTGGTCAGGCGCGGGGTCCTAGAGGGTCCAGGGCTGCCGCCACTCTGGCCTCCGGAGATGAGTTAACCTCGCTCCGGGCCCTGCGCTTCTGTCTCCGCAGCGCTGTGGCAGAAGAGCCCCCGGCCCGCACCTGTTGCTCCTCTTGCCGGAGGTTCAGGAATGAAAAAAGGCCCTAAAAATAGCCTGCCCGGCCAGCCGCTTGTTGTTTTTGGGCCTCGATTAACTGTTGTTTGGCCGTACAGGGGGCGGCGGCGGCGGCGGCGGCGGCGGCGGCGGCAGTGGGCTGGTGGGAAGCGACCGGTTGCTGTCACGGCTTTTCCAGCAGTCCCTTTTACGCACGCCACCCCTGGAAAATCTGCTGTTCACCCATTGCCACGTTGGTAAATTACTCGCATTGCTTACTGAGTGGTCAAAGGGGGTCAACCACCGTACAATAAATTCTGAGAACACAGCTAGCGTTTGGGAGGAGCAGAACGCAGAACCGTGGGCTCTGACGGTAACAGACTGCGCAGCAAGAGGCTCATGAGGAAGAAAAGGTTGTTCAGAAAGTTTAACCTGAAACTCTAGGGGGATTCGTGGATCAAAGCCGCCCGAGCGAACTGGGTTAGGAAGCTGCTGGCGTAGTTTCGAGATCACTGTAACTTCAGGAGTTGTTCCCCGACCAAGCTCCCCAAATTTGCCATAGCTCTGGCTTCTGAGCATTTTTCACAGCCTCCCTCTGACATACTATAAGAGCAACATGAATGAGAAGCTACTGAGGCACGGCCCTTTATGACCAGGATGTTTTCCTCCAAGAAACTCTAGATGCAAAAGCACCCCCGTTGACACAGCCCATCTTTCAAGGAAGGGCTGTTTCTGCTAGAGCACTGTCCAAAAACCTGGGTCAGGTTGTCCCCTTTTCAGAAGGACCCCCTCAGAATTAGCTTTTTCCGGCCCACTGCACTCAGGTTAGGGTTTGGCTTCTGACAGCATCCTCTGAATCCAGGGCTGCGCGCATCCACCTTGTAATAGCTTCTGGCAAAGGAAGGGAGGGAGAAATTGTAACAGCCATGAACAGGCTACACAGTCCTGGGATGGGGAATTTCTCCCACTCTGCTTTTTGACTCCTCAGGATGAAAGAATGGAAAGTACCCAACAGCAGCCAGAAATAGGTCCAAATATGCTCTGTTGTATTATCAACCACCGTAGCTTTTAAAAAGCTATTCTTAAAAAATTGACCAGATACATAACAACAATACCTACTTTCTGAATGTGTTCCCTCTAGTTACTTAGAAGATGTTGTTTGTTATACAGATCACAAGACCTGAGGGCATTCATTGGCTCCTGGGGGAATGACAGAAACATCTTATATAGCCCAGCACCAGTCAAAGCCCATGAGGAATTCTAAAGTATCGCTGAGATGATGAGCGTGGTGGAAAGAGAAGGAACGGCCTCATCCGGTACTTTTGCAGACTCCCTACCCTATTGCGTACCAGAGCCAGGTCTGCAGTGAAATTTAGAAGCTAATTTCACAGCTGTTTGGACTTCCAAGCCATTAGTAGCAAGAGGACATCAGTGGAAGGAGAGCACCTCTGCAGAGCTTTATTGTGGTCTAGCCACTTCCTGAAAGCAGCTTGAACACTCAACCAAATGACTTCCTCCCTTCTTCCCCACTGCAGGGGGGAATGGCTTAGTTAATCTCAGCAACACACAAACCACAATTGTCATCCAGTGATAGTGATGTGCCAAAGCTGGATCCCCACTGACAACGTTCGGGGCCTTTGAGGGTCATCTGAGCATCCTTGGACAACAGAACCATTGGTTCCTACCCCACAGATGGCTCGGCAAAGATGCTGGATCCTAGATGGCTGTGCTGAGGAATAGCATACTTGCTAATCTCCCACGATCAGAAGCTTCTTGATTATGGAAATCAGTAATTCCAACTGGAAAAAAAATAAGGGGCAGAACAGTTGGTGTACAGGTAACCAACTTGCATCCTGGGGGGAACTTCATCCACTGTCACCAATTTTAATTGGGTAAAAAAAGTGGTTTTGAGATTGGGAAGACGGAGGAAGCTGCAGGTGGGGTGGGGAAGAGGGAATGAACATGAAAAAATAGAAAACCCATGTAAGAAAACGCTTGCTTTGACCCCAGCCTCTTTCCCCCTTCTCTCCTCCCGCTTGCATGTATTTCCCTGACTCCGCTACGTGACCCACCAGTGCTGCTTTCAACAGAAAACAGCTTCTGCACCAATGATAAAGTCATTGCGTGAATCCAGGCATGGGGGGGGAAGAAGATAGCCATTCCTTTTGGAGGGAGAGTCCCCATTCTGCCCCATTTATTGTGAAAGTGCCTTGTTTCAAGATAAATGGAAAAGGACAGGAAAAGATTGCGCTCCTTTGTGAAAGTGAGGGTATTTATTTTCAGAACCGCAGCTGTTAACCGGAGGGTTTTAACAAACGCCCCAGCAAGGAATGCTGCAGGGTGGATCAGCTGTGGGAAAGCACCCGTTGGCCTCTTCCTCCGTTGGCTGGGTCTCGGATTCCCTCGCTTCCCAGTTTCCTCATTTCCACTCAGAAAGAGAGGCAACACACCAAGAAATGTGACTGAAAAATACCAGAATTTATTAGAAGGGCTGAAGTATATAGTGTCTCCAAAGATAAACTATTACTGCGAACCACTAAGTGGAAATGCATTACACAGCTATGTAATTCCTTTAAATACATCTGTCCAAAATTCTGTTCAAAAGAAGCACACAACCATGGATGGATGGTTTGGGTCTGGTAATTCAACCAAAGGGAGAGGACACACAGGCTTCCTCCTCTGAACATCCGCGGACCAGAAGAGCATATATTCCCAAGGCAGAAAGGGAGAAGCTGGTCACATTAGATTAGCCAGCTGTTCTCAGGCTGTCCACTGAGGTGGACTTCATGGTCACGTACAAATGGGAGAGGGCGGACGCCTCCAGATCCAGTATTGGCTACCTTCTGAGATATTGGTGTTTCCATTGTTGGGAAGGTCCGTGCAGTTGCTGAGCAACCACAGGCTATGTTAATAACACGGCATGGGCGCAAGTCAGCTTTTAAGGAACACCAGTGGCAAGGCCAGGGCCTGGATTCCTGGGATTCAATGAATCTTGCAGGGTTCTCCTCTCAACTGGGAGGAGACCGAACCAAGGCGGCTGTCCCCCAACATACATCTTCTGAGCCAAAGCTCTTCTGCCCAACGAACCACGCGTTTCCGTTTCCTCCCTTCTGCATTGCCAAGGATGGTGCAACTTATGCTGCCTCCTTGCAGAGTCTCCCTACTTCTTAGCACCCAAGCTCATAGCACTCAACGAGACACATGGACCTGTAAGTTTTCCACAGTACAGCCAATGAGTTCAATGCATGCTCCAAACTAGGCAAATCACTAAGAGTACATGTTGCAGAAACCTTTCTGGAGATATTCCATGTGACTTGCCAAACATGGATGTGTAAGAGGAAAGACAGAAAGGGAGATGAGGGGAATCAAGCAAGCCTGAGAACAGACGGCTAAGGGAAATATAAAAATCAAGGATATAAAGTAGGCAATGACCTTCCTCAGAGAACATGCCCTGTTCACTTTGGGGAATCATAGTAAAAGCACTTCTTCCTGCAGAAACATTGCCAAGAAGAGAGCATTTGTTTGGAGAGTTCTCCAAATAATCTAGAAAAAGCACCGCAAGATGGGAAACAACTGCCGAGAAGAGACGAGAGCGAGCTAACATACAACGGAAGAAAGGAGGAGGAGAAGTTGGCAACCTGGGGCAAACTGAGTGTTTCCCTTTGCAAATTCTTCTAATACATCCTTGGCCAGCTGTTCCATTGCTTTATGTGTTTAGTTAGGTCATAGCTCCTGCGAGTCAAACTCACCCCCACATGCTGGATGCATGCAAAAATCCTGTGGTCCTCCATTCCACATAAAGCAATCAGATGTTACAAGAATGGGGCATAGCTTGTGAGGGAGGGGCCATGTTTGGTTTCCCCTGGTGGTCAAGAGGTCTTTTTGGCCTTCTCTCAACACTCTGTTCCTTCCTTCTTGCTTAGCATATGCAAAGGCCTCTGCAAATTTGTCCTCTCCTTGATGCGTGGCCTATTTTTTTAAATAAAGATTAAATCGTAACAGATATTCACAGTGTTTTATTCTCTTTCCTAGGCCCACCCAACTTCCCTGCCATTTATGACTCCAACTCCTCACTCTATATATTAGCTGTTGTCAGTGTGGCACTCAGAAGGGCTAACAGACCTTGGCTTCTTGGACAGATAAGACATAAGCTCATTCATCAACCAGGACACAAGAGGGTCATGCTGGCAGCCTGTTAATGTTTCTTATAACGGTTCTTTGGAGTTTCGCCACAGCCAGTTTTGTCACAGGAGAGCACACTGGACTTCTTCCCTAGGCCAATGCTCCCTAAGAGGTCAGGCAGCTCGTGAGTGATGGCCCTCTCGATCTTCTCCAGAAAGCAGCCTCCCATGTAGGAACACTGCTGCGCCAGCAGCTTGAAGCTGTTAATTGGGTTGACCCCAAAGAAGTCCTTGTAGGCCTCGCGATTGGGGAGGTCAAACTTGCTGACATTGGTCTTAGCCAGGATTGATTTAAAGATATAGAACTTGTCTGGATCCTCCACAATATCTTTGAATACTAGCTCTCCATCACTGAAGAAAGTCATTTTATCCTTGTAGGTTTGCAAGTAGCGATCAACTAAGAGAGCATGGATCCGAACCCGGATGGCATGTTGGCGGATGAAGGCAATCTTGTTTTCCAACCTGTTCTCAATCACCTGGTTAAGGTCTTCCAGAAGGGAGATCTCCTCCTTTGAGAAGAGATCCTGGTGGGTGTCAGCTTGGTACTCCAATGGCCAAAAGGAGCTGACATAGACCCGGGGGGGCTCAGTAACATTGATTAGTGGGGCCAGGCTCCAGAACAAGGCACCGTATACTCTCATGAGCTCTTGGGTAGCCAGGCTGTCAGCCTTGTTCAGAATGATCCTTATCTGGGATT